>NC_080421.1:86188421-86509722 GCF_029873635.1 Malania oleifera
TTCTTTTGGCAAACACTTAAGTATTCTATACACAAGCTCGAAATTAGTATAATTATTGCCAATAGATTTTAAAGCATTAATGATATTAATAAATCTTGTAAACATATCATTAATTTTTCTAATTTGGATGCATCTCAAACATTTCATATTCTGATCCAAGCATATTTATCCTAAACAATTTTACCTTAGAGATTCCATCATGGGTCACATGAAGTGTATGCCAAATTTGATGAGCAGAGATACATCCAATGATGTGATGCCAGCCTTTCCCTAACTAAATCGGTTGTTTCCCAGCCTTTATAGGCAGAGTCAATCCTTCCTTCGCTCTGGCTCATTCTATTCCCATGTAAAAGCTAGACTTTCTATTCCCATCCCGCAGTCCATGGTCTAATGCACAACGCAAAATGTTCATAAATTTAAAATTTATTTGATGCATGCGTTTTTTATTTTCATTCCACAAGTGTCTAGGTTTAGGTTTGGTCTCACCATCCTCCACAATGGTTAGGGGATTGAATCCATCTTGGATAACATCCTTAATTTCAAAGTCTAGGGTGTTTAGAAAAATGGTCATCCTACTTTTCCAATATGAAAAATATTCTTTATGATAGAATGGAGGTATAATGGTGGAGAATCCCTCAATGACAATGTTGATCATTGCCATGGATCAATTAAAGGATGATTAAATCCAAAAGAAATTTAGAAAAACAACATTGGTTCTAATACCAATTGTTGGCCCCAAGGAAACCCAAGAGGAGAGGGTGAATTAGGTTTAATAAAATTCAATTATTTGATAAAAAAATTTAAAGAAAATTAAATAAGCCAATAAAAACACACAATATAAAAGCAATTAAATCATAGAAAATGGAAAAGAGATCTGCAAACTCTTTCACGTCCACTTTCTCAAGGAAAACCACCTTGAGGTTCCATTAACTCCCTGTGCTTTAACATCAACAAGGACACAAATTACACCCTTCATTTTTCATGAAGACAAGGAAACAAAAAACCCTTGTTTGAATGAGAGCAAGGAACTAATACACTTTTGGTTTTTCGGAGACCAAGGAAACTAAATACAAGTGTGGACACCCAAATTTTAACCAGGCCTTTTGGAGGAGACCCTGTTTGATAAGAAAGTCTACTTTGTATATCGGGAGTGGGAGGATTCGATTGAGTCCTGGTTTATTTCAAAATTGAGGCCCTTTGACCCTAGCTCGGATTCCCACATTATATGTACGTCATCTCCTGGTACGCTAGCTCAGATTCCTACATCTGGTGCACGTTACCCCCTTTGACGCTAGCTCGGATTCCCACATCCGATGCACGTCATCTCCTAGTACGCTAGCTTGGATTCCTACATTTGGTGCATGTTACCCTCTTTGACGCTAGCTCAGATTCCCACATCCAATGCATGACATCTCTTGGTATGCTAGCTCGGATTCCTACATCCGTTGCATGCTACCCCCTTTGACGCTAGCTTGGATTCCCACATCCGATGCACGTCATCTCCTGGTACGCTAGCTCGGATTCCTACATATGGTGCATGTTACCCCCTTTGACGCTAGCTTGGATTCCCACGTCTGATGCACGACATCTCTTGGTACGCTAGCTCAGATTCCTACATCCGATGCACGTTACCCCCTTTGGTACACTAGTTCGGATTCCTACATTTGGTGCATGTTACCCTCTTTGACGCTAGCTTGGATTCCCACATCCGATGCACATCATCTCTTGGTATGCTAGCTAGGATTCCTATATCCGGTGCATGTTACCCCCTTTGGTACGCTAGCTCAAATTCCTACATCCGGTGCACGTCACCCTCATTGACGATAACTCGGATTCCTATAACCCTCATATGGCTTGTAGGCCCCACATAGCTTGTGGGTCCCACATATATCCATTGGGCCCCACAAGGCTGGTGGATCCCACATATCACCATTTGGCTCCACATGGTTTGAGGGCCCCACACATCTCCATTGGGCTCTACACGTCTTCATGGGTCCCACACGAATTGGGCTGTACTTGACGTATATTTGTTTTATTATTATTATTATTATTATTATTATTATTTATCTAATTTGTAAAATGCAAGTATGCATTGTTCCTCTCATTATTATTCACCCTATGCATTGTTCCCCTCATTATTATTCACCCCATGTTATATTTCCCTCATTATTATTCACCCTATGCAATGTTCCCCTCATTATCATTCACCCTATGCTATATTCCCCTCATTATTATTCACCCCATGAATTGTTCCCCTCATTATCATTCACCCCATGCTATATTACCCTTATTATTATTCACCCCATACATCGTTCCCCTCATTATTATTCACCCCATGCATTGTTCCCCTCATTATTATTCACCATATGTTTTGTTCCCCTCATCAATTTTCACCCCATACTTTATTCCCCTCATAATTATTCCCCTATGTCTTGTTTCCCATGCTTGCCCCCAAGCTATGTTTATAAATAGTTTTTTCATTGTAAGCACAAGTAGGAGGTTTTTGGAGATATTGAAGTCTTCCATTGTTAAGTTTGTTTCTCTCTTTGTGAGTGAGTGATAAGGCTAAGTTTCATTCTATCGAGAAATCCAGTTGTCAACCAATCCTGCTTCCTACTACTGTCGAGTCATCCCATCTAAAGAAAGTACTTCGTAGTGCCCCAACTCAGAGTTTAGGAACCATCCTCAGCAAGACGCTATAGACTAACCTCTGAAGACTAACCAACAAGAAAAGAAGACTAGAGGAGAGGAAGACGAGAGGTAAAACTAATAGGTTTCTCCTTCTTGACTTCATTCTAAAATGTGATAAAATAGGTATGAAATTGTGAATGCGGCAATTCAAGCTCACCGTTAGATTCAGCCCTGGACTTAAACCCCGTTTGCTCCTCTGAGAATCATTGGATTCAATCAGTTACCTAGTATTTTTTTATTTATTTTTCTACTATGTTATCTATTTGAAAATTCGGGCTAAATGTGGAAAAATAAATTTAAAAAAACTAGAGAAAAATCTAGAAATTTTTTTTTTTTAGACTAAGAAAATCGTTTTGTAAAATTTTCATCCCAAATGAGTTTAAAAACCTCCTAGAAAATTTATAAAATACTATTCGATATTTTGAAAAATTCTATAGAGTTTGCAAAGCAATTCTGGGAGTTATTTTCATAGAATATTTTCTTAATTTTTATCCCGATGATTGCAATGGGAAGCATTGAGTTCTTTGGAGTATGGTATGCCTCGGTTCTGAGGGAATACTTATATAGTATTCATTTTGTACATTTCTTCACAATATTTGAAAGGGAGTAATTTTCTAAGGCTTATGAAATTTATTTTGGGATAATTTTCGATTAGTTAGGTACCGTTTGTAAGAATAGGAGTGTAGGGGGTGCTAATACCTTCCCCTCGCGTGACCAAACTCCCAAACTTGACTTTGTACCGCAGGCCGATTCTACCCTTAATTAGGTAGTAATCAAGTGTTCTAACCACGCTTCAAATGGTTATTGGCAACTCCATACACATTGTTTTCCACAAAAATATCATTTTTAAAATCACTCTCTTTTTAGTCGTCCCAAGTTCGCGTCCGGGAACATCACGACAACTTGGTGACTCTGTTAGGGAGTTGAGAGTCGAGCCAACCATTAATCGAAGATTATCATTGAATTCAAATTCAATAAGCCTTCTAAGTACTCCCTTTCATTTTGTATAATTTGAATACACACATATTTTTTATGAACATTATAGAATTAACTGTAAATACTTGGTTTACTTTGAAAAGGCATGTGAATACTTGTGAATATTTTCCATGTCAAGCATATGATTGGTTGTGAATGCCATGTCAAGCATGTGAATGCTTGTGAATTATCTGACAAGCATGTGGTTAGTTGTACATACTTCTACGCATGTAATTATTTGTGAAAGCATGTGATTAACTATACATACTTTTACCCACGTGAATATGTTGCTTGGAAAAATGTGTGTATAAATATGGGGTGAAGGAATTAAGTTAAAATTGAAGAAATTCACACACTCTCACACTCTATACCCATGCCTTACCTACTAATATTAGATAGGAGAGTAATAATGTTCGTCCCTTCATAACTAAAGCTTGATGGGACCCGTGAACCACTCCACTTAATGTGGGCTTTGTCCGAACCCCTGCAAGGGAGGATCAAGTTTCAATCTGGGGACCTTTTGTAGTAGGGATTAGAGTCTAACCACACATAATCATCTAAAGTTCTTTTCCTAGGATAGAGCCCTAGAGAATCTTATGTATAAACCCACCTCGAGTTGGGATAAAGACTCCATCCTTTTCAGTGTGGTCTCATGCTTGTACTTTGAGTTGTATGATATTATCACCGACATATTGCATCCATGTAGGCATTCCATTCACTTTACCAAGGTTTTGGAAAAGACCGAATTCAGTCATGGAGGATACAGTAGTTTATTGGGAGACCGAGTCCACAATACGGTTATACTCCGAAAGTCAGCAGGAATAGTGGGGTGATAGCATGAACAAAGAGTTAGTGGTGAAGCTGCCAGCCAAAGTCTATATATACACCCGATTGAACCCTCTACATGAGCTAAAATTTATTTGGAAGGGATGGACACCACAACGCCATTTGGAATTCTCTCAATTATACGACCATATCGGTTTTCTATTACATATATAAGTGAATCCTCATATGGTGAAAGCAATTGTAGACTTCTGGAATCCCCCGTATGTATGTTTTACAATAGATGAAATAGACATGGTTCTGATGATTGAAGAGTATACCTCGCCGTTGCATCTGATGAAATAGCAATCATCGTACCAGACCTATGTACCTGATCCTAGAACGTCCTTAGCAAGAGAGTTGTATAACGTTGTCGGGATTAAGATTCAAAGGACTACAGGGGAAAATGAAAAAGCCACTTGGAGATGCTTGAAAGCACTGCTAGAAAAGGAGGAAGGTAAAGAGGCTCAGTTGCATTTGTTAGCCCTTGCCATATACGGCCTGATCATATTTCCTAAAAAGCTGGGCACCATCAATCGAGCCACTATTTATTTCATGGAACAAGTAAAAAATAGAGTTAACCCGGTGCCTGCCATTTTGGCAGAGACATTTCGATCCCTCAACCATTGCAGAGTTAAGGGCCAAGAACATTTGAAGTGCTATGTGCCCCTACTCCAAATTTGGTTTGCCAGTTACTTGTCAAGTAGCCAAAGAGTATACCATGATATCTTCTCAATGTTTTGAATTCCTGTGGCCAAGTTTGAAAAGGCCCAATAGGATGAACAGTGTAGCAAGGCTAAATGGAAAACGAGACTACGTAATCTATCTGACTCGGGATTAGTCTGGCAAGCACCATGGATGGACCATTCCAGCATGATATACAGGTGTGGAAACCTCCCATGGGTCTTGTTACTTGGTCTGTGGGGGGAGGAGTAGCATACACCCCTTTGATGGTGAGGAGGCAAGTGGGGACGTCTCAATTCATGCCTATGACCCATGGGTTGGTAAAATCAGACTTCTTTTATGAAATGGAAGATGCCCAGAATCAGATTAGGAAATTTACAGTGGCCTGGAAACATGTGCACTAGGTGGACCTAAGTAATGAAACAGTCACAACTTAAGGGAGCTATGAGGTATAGCAGATCAACTGGGTAAACTCTCAATTCAAAGGAACTCCCAGAGCCCTTTCTATTCATGACCCACAGATAAGGTTGCAAGGGGAGCTATGCCTAAAGGAGAAAGCACTAACAGAAAATCACAAGACAGAGCAGAGAAAAGAAAAGCTAGTCACTTTCTATCGTCGAAAAATAAAGTGACAAAAGGCATGCTATGTGCAGTCAGAAGTGTTGACCCTATGGTTCTTTCCCAATTTTGATAATGAAAAATACTCTGGTATTTAATGGTGGCCAAGTTTGTCTACAGGTTCTCATTGGCAAGTTCATATAATGGCATGCGGCAACCTAAAGAGAAGTGAAGACCCAACATATTTATTGTTGTATTTTTTATCATTGGGTCTGTAATAATAATCATCCAAGGTCTATAATAATTTGCATATCATGCATGTAGGACTATAAGCTCGAGACCTTAGAGAGGTCTTAGTCGACCGATGCTAGATTTTTTTGATAGGATAGTAAGACCTTAGGTCCCTAAACAAATGCACAAACAGTTCCTATATCATTTGCATAATCAGGGGAATTAATTGAAGCAAAAATTGAACAAAATAAGCATAAAATGAGTGAGGTTGGGTGATCGAACCCCTGGAGTTCAAAACTCCTTGGGCGCCCAAACTGCTGGAAAGTTAATATAGTTCATGTCATATTTCATCTGTTTTACCCAACATCTTTCAACTATTTACATGGTTGCATTAACACACAGAAACAACATAGTTCATATCATATTTCATTCTTAACGCTTTACTTACTTAACCTGCATCTCATACATTTAACATATATTTGCACAGAACTTATATTTATTCATGCCACACAATTTAGCAACAAAATTCATACACTACTCATAAAATAAGCCAACCAACATCTAATGTTTATATACTGAAAATACCTTTAATTTCTTACATAATTATCCTGAAAATATTTTCCACTTTCATTAGTTCATTTTCGCATATACATATCTAATAAACAGCCCTAAACTTGGAAAAAAACATAATTTAAATGGTTGGCATTTTAAACCCATACCAAAAACATATGCACGTATATATAACACAAATCATTTTCCATTAAATTCATAAAAATTTTGGTTTAATATAAATTTTTCCCTTTAATTGGTTTCTTGAACTACGCTAATAGGAACCCCGAAAAAATACCTGCGACGCTCACCTGGACCCTGAATCAAAAATTCTAATTCCATTAAATCAATCCTAAATAAAATAATATTTTAATATTTCTAGGGTCATAAATTCCAAATAAATAATTATACCCTTAAATATAGCCAATTTTCCTAATTTCCTAAATCTCACTCTCACTTTGGAATGGGACCTAGAAAACCCCATTTGAAAATTTACTCACGCCAAAATGACGACAATCACGACTATGACCACGTGGTGGTATTCGATCGTCGATTTAGTGGTAGATTTAAAGCGAAATTGAGAAATTAGAGAAAAAATTACCTTACCCCATGAATAGTGCCTAAGCCGCTTCCGCGACAAATCCGCCCTAGTAAAAATGTCGGCAGCGGAACCAGAAATCCAATGGCGCCCTCTGTTTCCCAATCCGCCGCAAATTTGTCGAGAATTTGAGAGAGAGAGAGAGAGAGAGATGGAGGTGAGCTGTTGGTCACAGGAAGAACTCTCTGGAGGGGTGGCGTGAGTCTCTAGAATACCTCCTAAAGGTTTATCCTTGAGGAGGTTTACTTATATATATATATATATATATAATGTTATATTATATTATATTATATAATTAATAATAAATATTTAATTAATATAATTTTTTTTTATTTAAGTTTAAATTTATTTTTATTTATTTATTTATATTTTTGGGATCACTACACATGTTGTTGTCTCAACTGATTTTTCAAACTCAATGTTGAGTCTGAACTACATAATGACCTGATTCTGAAAAAGTACGTAGGCAGCTTATTCAAATTAATAAGTTCGATCAATGCTTTGCAAAATACCCAAACTGGGGTTGAACAAGTCATTCGGGGATGGGATTTTTGAGCCTTTGTTTCCTTCCTTTCATGAAACCAGCATCCTTAGGCCAACATTTCGTCCTGAGTCTTAAAGACCATTTAGAGACCAAAGCATGAGAAGAGCTTGATTAAACCATGGACAAATAGTTGAACTAAAGAGTATCATTTGGTTTCACAACATTAAAGAAGAAATGAGGTCTCCCTTGATGAAACTGGGGCAGTTTGTGAAGAAAGGGGGAAGTAAGTTGATTAACCAGTTTGATTTCATAAATTAATGTCAATATCATAGAACTTGGGGACACTGATGTAAAATTTACCCCTTTCCATAAACAACTGGTGAACATAGTGAAACAACTATTTTTGCATAGATTAATCTCTTAATTTAACAAATTAATGTCATAAATGCATAATCATTTTCATTACCAAAAATTTGCTTGCTTTCCAAACATCCCCAAAGAAAGGATGGTCAAAAGGGTTCAGAATTGCCAATATTATGGGGCAGATTTCATGGTAAGCTTCGGGAAAGTCCATTTCAAGACTAACCCATTCAAGTGGTATTTGAAAACGTGACTAGAAGCAGTTACGGGTGCACCTAATAGGGATAGATTTCGCGATTTAGTTCCAGTGAAGCCAACTCAGATGCTTTTATACGTTGAACATGAAAACAGGGCTAAGGTCAATGACAGCAAAGTACTAGGGCAAAGTTCAAATGCCTGATGGGATTGGAAATATCATCGGGTCGGTGACAGTAAATACCGGGGCAGTTTTCATGATTAAGTTTTAGGAAAAGTCCATACCGAGACTCACGTGTGCAAATGGTATTTGAAATAGGGCATCTGATAGGGACAAATATTGTGTTGAGCTTTAGTAGAGCCAGTTCCGACACCTTTGCAAAATTCGGTGATATGGCCCAGATCAAAGGTGGGGTTGCTGCGATCACAGGCACAATAGGAAAAAGGATTCGTGCATTTTATGCATTGCATGGAAAAAAAAAGGCAAATGCAAAGAACATCACATCAACATGCATGCTTATCCCATCATGTAGGCATCATAAGTAGCAACATGCATGCACATAGCACAAAGCACCATTCGTACTTGTCTGGTTGAATAAGCTTTTGAGTAATCATTTGGCATAACTTATTGAGCAATTCCTGTTTTGTTAGTCTCGAGAAACTGGGGCAATTGACCTAGAGACAAACCAACCCGATCATTTATTTAGGACCTCAGGAACATCCCCTAGAATGGACATCCCAATGGAGTAACCATTTTCTAAACCTACAAACTTACACCTAAAGCCATTTTGAGAAAGCTGTGGCTTGGGTTAGTGAACCTGCTATAGCTCGAATTCTTACATTCGTAGTAAGCCATTTTAAGGAAGTTTTGGCTTGGGTTAGTGACCCGCTATGGCTCAGATTTCTTCATTTGCAATAAGCCATTTTGAGGGACTTTTGGCGCGGGTTAGTGAACCCACTACTGCTCGAATTCTTACATTCACAGCAAGCCATTTTGAGGAAGTTTTGGCTCAGGTTAGTGTACCTGCTATGGCTCGAATTCCTACATTCACAGCAAGCCATTTTGAGGAAGCTTTGGCTCGAGTCAATGAACCCACTATAACTTAGATTTCTACATCCGAAGCAAGCCATTTTGAGGAAGTTTTGGCTCAGGTCAGTGTACTTGCTATGGCTCAAATTCCTACATCTGTAGGAAGCCATTTTGAGGAAGTTTTGGCTCGGGTCAGTGTGCTCGCTATGGCTTGAATTCCTATATCCATAGCAAGCCATTTTGAGGAAGTTTTGGATCAGGTTAGTGTACCTGCTATAACTCGAATTCCTACATTTGTAGCAAGGTATTTTGAGGAAGTTTTGGCTTGGGTCTGTGAACTCGCTACGGCTGGAATTTCTACATCCGCAGCAAGACATTTTTAGGAACTTTTGGCTTGGGTCAGTGAACCTGCCGCGGCTTGGATTTCTACATTTGTAGCAAGCCATTTTGAGGAAATTTTGGCTCGAGTCAGTGGACCCACCACAACTCAAATTTCTATATCTGCAGCAAGACATTTTGAGGAAGTTTTGGCTCGGGTCAGTAAACCTACTACAACTCGAATTCCTACATTTGTAGCAAGCCATTTTGAGGAAAGTTTTGGCTCGAGTTAGTGTACCCACTATGGTTTGCATTATTGCACCCAATGCAAGCCCATTTCAACCCACTGTTATTCCATATTACCCATTAACCACTACCTAAAAAAATGCATACACATCCTTACATATACATCATGCAGGCCTCGTATATATCATATAGACATATAGTAACATACATACATACATGGCATCATTCATTTACATTTGTCTCATCATATAGTGTTTCTGTATAGCTCTTTTTATCCCTTTCATGCCTCCTTACCTCCCCTTTCAAGTTGAGAAGTGAGAAGTCTAGCCTTTTCCATGCATCATTGTTAGCTTTGGTGCAACCCTAAGAGGGGGGGGGGGGGTGAATTCGGTATTTAAAATTTATTGCCTAGGTTAAACTAGAGAAATAGTATTACAAAACCCAGGGTCTATTTATGCAAATGTAAACCTAATCATTCACAATATAACATACACGTGCAGTAAATAAATTGCGGAAATGTAAAGAACACGCACGATATGTTATCGGGGTTCGACCAACTGTGCCTACGTCCCCGCCTCTAGCTCGCAAGCCCGAGGATTCCACTAATAGCTCACATAAGGGTGGAGTGGCACCAATTACAACCAGGTTAAATTAACACAAGGCTGACCTCAACCTTAACTAGGTCAATTAGCGGGGCTGATCTCAACCTACACGCCTTAATAGGACGACGCACCTAACTTTCCTAACCGGGTCTAAGCTAATCCGGGACTATTCTAGGGCTAGTCTCTCTCTTCAGACCCGTGCCTGGAAATACAACAGATGTGTATAAAATTTGTACACAGAAATATGCTTCTAGAAAAGCAGATGTGTGCACCAATACAGCTCAATCAATAATGCAAGCACGAATGATATGTAGATATGCTCAGTGCTCTAATGTGTGCTAAACACTCAATCAAGTATGATAATCAATCAAGATCTAGAGTGTGTATCTAAGCAATATTTGAAACACAATATTCGAATATCACAAAATCAGATCAGGGTTTCAAATATGTTAAGAAAGATAGATCAAATAAACTCAATACGATATTTCAATGTCTAAAGCACAATGGAAATGTTTGAAAGACTAGCTTTTTGCACAAGGATTTTTGCACACAAAATCTAGGTTTAGGAATCTTGCAACAACAATGCAAGAACCACAACCCTTAAAGTCTTCCCACACAAGATTTATCAAATGAAATCTGTGGAAGAACTTTAGGCTATACTCTCAAATAAAATCAATCAAACTTTATACCAAAAGAAAGTATTAGCTAGAGAGATTACACACTATAGCCTTATAGAAATACTCACAATGCATAGAGAAATCAAGATTGAAGAGTATGTGAGTGTTTACAAGAAGCATTTGGCTAATATAGGGTTTTGAGAGTTGAAAGAGTTTTGCCCTAATCAAGTTTTCTAATCATCTTTAATTTTTGCAAATGATGGGCTATTTATAGAGAATGGAAGAATTATAGTCGTTGGGGACCTATTGGGCATTATTAGGAAAGTTTTAAATCATTTTAAAATAATTAACCCTGTTTAAAATATGTTTAACCGCGGTAAAAAATCAGGGCAACTCGAGAGGTCCAGTCGACCAGAAATGTTTCGGTCAACCAAGTCTCATATGGTTCGGTCGACTAGGGAGATTTTGAACTAAAGGCTCGATCGACCAAGAGAAGGCAATTTTTTAAATTTCTGAGGTTCGGTCGACCGGACCATTTTGAACTGGCTGGTTCGGTCGACCAGATAGTTGGGATTTCTCCCGAGAATCCTCGGTTAACCAGGTAGTTGGAGTACAAAGAGGGCTCGGTTGACCAGATGGTCAAAATGTTGACCTAGGGAGATTTCGGTCGATCAGGGCGTTTTGAACTACCTAGTTCGGTCGACCAGGATCTTGGTCAACTATTGACCTGGACCTGGGTTTGGTCGACCGAGGCATAAATGAACTATGGGGTTCGGTCGATCAAGCTGAGGTCAAATTGTTGACCCAGGCCAGATTCGGTCGACTGAGGCAAAATGAACTGCTAAGGTCGGTCGACCGAAAGTGCACAATGTGTGCATTTCGGTCCTATTTCATGCAATAAACACCCTATTCAAAATTCTAACACATGCATGTGCAATAGTGTTCTAGGTCGTTTTGAAGACACCGAAAAAATCCGGTTTGGTCGACCGATGGGTGTTCCCAAAGGTCTTTCTATGGTCTGTGAAGGTACCTAAAGTCCAACTAAGGTCGATTTAAGCAAACCTACCTATCATGCATGACACAAATTATTACAAGCCATATGGGTGTCCAGTCCATAATAGAAAATACATCCCAGAATGAAGAAACTGAATAATAAATACAAATGCAGCACAAGATTCTTCATTCATCAGCACGAATACCGTATGTCATCATGATAAGTCTTTTAGTCCTGAAGCGCGCACATGGTGAAACTGCATGCAATTCTCAGTACAACCATTAGTACCAAGAGTATTTGTCATAATCAAAACTGGGCGTAACCAATCAGGTCAACATTCTCCCCATTTTTGATGATGACAAATACTTTATGCAAAAGTGGGTTCAGCCAAGAAAGGCTCCCCCTGACTTTATGCATAAAGATAAGTAAAGTAATGGGTAATTAAAGATTAAGCATGATTAAACATTGTTTTACCCACTTTTTCCTTTTCTCCCCCTTTTGGCAACAGCAAAAAGGGTTTAAGTAATAAAACTCAAAGGCAAAGGATGTCATTTAGATACAAAAGGGATATTGGGAGGAATTTTTGAAAAATTCGGTAGCATGCCGTTTGAAAATAGACCATTCCCAATCATAACTTTGTACCTAAGGGACCTGTGTTGAGTTTCAATCAATAGCATATAGCACATATTCATCAAGCAACTCAACCAGTACAGTATTTTCAACACACAAAATAGAGGTATAACTTTCAGTCATTCAAGAAATATAATAGCCATACAATGCAAATAGAATGACAAAGATAACCTCAACAATTAAGCACACAAGTAATACAACTGGTCATTTAAAATGTTTTAAATGTCATGAAAAACAAAATTAGATTGTAGATATGCACTGACCATTTCAATTAACACATATCATAAGACCTGTGAAAGATTTGAAATTAAAAACGCACGGCATATGATTCCAAATAGGAAGTTTGAGCATAAACACAATCTAACTAGTTTGTATGCATTTTTATATGTAGGTATAGAACCAGTTATGCGACTTTAAAACCATATATGTATATAATAATAATAATGAAGTAAGAGAAAAAATTTGAGTTTTGAAATTAGTTCTTGCCATAAAGTATTACAATATATATATATATATATATATATATATATATATATATCCCCCTTTTAATGTTTGCAGAATAGTGTTGGGGGTGTGCTTGTTGAAAACGAAGCTTTAAAGATAACGCAAGCACTACTTTTCTGGTATTTCATTTAAGTACCAAATTAAGCATGACCAGAAAAACACAACCATAATGATCCTAAAGATTTAACAATCATATTCAAGATCATATGGCAAAGCACAAACAACTTTTGGCAACGTAATGAACATCAGCTTAAGACTTTCACAAAGATTATTTTATTTAAGCACATGCCACACTATATTTAATACATATCTAAGCCTCAAAAATTTGTAAGCATAATATGATAGGCATTTTAATTTTAGATGCTCCCCATACCAATTTGAATTATTACTTAGATACTATAAATTACTTATACTTTGAAAGGGATTGATTTCATTGAATATGCCAAAGTATAAGTGAGCACACAAACGATTTTTCAACGACTATACTTGATATCTATTAACAATATTTATCTCTAAACAGTATAGTCATCCCTATAGACAACAAGTGCATCAAAAATAGATGTTAAGGCATTCTATGCAATTCATGATCCAAAAACATTTCATATCAAAACATGAGACATTACTTGCAAGATATAATGTTTAGGTTATTCTGAAGAGCCTCAATATTCAAAAATGTGAATTGATGCATGTGAGTCCTATAAGTTCTTTCTATAGGGTAGGTGCTCAACTCTCTAAGTGCTTGATGATTATGTTATGATGAAATATAATTTTCAATTAGTTTTCACTCATCCTTTCAAAAATATTTTAGCATTAATTTTATCATAATCATCTTTAATACAAGGTTTTATATGGGAAAGGCCTAGCAAAATTTTGGCAGCATGCTGTTTGTATATAGGACATTTTCCCATAAAAACCAGTACCTAATAGTGGGTTGTTTTCAATAGATAAAACATGTAAAGCAAGCAACAACCTACTATCTACAACTAGCATGCAAATTATATCACTACATCCGCCATGTAGGAGGCATTCAACACAAGCATGCTTTCCAGTAGTTCAATCAACAACTCATAAAAGAAATGAAGTTTCCAATAAATGATATGAACAATAACTAACAATGGATAGTTATGAGATCAGTGCAAAGTTGTTCTCACAAGAGCATACAAACATACATGCATAAATAAGGATTGAGAGCATTTTAATATATATAGATATGAAAGATGAATGCTTCCCCTTAATTATGCGCTAATTCATTTTATGCCTTTTCTTATTTTTCAGGTTCTTTAAGCCAAGTGTATTAAGATTTTCAATGTTATATGCTTGGCTTTGGATGAATAGGCTTAGAGGACCAAAAGGTCACAGGATATATATATTTAAATAATTTAAGCCAATATTTTCCTCTTTTCTTATGATTTACAATACATGAGAGGCCTAAGTTCAAATGACTTTTCATTTTAAGGTTCATGCATAGGTTTTTTTGAATTTTTGGTCCATCATATAGATTGAATCCTATATTAATTAAATTAGCCATTTTAACTTAATTCATGAGGATGAAGCTCTTAAATGATTTTATATAAAGTTTGAGAGATTGGAAGAAAATTGAATACTCTTAAAGATTAAACATTTTATTTAAGTTTAATAGAGCATTCAAAAGTAGGACATTGTACAAGATAAGCATTTTTAAAGAGTATGTCCTAACTTATTCTGGCAAAGAGCTTTGTGGAGGATATGAGTAACTAGGAACTGATGCTCTTTGGTGATTGGAATGTATCCTTTAGATATGATCATAATTTTAGAGCAAGGATACGAACCAATGAGAAGGTGGATCTTTACCTAAAGTGATCGTGGTTGGTAAAGATTCCCTGTGGAGGATACGGTGAACCAAAATTAGAAGATTTTTATATTTTAAGCACACAAGGGAATATTTTGATTAATCAATGAAACTAGAATCCCTTAGTGGTTGCTTCTAATTTTGATTATGGAAGGATGTCTTTTAATAAGCACCAAAAATATTTGGAATTTACGATTAATAATGCTTTAAGCCTAGAATGATGACTAAACAAAGGTTAAGGCTTTTATATTCAAAAATGAGTTTAGGTTTAACTGATATATATCGAGATGGATTCCCCAAAACTCAAATATGTGCAATGGACAGAGTATGCTTAACTTTAGATATTCATATTTAAGTGTGAGTTAAGCAATTTGAAATTTAAAAGATAAGGCACACATGCCATGTCCATTTGGAAGTGAATTTTTATTCAATCCGCTAATAATTTCATATTTTAGCCAATGAATATATGCAATAAGTTCAGATTGGTTATTTTGCTTAAATTTACGAATTAGCTTGATTTTCTAAAATACTTAGTATGTAAGATTTTAAATAGTGGACATATACTAAGATTTTACATTTTCAGCCCGAACCACGTCCTAAGCCTTTAGTCAACTCTACCCCCTATGGCTAATCCTAGATGCTAAGGAAGAATTATGTGATCATGTAACTCCCGTTTGAGTAAATTCGTCCTTGAGTTTCAAGAGGTTTGCTTTCTTGACAACCCATACCATTTTTCTATCTTTGATTTTTGATGGGTTAGGACTAGGTGGTTTTTTGACTCTCCAAACCTTTTTGGGTTTCACACCTTTTCTTTTAAATGGGCAACCCCTTCTTTTTACATAGGATGCATGTGGTGTGAGTGTATGGACAGGAGGAGGTACTAGCATAGTGTTTCGTTTCTTTTACAAAGTACCCCATGTATAGGTTCTTTCTTTTCTTATTTTCAATCCGATTATAACCTATACCTTCTCTATCTAAGGTCATCTTTTGTGAGCCTAGCAATTTATCAAAGTTTTCCTTGCCTCTAGTAAACGTGTAGATGATCTTAGATTGGTCTTCTATTTTCTTCTTTAGATCTTGAATTTTTGAGTTTTTTAATTCTTTGCAAACATTCTAAAGTTTCATGAGTTCTTTAGACATATTGTTTGCTTTATTTTCAAGATCATGGACATGAAGATCCTTTTCATTATCAATTGTAAGTTGGGATCTTACTGCACTCAATTCTTTTTCTAATTTTTCATTCTTGTTTTCCAACAGTTTGATTTTAAAATCATTTTCCCTTTCAACAAGAACTTTTGATTCACATTCTTTCTCACTTGCCTCATACTTGTTTTTCAAAGTAGTATATCTTTTATTAACTGTAACAAGTGACTTATGAATTCTAATATATTCAATTTGCAGTTCTTCATAAGTAGGCATGCTCTCACTATCACCACTATCACAAGATTCAGAATCAGATGCATCATTCAAACCATCACATGGATCATTGCCAAAACTATCTAATAACACAGAACAGGTTTACCTCATTGTCAGTTAGAGCTTTGAAACACGGTTTACCTCCTTCAAGATCCGCAGAGCTTGAATCACAAGGAGTGATCGCCTTTTCTTGCGTAGTTGCTCCATATATCTTTTCAAGTTCCTCCCATAGCTCCTTAGCATTACTACACTCCATAACCTCACATAAAACGTTAGAATCCAAAGCATGTAGTAAAGTATTCATGGCATCAATATTCATCTGCACTAAGTTCTTATCATGATCATTTAATTCATAATCAGATTTAGGAACATCAGTACACCCAGTAAATTTCATAGGCACACAATCACCCTGATCAATGACTTTCCAAAATTTCCAATTTAAAGCTTTCACATACACAGTCATTCTAAATTTCCATATAGCATAGTTATCACCACAGAAAACTGGTGGGTGTGTGACCAATCTTCCCTCATATGAAGGGGATGCACTAACATGAGCCATCATGATCTTTTAACTAAATAACGTCTAAGTCTAAGTTACGAGGCTCTGATACCAATTGTTAGCTTTGGTGCAACCTTAAGAGGGGGGGTGAATTGGGTATTTAAAATTTATTGCCTAGGTTAAACCAAATAAACAGTATTACAAAACCCAGGGTCTGTCTATGCAAATGTAAACCTAATCATTCACAATATAACATACACGTGCAGTAAATAAATTGCAGAAATGTAAAGAACACGCACGATATGTTATCGGGGTTCGGCCAACTGTGCCTACGTCCTGCCTCTAGCTCGCAAGCCCGAGGATTCCACTAATAGCTCACTTAAGGGCAGAGCGGCACCGATTACAACCAGGTCAAATTAACACAGGGCTGACCTCAACCTCAACCAGGTCAATTAGCGGGGCTGACCTCAACCTACACGCCTTAACAGGATGATGCACCTAGCCTTCCTAACCGGGTCTAAGCCAATCCGGGACTATTCCAGGGCTAGTCTCCCTCTTCAGGCCCGTGCCTAGAAATACAACAGATGTGTATAAAATTTGTACATGAAAATATGCTTCTAGAAAAGCATATGTGTGCACCAATATAGCTCAATCAATAATGCAAGCACGAATGATATGTAGATATGCTTAGTGCTCTAATGTGTGCTAAACACTCAATCAAGTATGATAATCAATCAAGATCTAGAGTGTGTATCTAATCAAGATTTGAAACACAATATTCGAATATCACAAAATCAAATTAGGGTTTCAAATATGCTAAGCAAGATAGATAAAACAAACTCAATACTATATCTCCATGTCTAAAGCACAATGGAGTTGTTTGAAAGACTAGCTTTTTGCAAAAGGATTTTTGCACACAAAATCTAGGTTTAGGAATCTTGCAACAACAATGCAAGAACCACAGCCCTCAAAGTCTTCCCACACAAGATTTATCAAATGAAATCCGTGGAAGAACTTTAGGCTATACTCTCAAATAAAATCAATTAAACTTTATACCAAAAGAGAGTATTAGCTAGAGAGATTACGCACTATAGCCTTATAGAAATACTCACAATGCATAGAGAAATCAAGATTGAAGAGTATGTGAGTGTTTACAAGAAGCATTTGGCTAATATAGGGTTTTGAGAGTTGAAAGAGTTTTGCCCTAATCAAGTTTTCTAATCATCTTTAATTTTTGCAAATGATGGGCTATTTATAGAGAATGGAAGAATTATAGTCGTTGGGGACCTATTGGGCATTATTAGGAAAGTTTTAAATCATTTTAAAATATGTTTAACTGTGGTAAAAAATCAGGGCAACCCGATAGGTCTGGTCGACCAGAAATGTTTCAGTCGACCAGGTCTCATATGGTTCGGTCGACCATGGGGATTTTGAACTAGAGGCTCGATCGACCAGGAGAATGTGATTTTTAAAATTTTTGAGGTTCGGTTGACCGAGCCATTTTGAACTGGCTGGTTTGGTTGACCAGACCATTGAGATTTCTCCTGAGAACCCTCGGTCGACCAGGTAGTTGTAGTACAAAGAGGGCTCGGTCGACCAGATGGTCAAAATGTTGACCTAGGGAGGTTTCGGTTGACCAGGGCTTTTTGAACTACCTAGTTCGGTCGACCAGGATCTTGGTTAACTGTTGACCTGGACTTGGGTTCGGTCGACTGGGGCATAAATGAACTATGGGGTTCGGTCGACCGGGCTGAGGTCAAATTGTTGACCCAAGCCGGATTCGGTCGACCGAGGCAGAATGAACTGCCAAGGTTGGTTATTCGAAAGTGCACAATGTGTGCATTTCGGTCCTATTTCATGCAACAAACACCCTATTCAAAATTCTAAAACATGCATGCGCAATAGTGAGTGTCCTAGGGTCATTTCTAGGTCGTTTTGAAGACACCGAAAAAATCCGGTGAGGTCGACCGACAGATGTTCCCTAAGGTCTTTCTATGGTCCGTGAAGGTACCTAAAGTTGAACTAAGGTCGATTTGAGCAAACCTACCTTTCATGCATGATATAAATTATTACAAGCCATATAGGTGTACCTTCCATAATAAAAAATGCATCTCAGAGTGAAGAAATTGAATAATAAATACAAATGCAGCACAAGATTCTTCATTCATTGGCACGAACACCGCACACCATCATGATAACTCTTTTAGTCTTGAAGCACACACAAGGTGAAACTGCATGCAATTCTTAGTACAATCATTAGAATCAAGAGTATTTGTCATAATCAAAACTAGGTGTAACTAATCGGGTCAACAAACATAGCTTTAAGCCGTTCGTGCTGCCGCTAGAAATCCTCTCGGATTTTTTCCAGCCTGGCTAGTCTAGGCTCCAGATTGTTGGAGTAGGTACCCACCATTCTTCTCAGCTCCTCGACCTCCTATTTTATCATTTTATTTTCTTACTTTAGGTCTTTCATTTTTTATTGTTTTTCTCAGTATTTCTGCCACAAGAGGTTAATTTCATTTTCGAGGAGGGTCACGATGTGGTTTCGACTCTGCAAACGATGAGTTAAGTGAGACATCGAGGCGACTGCTTGAGCATCAAGAGAGAGTGCCTAGGTAGCTACACCTGAATAAAACATCATGGTCATTACCATTTCATTCCTTGGCATATCACTTTGGAGCTGAGATGAAAATTGGAATGAGCCAGGGATATTAGGGCAGGATGGCACCTCCAGTGCTGCATTCAGGTCAGGAACTTGTTTGGAAAATGAAGACCCTACCAAGGGAATGATTGAGAGTTTTTAAGAAAAGTTATTTAAATTTGAAATGGTTAAGGCATGGTTTCCGTGACAGAGGGTGGTCGGAGATGGGTTGTGGTTGTACATGGAGTTTGCTTGTAGTGTTGAAGGTGTAACTACCATGAAGGTCGCTGTGTTATCTAAAGAAGGAAGGAGATGAGAGGAAGTGTGTTAAAAAGAACAATGATAAGGTTGTTGCCCAGCTGGGTGTGATTTAAAGTGTGTGAATGACAAGAGGAAGAGAAGAAGAGAGAGAGTAAAGATGCACATAGAGGCCCAAGTGGCTGTGAGTGAAGGTGAGCTATAAAGATGGTGATGGGAGTTAATGTGCATCGAGAGACCCCTAGAGACTATGAGTGAGGGTGAGCTGTGGAAGTTGTGAAGTCCCCCAGCTATTAATGAAGGTATGCGTTCACAAGGCCTCGAAAAAAATATCCTGGGACAGATTTTGAAAGATGGGGAGATTCCCAAGAAGTTCTGCCGTCGCAATTTCTAGTCGCAAAACTGTTTTTTTTTTTTTTTTTTGAGCCCATCATTGCAAGATCGAACCCAACACGTTTTAGAGCTTGTTGGGGCCCACTCGAGGCGTAACTGAGCTCCACACAAGTCAACCCCATAACAACTCAATGAGTTAGGGATTGGACGAGTCAAGCTCGTCCCTGAACCCTAACCTTCAAGCCAAAAACCCTAAATCTAACAGATTCAAGCATCCACACTCGGAACAGGAACACAAAAAACCACTAAATGAGAACTTCAACAATCAAATCATCATAGTACTAGGACAACAACGTTCGAATCATCATCACAATATTTAGATCACACATGCACAGATCATAAGATCACAAAACGTAAAAAAGGGAGGTTGAGTTTAGAGCACTTATCTTTCGGTCTTTAACCTGAATGAGCCTCCCTTAGGTTATGAGATCAAGCCTTGACCTGAAACTCTAGGGTTTCAGGAATCGCAGAGTTATAAAGCTCAAGGGGGTCTCAGATTCATTTAGAAATTGGGATTACTTTGGGCCTTCAAGTGTGGTAGAGAGGATAAAGCCTCAAAGGGGTTTTGAGTTAGGGGAGTGACTCGTAGAAAATTGAAAACCTAAACTAGGGGTTTTGAGAGTTTTAGGAGGCTTCAATTTCAGAGAGCATTTGAAAGAGAGATGAAGAAATGAGAGAAAGGGAAAATTTGGGGTTTAAATATCCTAGACCTTGGGACCATAGGATTAAAACACATGGCACGCCACCCTCCACACTTTTATGTGCTACGCAGTCTCTTGTGAGCCGTTTGATCTGTTTTTCTCCACAATGGACAGGATTGTGCCACATTTTTTATTCGGGTCACATTTTACCCACTAGTCAGCTACTAACATGTGGCACGCCATCCTCCACACTTTCATGTGCTATGTGATCTCTTGTGAGCCATTCGATTTGTGTTTCTCCACAACGGATAGGATCGTGCCAAGTCTTTGATCTGGGTCATATTTGACCCACCACTTAGCTACTGACATGTGGCATGCCATCCTCCACACTTTCATGCGCTATGCAGTCTCTTGTGAGCCGTTCAACCTGTGTTTCTCCATAATGGACAGGATCGTGCCACATCTTTGATACGGGTCACATTTGACCCACCACTCAGCTACTGATGCGTGCACACCATCCTCCATACTTTTATGTGCTATGCAGTCTCTTGTGAGCCGTTCGATCTATGTTTCTCCACAATGGACAAGATTGTGCCACGTCTTTGATACGGGTCACATTTGACCCACTAATCAGCTACTGACACGTGGCACGCCATCCTTGACACTTTCATGTGCTACACAGTCTCTTGTGAGCCATTTGATCTGTGTTTCTCCACAACAGACAAGATTGTGCCACGTCTTTGATCTGGGTTACCTTCTATCTCCCTTTTTGCTTGTCGACACATTGCCTTACTCGGGAGGCGACACGTGGCTTTACTTGGAAGATGACACATGGCCAGTTATTGGCCCAATCAAAGCATTTGCAATCTTCTGGTGACACTAGCTCGTATTCCTACATCCGGTACACGTTACTTGCATTGTACTTTCACTCGATGTGAGTCACTCGGGGTACTTTGATTCAAATTCTTACATCCGAGTCATTATTTTCAATTTTTTGTGTCCCCTTCACTAACATAACCTGAAGAATCTACTAACTACTAACTTCCTAAAGAAAGGTGCGACATTCCCATATTTCCCTAATTACTCTTTTCTCATCCCTTATTGACAGAGGCAAACAACACTTGCTTGATCCAAAAGCCTTAGGCAGTCGTGTGCCCTGGCTAAAATAGGTGTCTTTTATCTTTATATGCTTGTTGCTATATATAATGTAGGAGAGTTCCTACTGTTACCTCGAAGCAATAACGCCTGAAAAAAGGGGTAGCTGTGGACACCTAAATTTTAACTAGGCTTTTCCAAAGAGACCCAGTATGGCAAGAAAGTCAACTTTGTATATTAGGAGTAGGAGGATCCAATTGAGTCTCAGTTTATTTCAAAATTGAGTCCTTTTGATGCTAGCTCAAATTCCAATATCCGATGCATGTCATCTCCTAGTATGCTAGCTCGAATTCCTACATCCGATGCACGTTACCCCCTTTGATGCTAGCTCAGATTCCCACATCCGATGCACGTCATCTCCTAGTACGCTAGCTTGGATTCCTACATTCGGTGCACATTACCCTCTTTGACACTAGCTCAAATTCCCACTTCTGATGCACGTCATCTCCTGGTATGCTAGCTCGAATTCCTACATTTGGTGCACATTACCCCCTTTGCCGCTAGCTCGTATTTTCACATCCAATGCACATCATCTCCTAGTACGCTAGCTTAGATTCCTGTATTTGGTGCACGTTACCCCCTTTGACGCTAGCTTGGATTCCCACATCCAATGCATGACATCTCCTGGTACGCTAGCTCAAATTCCTACATCTAGTACACGTTACCCCCTTTGGTACTATAGATTTGTTGAGTCCGCTGTTTTGATGCTAACAAAGCGCAAGTGTGTACTCAGCTTGTGAATAGGTACATAATTCAAGTCACACATAAGATCAAGGGAACATGGAAGCCAAGACAGGTTTTAAAGCTCAAATTTGGCATATTCTATGAAGACAAAAGAGCAAAGGAGAAGAAGAAGACATTCTGATTTTTCTTGTATCGTGTTTTAGTTTTCATCTTTGGTTTGTAGTAATACATGCATTTGCATGATATGGATGAAAGCTCAGAACGACCATAGATAGACCCGAGGGACCAACACACTTCACAGAAAACCTTCCTCTTAACAATTAAATCATACAAAAAGTTTAAATTGGTTAGGGTCAAAATCAGGGCAAAGAGCCTCGGTTGACTGACCCCTTATGTACTAAATGACTCGGTCGACTGAACCTGCCGCTTGAGGCATGTGCTGTGAAGTGTCAGTCAACTAGACCATTTACTACTTAAAGAGCTCAACTACCTGAACATGGTCAAAAGTCAATGTCTAATATGGCTTGGTCGATCGACCGAATTTGAATGTAGCATCCACTGTCGACCGAACCCAGAACTTGACCCTTTCTTACCTATCCCGATCGATTGCACTATCAGTTCAAAATACCCTTGGTCAACCAAACTTGCCACTTGACATACCGGCCTAAGCCACGGTCGACCAAACCTACAAAGGTTCAAGAAATCACCTTAGCTCGATCAATCGACCCCTTGCTTTGGTCGACCAAAACTCTTGGGTTGGGTTATTTTCCAACGCTAATTAAGCTTAATTTTTTCAGTAAACAATTTGGAAAATACCAAGTGTGTTCCCAAATGGTCATATTTTCAAGAAATCTATCTATACACCTTCATTAGCCAAAATTAGTAACTTTAATTAACCATTTTTTCTCTCAAATTTTTTCTCAATCAATGTTCCCCCAAACAATGTTTTATTGAAAAATTTCTTTATGTGGGGCAAATGTTTATATTCTCTCCAAATCTCTTTCACTCATTGTTTATTGAAAAATATTTTATTGAAAGAGAATATTTTCATTTTGGGCTTTAACATTCAAATCACTTACTCTTATTTATTCTTTATCGGTTTAAAATTGTTTTCTTTGAGAGTAAACTTCTTGATTCTCCCATATATTTTTGTTGATAAATATTATTAGGAGAAAATTTTTATGGGTTATGTTTGAAATACTTGAGCACATTCTTTTCAATCATATTTCCTTGTGCTTGGAAAAGTCTTGCTACATTTGTGCTTTCATCGTTAAATAATCATTTTGCAAAAAACTATTTGAAAGCAAAAACCTTAGGTTCTCCGGTTATTCTTTGAAAAATATTTTTGGGAGAATATTTTTATTAGGGTCCAAATCTTTGAAGTATTTATTATATACATTTTTATTCAAATATTGAAAATATCTTTTTAAGAAAAACACTCATACTCTGTTGAGCACAAAAATTCATATCAATAGAGAGTGCGTGTATTGAGCTTAAATGTGTACATTTTTGCTTGTATGTTTTAGAAGCATTTTTATGTACAAAAATGATTTTATTGTACTGGTTGGGTTCAGTTCGTTAATTTAACTGGGGAGTCTCGTCCTCATAAGTGAGACTGGTTCGGTTCAGCCTGAAAATTGAACTAGGGAGTCTCTGCCCCATAAGGGAGACAAGTTAGGCTCAACCTTGTAATCTCTGCCCCATAAGGGAGACAAGTTAGGCTCAACCTTGTAATTGAGCTGGGGTTTACCTCACCCAGTAAGGAGAGATTGTAACGGCTTCTATTCTGCATGTTTAAGTTAGCAGAGTTAGTGGAATCCTTGGGGGGTATGCCCAAGGCGGGGACATATGCTGGTTTGGCCGAACCTCGATAACAAATATCGTGTGTCATGCTCTCTCTATCTCATTTATATTTCTGCACTTAAATTTTTGCATGTGTATGCTTTCAATTATAGTAATAATTATTTGTATGCACACCTCTATTTCAAGTGAGATATGTTCTATGTGTATGTATGCATTTATCATTTTATTAATTTACATACATGTTTGTATAATGAATGAGATATGATATATGGTGAATTGGTGTAATTGTCTAAATTAACCAAAATATTTTTAAAACCCAATTCACCCCCTTCTTGGGATCACACCAATTCCAACAATTGTTATCAGAACCCAGTTGTAATAAGTTTAACCACTATTTACATAAAGATTGCAATGACTCATGTCTAGTGTATCCCTGTTTTGAAGGTCAATACTTTGCAAATCTTCTACTGCTTATATTATATAGATTTTACCGTTTGATTATTGAAAATGCTTTTGTAAAATCAAATGATTGGAGGATTTAAAAAGTGTTTATCAAAGTCTTTCATATCCCATTGAAAATGATTTTTAATACATAGTCTCTTAAACATGAAAATGATTTGAAAGTGCATGACTTGAACTTAATGCATATCATTCGAGTGTAATGCATATTGTATTGTGCCTTGACTATTAATATTCTTGTAAAGCTTATGTTTTATTGTAGTCCTAAGGAATTTTGGGAACAATAAAAATGTTGAAAAATCCAAGAGAGAGGAGAATGCCACCTTGAGCTTAAATGACTAAGAAGGAGTAAAACATAAAGGTATATCTATCCTCCTTCTAATTTATTGAATGATTCATGTTGTGATTCACATGATATATTTTGTGTTAGATTTTTTTTTGTGAATCATATGATAATTTTGTGATTATAGTATGCTATCTTATGAGGTTCTTAAAAAAGAATTTCATTTATACTCATAAGATGTTAGGATTTATAATATACATATTAGAGGTTATAACGCTGTAAATGCCCTAAATAGTATTTTGTGCTTAAAAGTTTTAAATTTTAGTATACACTATTGTTATACTGAGAACTTTAGGAAAATCAAGCCAATATGAAAATTAAAGTGTTATGTTCAATCTATGCTTAATATATATAAATATAATTTTGATTGGCTATTATATAACAATATTGGCTATAGAATGATTAAGTTTGCAAATCCCCTTCATATGGACAAAATTTTTTAAGTGATGCTATATATATATATATATATATATATATATATATATATGCTTAATTCAAATATAGCATATCTTTGTCCATCACATAGTAATGAGGTTTAGAGAATTTATTATAGTACTATATATCATATAACCCTGAACTCATAATGTTCTTAAATGTTTAAATCTTATTTAAATGCATTTAGAAGATAAAAATAAGTAAAATATGTTCGTATTCTTAGAAAGGAATTTTTGATCAATTTAGTTAAGTGCTATAAAGCCAAAGTCATGTTTATTGAACATTTAAAACCCATGGCTAAAATCTTAATGATTTGGCTGCATAATTGAGGGGGAGCAACCTTTCTTAAAATTCATCCAATAATCATTTCAAATTTGTGCTTATACTTTTTAGATGATCTTTTGTTAAGATGAAAGCAAACCATTAGTGTTAAATGATTATATCTTCTAATGAATTAACAGATAATTTTCCCTTTAAACTACATTGAGCTGAATGCCACTATCCATTACTCTTAAAATGATCACATCTTTTGATGGACAATTTATATTTGATTTGAACTGTTGCTTGAACTATTGGATTGCATGCTTTTATCTTGAATGCCTCCTGCATGGCTGATGTAGTGTGTATTGCATGTTGATAGTGGATATGGGTTCTCACATACTTAGTCTGAATTGTATATGCATGATGCAGATTATTTTGAATTGTTTGTGTGAATCTATCAAGTTTCAATTTACAGACAGCATGCTGTTGAAATTTTGGTAGAAATTTTTCCCCAAAATTAAAATTATGTACCAAGATGAGTAAAATAAAATGCATGCTAAACTTTTTTTGAAAGGATGAGTGAATGATAAATAGATATTAATTTTCATCCTTAGTTAAAAATGCATGCTAAACAATTGATAGGTTAGTACATGTAAAATCCAAAATTCTACATAAGTTGAAAACATGTTCAATTTTAACAATCCTTAATTTTTCCTAGAATGCTTTAAATTAGGAAAATTCTTTATGTATAGGAAAATCTAGTTCATGGACACCATTTGGTCCTAATCCCTAGGATGTGAACTTTATGTTGGACCTAAATGGTTAATAATCATGTCATACATTTCAGGTCCATGTAACTAGGAAGATTGCATGACTCGGGGGGGGGGGGGGGAGTTTTCACTTTACACTCATTGTATTTTGAGTTATGTCATTCGTCTTTTGAATCCCTATTGCATTACCTTGAGTATAGCCCTGATTGGCTATCGTGTTTCAACTTGAAATGCAATATGTCATGCTATGTGCTAAATGTCTAATGTTTGTTGTATATTGAAATCCTTAGAAAGGATGAATATATGAGGAACGTTCTTAAATGAATATCATCCTTGAACTATAATGCAAGTATGCGTGCACGCAAATATACAGGGGGAGCTTAAGCCCCACTTTCAGGAAAAACGAATAAGAACATAATGCCTAAAATCTCTTGCATGCTAAGTAATATTAAGAAGGATGAACATGTGATGAATGTGTTTGAATGAAATTCATCCTTGGATGTAAATGCATATGTGCCTGAGACTATACCGAAGAGCTTAAGCCTCATCCTTGCTAAGAGGATTAATGTCACCTAATATGTGGACTCACATTATTATTATTTTTACTTTTTGAGTCCGATGTTTCCTTAAACTCCCTGAACATCATATCCTGTCTTCATTGAATTATCCTTGATATGGATTGTTCTTGGGGCATATGAACACCATGCATGACTCAATGTTTGATTTTTAGCGCATGTGTGTTCTAGAAAATATTTTACTAGTGGAACACAAATCATAACTTATATCAAGTAAAATTAGTGTATGAATGAAAAATAGGACTTATAATGTTCAATCGCTTAACAAATTTTCACAATTAGTAAACAATATAAGTAATTAACCAGATCTAAGCACATATTCAAATTGATAGGGGGAGCATCTTAAAATAAAATTCTATCTTGTCATGCTCACTAAAATTTTTGGCTTAGATTTGTGTTAAGTCATTGTGGCATGTGCTTAATCAAGATGAGCTTATTGAAAATTTTGACTTAAAATAGATTACTTTGCCACAGTGTCTTAAGTTTGGTTATATGATCCTTGTCTAAAATTTCCTAATATCTTTGGGATCTATATGGTTGTTTTTCTGGTCATATCTTTTTGGTATATGCTTAAACGTTAAACCAGAAAAACATTGTTTACTTGGTCTTTTAATTAAAATTTCTTTTTCAACAAGCATTGCCCCCAGTGTTTATTGAAAATCATAAGGGGATATATAATTTAAACATATATTTATTTATATATACATTTTTAAAAATCGAGAATTGAACGTATATAGAATATATTTTATCTCTTACTTATATGCTTAATTGCTTTCATGACTTATGCTTCGTTGTATTAAATGTTTATGTCATGAAATATTTTTTAAGTGTTGTATAACTGGTTCATGGATCATATATGAAATGCATATGAACTAGTTAGATAGATTTTATGCTCAAACCTACTTTTTCTTATGCCGCATATTTTTAAATTCCAATTTTTTCAGGGACTTACGTTATGCTTAAATTGAAATGGTTTGTGTATAATTATGGTCTGACCATGTTTATCATGTCATTTTAAATTTAAATTGTGATGCCTTGGTTTTTTTTTTTTTTCCAATCAAATACCTCTGATACCATAATAAATAGTAGGTCAACCAAGTCAACCAGAACCAAGGGTGGGGTACTAGGGGTACACCTATCCACATTCATATATTGTCTACACAGCGGAAAACATAACACATCCAAGTTCTAAGTACAATACCAGAGTACTACATTCTCCCAAAAATATATAGACCAACTCTCGAAAGTTATCAGACCCCCAAAGTCCATACAAACATATATCCAGTCCCAAAATAAAAAACATATCCCTGACTAATGGAAATCTACTCCTCCTCTATCAAGGAGCTCAGTCCACCTGATACCCTGAATTTCCTAAAATGTTTAAGATTTATGGGGTGAGACACCTCTCAGTAAGTGGTAATAAATTATTATCAGTGTGTGACAATGAGTTTCAGTGTATCGTATCATTTTTATAAAAATATTAATTTAACTGAGGTATCATAGGAATCTGTACTCATTTCCACAAACATATATGTATATTTGTAACCATATACTTTTCTAAAAAATATAATCATGCTCAATAAATATTTCAGTATACAAAGTATCATATTAGTCAAAGTACAATCATATGAGTGTATCGCGTCAGTAATAGGGAGACCCATTCATGTCATTGTCATGTAATAACCCAACATAACTAGGTTGTGCGGCCTGAAGGTGGGACTAAACCTTAGTTGGCCTACCAGGCTAAGTCAAAATACCTCATCTGTAGTACTATTGGACCACCACAGCCTGGTCCAGACCCAGGGGCAGTCAACATTTCTACGAAGGCCCAATCGACTTCCAAAACCTACACGCTCCCCGAGCTGTGTTGTTGCACTAATTCAATCGTTAGTAATGGTACCGTGCTCTTATATCATTAATCAATCGGGTTCTCTCATTTTACATAAAAATCTATTTTCCCAAAGCTTTCATTTCTCATAAACGTGCCCAAGCACATGAGTATCCATGTGTAACACATCTCGTCTGTAACTCATGGCACTCAAGCTCATGAGTATTCATGTGCATGCAACACATCTCGTCTGTCTCAAACATATCAATATATTACTCATATCATCATATCTATAAAATATTCACAGATTTATTTTTCAATAATCAAAATTATTTCTCATGCCACACAGATTTCCAACAATATTTAACCATATCATAGTTATCCAGTAACACATTGGATATTTCCAAAACTACCATTTCAAATATATATTCCCGATAAGTTAGAAAATTCACATATATATTATTTTCATATCATAATTTAATTTAATCCTTTAATTTCCATAAACTTCTAACATAATTTAGCTCCCCTTACCTACTTACTGAGAGACTTGCTGAAATCCCTAATTCCACACCCGTGGCATTCGGAGCTCAAACCCCTGAAATCATTTTCCCCCAATTTAATCACCTCAACCCTAGAATAATAATTATTTTAATATTTCCTAGGCCCACACATTCCCAATAGCTAATTAAACTTTAAAATAATTAATGGATATAATTTCGTTATCCTCACTTTAGCCTTGGAGTGGTGACTAAGAAACCCAAATTAAAAATCTGCTCTGATTAAAATGACAAGAATCAAAGCCAGGACCCTATGGTGGTGTCCAATCGTCGATTTGGCTAAAGATTTGACAGAAATTAAGGAGGCAGAGAGAGAGAGAGAGAGAGAGAGAGAGAGAGAGAGAGAGAGAGAGAGAGAGAGAGAGATTACCTTATCCCAAGAGTGGTGCCTAAGATGCTCCTATGACAAATCCACTCCGGTTAAAATGTCGGTGGCGGAGAATAGAACTCATGGGTGTTTTTCGTTCTTCAATCGGCACACATTTGGCTGAGGAAATAATTAATAATAATTATTTATTTTTTAATTAATAATTTAATTTCTTATTTTTTCTTGAAATTTGCTAACTGATCATTTTACATAACTTTGGAATTAACTAACCATCCTCATTCCACAAGTTTTAATATACTCCAATTTAAATATCAAATGCCCAACTCAATCACAAACCGTCAAATCACAATACATAAATTACCAAAATTCTCCTTTAAAGACTTTTCTCCACAAATCAACCAACCTATCCTTCAAGTTCAAATTTTAAGTTCCCGTCTCTCTGGTCAGAAACATCGCTAAAATGTTTACCCGGCTCTATGAAGAGCCGACGACTACCCATATAGCGGCCCCGTCCTAGATTTATTAATAACCCTCTCTTGTAACGGAGGAATACCATGGTTACAATAAGGTCTTGGGAGATTAGAATCAATCACATAAAAAAATAAAACTCACCCAAAACTATTCAAACCAAAACTAAAACACCAACTACTTTACCCTATACAAGCCCATATACAAGACTATCTAACTCAACTCTGGGCCCCGTTGAACAGGTATGGATAACTCTGGTGCATCTTATCCTCCAATTACCATGAAACCTATTCAATTGCATGGTTTCTCCATAACACATTTTCCAATGGAATCCTTTTTGTGCATAGCACTTGTTTCTTTCGATATAGAATTTGCATTGGCACCTCTTTGTATGATGGAGTATCCTTAAGATCCAGTACCTCATAACTAATCACATGGGAAGGATTTGGGACGTATTTCCACAATATAGAAACATTAAAAATGTCATGAATTCTAGATAATACTGGTGGTAACGCTAACCTGTTGGCAACTAGATCCACTCTCTCAAGAATCTCGAATGGTCCAATATACCTAGGGCTCAACTTACCCTTCCTCCTAAATCCCATAACTCTTTTTATTAATACCACTTTCAGGAATACATGATCTCTTGCATCAAACTCTAACTCTTGTTGGTGAGTATCTGCATAGCTCTTTTGCCGACTCTGTGCTGCCCTAATTCCATCTCTAATAAGTTTGACTTTATCATGAGTCTACTATACCAGCTCTGGCCCCAAAATATGTCTTTCTCCAATCTCATCACAGTATAACAGGGATTGATACCTCTTGCCATATAATGCCTTATATGGTGCCATCCTAATGCTAGCCTAATAGCTAGTATTATAAGCAAACTCATCTAGTGGCATAAACTTCATCCAATTGCTTCCAAAGTACAGTACACATGCTTGTAGCATATCCTCCAGAACCTAAATTGTCCTCTCTATCTGGCCATCTATCTGAGGATGAAATGTTGTGTCGAACGTCAATTGAGAACCCATAGGCCTCTACAAACTCCTCCAAAACTGAGATGTAAACCATGGGTCTCGGTCTAAAACTATGGACACTGGCACGCCATGGAGTCTAACTATCTTCTGTATATACAACTCTACTAGTCTGCTCATGGAGTAATTAACTCTAATGGGAAGAAAATGAGCAACCTTCATCAAATGATCTAAGACTACAAAGATGGCATCTTGTCCGTGCAATGCCGCCGGTAATCCTATGACAAAATCCATCGATATATGCTCTCACTTCCACTCGAGGATGTGGAGTGGCTGCAATGATCCTATCGATCTCTAATGCTCAGCTTTCACCTACTGGAATGTCAAACACTACTCTTCCTACTTAGCTATCTCTTTCTTCATGTTGCTCCACCAAAATGACTCTTGAAGATCTCTATATATTTTAGTGCTTCCCAGGTGCACTGTGTAAAGGGATTGGTGCACTTCCTCCAATATAATCCTCTTAATCTCAGGGTCGATAGGTACGCATAGCCTAGTGTGGAACCTCAAGGCTTCATCATCTAAGATACTAAACTTTGCTCCTTGTCCATTCTGCACTTTATCCATAAGCTTTACTAACCCTGCATCTCTCATCTGAGTAGCTTTAATTCTTTCCTATAAGGTGGGCTGTAATACTAGATTAGCGATGAACGCCTAGTGATTACCCTCTACAAGCTCCACCCCAAGTCTTTCCAGATCCATTCTAATATGATGCTGCACCACCACTGCTGATACTATTGATCCCACTGATTTCTGGCTTAAAGCATTAGCTACCACATTAGCTTTTCTCGGGTGGTAACTGATAGTGCAGTCGTAATCTTTTATCAGCTCTAGCCATCTCCTATGCCTCATGTTTAATTCATTATGTGTGAAGAATTATTTCAGACTCTTATGATCGGTGAAAATATCACACCAACCTTCATGTAGATAGTGTCTCCAAATTTTTAGCGCGTAGACCACCGCTGCTAACTTCAGATCATGGGTAGGGTAATTCTTCTCATATTGTTTCAGCTGTCAGGAGGCATATGCTACAACTCTCCCCTGCTGCATCAGAACACATCCGAGCCCCTTGTGTGACACATCACTATAAATTATGAAACCCTCCTTCCTGAAGGAATTGGCCAAACTGGTGCAATGATGAGCCACTGCTTTAACTCCTGAAAGCTCCATTCACATTCGTCAGTTCACTCAAATTTCACACCTTTCCTAGTCAATCTTGTCAAAGGACCCAACAATCTAGAGAAGCCCTCAACAAATCTACAGTAGGACTCGGCCAATCCCAAGAAACTTCTGATTTCCTAAACATTTTTCGATCTTTTCCAATCCACTACCGCCTCAATCTTGCTCAGATCATTCGAAATGCCACCCCTGGATACCACGTGTCCGAGGAAAGTAACTTGCTCCAGCAAAAATTCACATTTTATAAACTTTGCATACAATCTCTTTTCTCTCAGTATCTGAAGAACAATTCTTAAATGTTCATCGTGCTCCTCAGGGCTCTTTGAGTATACCAAAATGTCATTAATAAAGACTACCACAAATCGGTCCAAATACAAGTGAAAAACCCTATTCATCAAGTTCATGAATACTTCTGGAGCATTCGTTAGTCTGAAGAGCATGACTAGGAACTCATAATGGTTATACCAAGTCTATAACGCTACTTTCGAAACATCCCCTGCTCTGTCCTTCACCTGATGGTACCTGGATCGAAGATTAATCTTAAAGAATACATGTATTCCATGGAGCTGGACAAATAAATCATCAATATGGGGAAGAGGATACTTATTCTTAATTATTAATTTATTTATCTCCTTGTAGTCAATACACATCCTCATTGTCTCGTCTTTTTTTTTTTCCCCAAAGAGTGACACACGGGGCCTGATAAATCCCCTGTCTAGCAAATCTTGCAACTGTTCTTTCAATTCTTTTAACTCTACCAGGGCTATTCTGTATGAAGTCTTAGAGATTGGAGCCATCCCTAGAGGTAAATCAATCACAAACTCAACTTCTCGATCGGGAGGCAATTTTGACAATTCCTTTAGAAACACTTTAGGAAAATCCCTTACTACCGGGATATCTTCCAATTTCAAATCTCCTACCGACGCTTCTTTCACGCAAGCCAGATATCCTTGGTATCCCTCCAAAAGCAACCCCCTTGCCTGGATAGATGATAATACATACAGTGGGGTACACACACATGTCCCCACAACGCTGTACTCCTGCTCTCCTAAAGGTCTGAAGACTACCTCTTTCTTGTAGCTATCAATACTGGCATAGATGGTAGCCAATCAGTCCATCCCCAGAATCATGTTGAACCCATGCATATCAAGAACTACTAGATTAGCAGGCAATGACCTCCCCTGAATACTAATCAGAAAATTTCTAAGTACCCTTCTACACACTGCTATGGTTCCCATCGGTGCAGCCACTGATAGACTAACATCCAATTATTGAGTTCCTATCCCACATAACCTTACAAATTCTCGGGCCACAAATGAATGTGTCGCCCCTGAATAAAAAAAAAAACAATAGCTTTATATGACATAATATAAATGATACATGTCACCACGTCACCTGAGGTTAGTGCATAAACTCGTGTCGGGACGGTATTCCTTTGCTAGTTGCCTTGGGGTGTTTGATAGTTTCCATAGTATAGTCTAGGAATAGGAGCATTGCTCGGAGGCACACGACAATCTCGCGCCATATGGTCTAGCCGTATGCATTGGTAGTAAGTGACTACCCTAGCCTGGCACTCTCCTGAGTGCCTCCTGTAGCATCAAGGGCAAGTAGTAGGTGCTGGATTGCCCTGAGGAACTCGGTATCCCCCTACCTGTCACTGGCCCACATCATGCCTCCTCCACTGGCTCTAACTAGTGCTCACCTGAAAACTAGGAGGTGCAGGCCTTTTCCTCTGACTATATCCTCCCATACCCCTCTGTCGACTTGCTTTAGCTATGGTGACTTTGTCCACTAGCTCAAAAAAATCCCTTATCTGCAACAATACCACCTGCTCATAAATTTCCTGTCTCAACCCTCTCTGAAATCTCTAAGCCTTCCTAAGTTCATCTAGTATCATGAAGGGGGCAAAACGTGATAGATCCACGAATTTAGCAGCGTACTGTGGAACTATCAAATGGCCCTAAGTCAGATTTAGGAACTCTTCCATCTTGGCATCTCTAACGAAGGAGGGGAAATAGTGGTTGAAAAAAATATCTTTAAATTTTCCCCAAGTCAGGGCTACTTGTATCGGCCTCTGCTTCTCTAGGAGCCTTACAGCAGACCACCAATGCTCAGCCTCCCTTGTTTGTCTGATTGTGGTATATAAAACTCTTTACTCATCGGTGCAATGCAGTACAGTTAGGATCTTTTCAATCTCCTATATCCAGTTCCATGCCACAATCGGGTCTGCCCTTCCTTAAAAGGCCAGAGGATTCATCCTAGTGAACTGTTCTATAGTGTAGCCATAGTCCACTAGCGGGCATCCCTGCTCCCTAGAATTCCATACTATCTCAGCCATGACCTACTGAGCAACACTGTGCAGGACTACATCAAAATCATTGCTACTCCTACTAAAGGGCCCCACATCGTTACCACCTGAATGAGCATTACTATTTCTAGGGTCCATCATGAAAATAAAATAGAAACAATTTTAGAATCCTATCATCATAACACGTCTAATGTGTTTATTTATCTAAGAACCAATACATATCCTCTTATACCAATCATCTTTACATCCTCATTTCTAATTTAAGATTCAGTTTTACCACTCAAAAACAAGTATCAACGATAGTTTATCATGACTTTCTTGAAATCGTCACCCCAGGAAAATAACAAAAACCACCACAGAATTTCCTGCCTCCAAGCTATAAGACAAAATCCAAAATTATGATCTTAATCCTCACCAAAATTCATTCCTATACTCTGGTATTATTATCCATTGTACCCTAGAGTCTACAGAACCTAGCAACCTAGGCTCTAATACCAAACTATGATGCCTTGGTTTTTTTTTTTTTTTTTTTTTCCAATCAAATACCTCTGATACCATAATAAATATAAGGTCAACCAAGTCAACCCAAACATAGGGTGGGGTACTAGGGGTACACCTATCCACATTCATATATTGTCTATGTAGCAGAAAACATAACACATCCAAGTTCTAGGTACAATACCAGTTATACTATTTGTGTTACGCCCAAATTGTTACATCAAGTAGGGGGAGAGTGTTTTAACAAAAATAAATATCATTTTTAAAAAAGTAGGGAGTTCTCTTGGCTAAGTCTATTGTAAATGATCAAAATTTTTTCTGCTTAGCTTAGCTTTTTTTCTGATGCCAAAAAGGGGAGAATTTTACGAGTAAAATGATTATGACCAAAAAAGGAAAATTATTAGGGGCAAATAATATAGGGGCAATTGTCTAAGCTTGTGCTTAAATGTTAAAACTAGGTGCATGTTTAATTGTAATGTATTCTTTATTGATATGCTTGTGTTATATTGTCTATATCTTTAAATTATGCATACTCTTAGGGGGAGCCTTTTTAGGCTTAACCCATTTTGCTCTGGTGCGTTTGTTATCATAAAAAAGGAGAAGTTGTTGACCTTTTGAGTCCGCTTCCTATTTTGATACTGACAAAGCACAAGTATCTTATGTGTGTACTCAGCTTGTGAACAAGTACATAATTTAGGTCACACATAAGTGACTCACTCGAAAAATGAGCAGCTGGGAAGCTATCCCAAGTATAGGAGTTCTGTCGTGTAATATTAAGCCCAAGGGCTAGATCGTCTCCTCAGGGAATGCATTTTAATCTCAGATTTTACGTTCTTCCAATCGAAAATAAAAATGTACTGAACTCAGTTCATATTCGGATTTTCAAAATTTTGGAGATTTAAACAAAAACTTAAATTAAAGTCCTAAAACTAACATGCTTCAATTTAAAGAGTACGAATGGAAACTCTAATCTACCTAAGGAGACATCAAAACACATGCTAATTAAAAATGGTAACATTGATCATGGAATTAAAGCACGCGGGAATGGAAACTTAATCAAACACAAACATGCACTAAAAATCGGGACTTTAATGCGAACCAAGACCTTGAAGTAAAATTAAACTATTAACGATTTAAACGAAGACAAAACACGAGAAAAACAAAACAAAACAAAACACAAACTTTAATAAAAACCTAAACTAATCAAGCTTCAACAAAGAGACGTGATTTTTGGGAAAACTTCGAAACAATAACATTTTTTATTCTCTTTTTTTTTTGGAATCAACCCAAACTTCAATTGAGTAAAGAAATAACTTCAATAAAAAATTAAATACTAAAAACTAACTTATATCAATATGAGCATCTAATTAAATAACAAATAAAAAAATAGAGTAAGAGAAAGAAAGATGGAGAGAACAAAACTAATTAACCAAGTTCTTCAATAAAATTCTGTAGGTAAAAAAAATAACAATTAACATACATAAAAGAAAGAGATAAGAAGAGAGAGATAGAGAGAGAGAGAGAGAGAGAGAGAGAGAGAGAGAGAGAGAGAGAGAGAGAGAGAGAGAGAGAGAGAAAGAGAGAGAGAGCAGAGGAGAGTTGCAGGCTGAGTTGCAGGGTGGAAACAGCAGATAGAGTCCTCGGGTGTTCTGCTTTACTGGAGAAGCTACTGTGTGGTTGCCTCGGGTCCAGCTGGTAGGAGTCTTGGCCATGGGTTCTGCTCTACTAGAGAAGTTGTTGCAAGCTGCTAGTATTGCTGCTGGTATGGAGAGGTCTGCTGCGGTTGTGCTGGTGTTCTGCTGTGCAGTGAAGCTGCTGCGGTTGTAACGGGAGCAGAGGGCGGAGGAGGCTGCTGGAGGCTGAAGTATTGGGAAGAGGAAGGGTAGAGAGATAGCAGAGAGTAGGGAAGAAGAAAGACAAATAAAAAATAGAGAGAGAGGACGGAAATAAGATCAAGGTAAAGAGAAGAGAGAAGGGGAAGAAGAAGAGAAGAGAAGATAAGAGAAGAGAAAACAAGAAAAGAAGAGAGGATGCAGGGAAAGGTGTTGGTGCACAGGGCACACCCAGAACAGGGGAAAAAAAAAAGAATAAATAGGATAGGGGCGAAAGAAACCCTATGACCCGCTGGAGCTAACCTGACCCAATTAAATTTGATCCGGCAACTTGACCCAACCCGGATTATTATTATTTTTTTCTTTTTTTTTTCATTCTCTGTTCATCGCAAATCTGACTCTTCTGAAACCCTTTTCTCATAAAACTAAAAACACAAAAGTTGTAGATAATCCTGTCCTCTTTCTCTAGAAATTTGAATCGTCTCGATTGGAGCTCAGATGGGAAAGTTATACATGAAATATGAATAGGTGTCGGTTTTGGTTCCCGAAAATTTTCCTGCAATAAAATATTACCAAAAATTCATAAATTGCACAATAAAACTCAAGAATGATGATTTTGGCACTTTGTTAAAATATTGAACAAATTTGGACATTTAATTAAAAATATAAACCGTAAGGCTCGGGTTAAGATGCCCAATTACGCAGTTTTGACGCGTAATCACACCCCCCAACTAACGTTTTGCTAGTCTCTAGCAAATGACGTGAATGAATCTCAGGGTGGTGTCTACAACTACATACTCCGGTGATCATGAAATCAATGCACATGTGACATAACTATACCACTTTACATACAAACATAACTGAATTTCACACCGGCTCGTTCATATTCGATGCACATTCTCCAAAGCACGTCACTCATGCAAGTTTCATCGTTTATATGTCATTTAAGAGTAGTATACTCACATGAAGTTAATTAGTGGCACATTCAGGGTTAATGCAATCATATAGGTTTGAGTATAAACAAGGTAAACTCTCGAGGTGTGTGTGATGTGTGTGACTCAGTACACCTAGGACGCTAGTGGACACCTACAAAATGGTCACTTTGACTTGGCCTAACTGGTATACCCTCAAGAACACTCAAAGAAAATGGGTTCACTCATCATATGTGAGGAGGAGTGTCGCGATCAAACATCCCACATATTAAAAGGAACAACGCTAAGTATATGGAGTGGACTAGTCTGGAAAGGATCTAGCCTATCTATGAGGTGTCGGGTCCTTCACCCTAGCATCTTCTCACCTACTCGCCATATCCAACTGAGACCACCCTAGATCAACTCATTCACAAACTTGTTGTGAATACATCTGAGGCATTAACCGGTTGAAGAATCTTCATACGTGGAAAATATGTGTCGTGTCCTTGTGATATGTATTTGGACCGGCATTGACTTTTCATTTCATGCGCATGTGTATTGCTTATTCTTTATTTTTGTCATTCTTCATTTTCTGTCTTTTCTTGATCAATTAGGACAATCATAACACTTTTTTTGTAATCTTCATACCATCAATGGGAATTGAGCTTGAATAGTGGTCCATGAACTAATTCTATCTCTAGGGGTGGCTCAACCTTCACGTCTTGAGTAGGCTACAAGACCTAGGTTTCTATCTCCCCACTAGGTGTCACCTCTAGGCTAGCAAATAAAAAACGAAGACTAGTGTACAAAGGAATCATCTAGAAAAAGAGAATTGAGTTCCACGAACTCTGATTTGATATTAACGCTCAAAAGGACGATAAATAGCTTAAGGATATCTCACAAGGTGTCATAGTTGCCACAGGTGCTCTCTCAGTGCTCATAAGAAACCCTAAGTGCAATGAATCACGTGAATGTGTTTATTCAGCCTCGTGAGATGCCGTGTAAATACAGGAAATTATATAGTCAAATTAACACAAATATACTACCAATCAGGTCTTCATAGAGTCATAATGATAATATAAAGAGAAACTACGCATGATTGACTCAAGTGTGTCATTCTTAAGTTATACGCAAGTATGTGAAAGGTATACACAGTGTTAAGCATGACATAATGCAATGTAATTCCTCAGTGCTCCTCTTTCTTTCTCTCTTTCTTTTTGATTTTTTTGATTTTTTGATTTTTTGATTTTTTTTTTGTTTTTTTTTGTTTTTAAAACCCAGTACGTGTACGTGCACAGTGTCACATGCGAATGCTCATCCCCCCCCCTAACTAAAGTGGAACATTGTCCTCAATGTGAAAGCATAGAGGAAATAGAAAATATTGTGCACAGGAAAAGTAAGGCGTACTTGAGTGGCGAAATAATGGAAAACAAAGATCGAACTATGAGAAAATAGACCTGAAAACTAACTAAAAATAAAATAAGATAAAATAAAAGGAATAAGGGAAAGAAAAACGTCACAATTGTCTTGGTGGAGGCTCTGGAGGAATTTCATTTGGTAGCCGCAGGTCTATAAATTGCATCAGCGGTTTTCCAAATTTGAGCCGCCACAATCGATCAGTCATCATACTTGCACGAAAATCAACCTTAAATGAATTAATGCGTGTCAAAATACTAAATAATTTGTGTGCAGGTCGACCCTCGTGTGTGGATAAGAAAGGGTTTATTCAACATTGTTTCCAGGAAATGTGTTTCTTTACGAACTAATGGTTGAGAGAAAGTGATCGGAATAATTACCTGCAGTTCTTCAGAAGCATTAACATTAAAGGTTTTACTTGGTTCTTTGAAAATTATATGCACACCAGACTGGTCACCCTCATTATCGGGTGTACATATCATCATACCACTGCAAGAGTCTGCCTCCACACTAGGCTCCTTAACATCTGATTTAGGCAGGAGTGACGATTTCATGATTTCTGAGCTCGGAGTATGAGGTACCACAGGTTGGTACTCCATATGAGTATCAGTCTCCTCATCAACTAACTGCTCCGCTTGTGGCCCCATTTCCTCTTATTTTTCTTTGACCTCTTCTGGTTCAGCCATGACTTCTAGTGCTGGGACAAATGGTTGTTCGACAATGAGCATCTCAGGCTAGGGAAATTCTTTCTCGATTCTCGAAGTAGTGGTGGCCTCTGTTGTCTCAAGAGAAACATCAAGTATTTTTTGGTATGGCTGCTGGTACTCTTGAGGACTAGGCTAAGATTCCACGGGCAATTCTTCATTTTCTAAGATGTCCAACTGCATGCTTATTGCATTAATGGTGTCCTGCAATTCATTATTATGATCGACTTGAGTTTCCATGAACTGCTGGAGCATGTTCGCTATATGAGTTATGTTATCCTCGAAAAGGTCTGACGGTGTACTGCTCTGAGGTATCTGTTGTGGCTGATATTAAGGCGGAGGGTTATTTGGGCAGTTTGGTGGCTCATATACATCTCTACCACCGATTGTGCTGATAGGGCGTGCAGTTATGGGTGCGTGAGTGCATCGTGTGTTGCACTGTGGGACATTGTCAGCTAAGTAATCAATGAATGATAATACCTGATCTCGATCCTCGCTGACGGGCTCTCCATTAGACATAGTCTGGACAAAACACTTACAATCAGGGGTGAGAGCACTATAAAAATAATCAGCTAACCTCCATAAGTCAAACCTGTGATGTGGACAAGTGCTTAGTAGATCCTTGAATCGCTCCCAGTAAGCCCGAAATGTCTCATCATCCTACTGCACAAAATTAAGAATCTGTTCCTGCAAAAATTGAGTTTTCTGTGAGGGACAAAATGCATGCAGGAATTCACGTTCCATATCAACCCAATTAGTGATAGAATAAGGTCTCATAGAATGAAACCAAATCAGTGCCTTATCCTGCAAAGTAGCAAGAAATAAATTCAGTCTAATAGATTCGTCAGCTCTAGCATGACAGAAAAACATGTTGCAGGTTAACTCAAACTTTGCTAGGTGCTGATAAGGGCATTCAGATTCCGTCCCGTAGAACTCGGGTAGTAGTGCGTTCTCCTACACTGCATCATGAAATTAAGCTTGTCATAAGGAAGAACAGTGGAAGAGGATGCAGTGGCATATTCAAGCTGCAAAAAATCCATTATTGTGCGCGGTGCAGGTGCAGCCATTTTTCAAAACTCAAAATTTTTTTGTTTTGTTTTTGTTTTCTATTTTTTTTATTTTTCATAAAACTAATCAAAATGACGGGAAAAATGCAAAATTGAGACTAAGAACAACATTCCCCGGCAACGGCGCCAAAAACTTGACTCACTCGAAAAATGAGCAGTTCGGAAGCTATCCCAAGTATAGGAGTTCTATCGTGCAATATTAAGCCCAAGGGCTAGATCGTCTCCTCAGGGAATGCATTTTAATCTCAGATTTTACGTTCTTCCAATCGAAAATAAAAATGTACTGAACTCAGTTCATATTCGAATTTTCAAAATTTTGGAGATTTAAACAAAAACTTAAATTAAAGTCCTAAAACTAACATGCTTCAATTTAAAGAGTACGAATGGAAACTCTAATCTACCTAAGGAGACATCAAAACACGTGCTAATTAAAAATGGTAACATTGATCATGGAATTAAAGCACACAGGAATGGAAACTTAATCAAACACAAACATGCACTAAAAATCAGGACTTTAATGCGAACCAAGACCTTGAAGTAAAATTAAACTATTAACGATTTAAATGAAGACAAAACACAAGAAAAACAAAACAAAACAAAACAAAACACAAACTTTAATAAAAACATAAACTAATCAAGCTTCAACAAAGAGACGTGATTTTTGGGAAAACTTCGAAACAATAACATTTTTTATTCTTTTTTTTTTTTTGGAATCAACCCAAACTTCAATTGAGTAAATAAATAACTTCAATAAAAAATTAAATACTAAAAACTAACTTATGTCAATATGAGCATCTAATTAAATAACAAATAAAAAAATAAAGTAAGTGAAAGAAAGATGGAGAGAACAAAACTAATTAACTAAGTTCTTCAATAAAATTCTGTAGGTAAAAAAAATTAACAATTAACATACATAAAAGAAAGAGATAAGAAGAGAGAGAGAGAGAGAGAGAGAGAGAGAGAGAGAGAGAGAGAGAGAGAGAGCAGAGGAGAGTTGCAGGGTGGAAACAGCAGATAGAGTCCTCAGGTGTTCTGCTCTGCTGGAGAAGCTGCTGTGTGGTTGCCTCGAGTCCAACTGGTAGGAGTCTTGGCCATGGGTTCTGCTCTGCTGGAGAAGTTGCTGCAAGCTGCTAGTATTGCTACTGGTATAGAGAGGTCTGTTGCAGTTGTGCTGGTGTTCTGCTGTGCCGTGAAGCTGCTGCGGTTGTAACTGGAGCAGAGGGCGGAGGAGGCTGCTGGAGGCTGAAGTATTGGGAAGAGGAAGGGTAGAGAGATAGCAGAGAGTGGGGAAGAAGAAAAACAAATAGAAAATAGAGAGAGAGGACGGAAATAAGATCAAGGTAAAGAGAAGAGAGAAGGGGAAGAAGAAGAGAAGAGAAGATAAGAGAAGAGAAAACAAGAAAAGAAGAGAGGATGCAGGGAAAGGTGTTGGTGCGCAGGGCACACCCAGAACAGGGGAAAAAAAGAAAGAATAAATAGGATATGGGGGAAAGAAACCCTATGACTCGCTGGAGCTAACCCAACCCAATTAAATCTGACTCGGCAACTTGACCCAACCCGGATTGTTATATTTTTTTTTCATTCTCTGTTCATCGCAATTCTGACTCTTATAAAGCCTATTTCTCACAAAACCAAAAACACTAAAGTTGTAGATAATCGTTTCGTCTTTCTCCAGAAATTTGAATTCTCTCGATCGGAGCTCGGACGGGAAAGTTATGCACGAAATACGAACAAGTTTCGGTTTTGGTTCCCGAAAATTTTCCTACGATAAAATATTACCAAAAATTCATAAATTACACAATAAAACTCAAGAATGATGATTTTGGCACTTTGTTAAAATATTGAACGAATTTGGACATTTAATTAAAAATATAAACCGTAAAGCCCGGGTTAAGATGCCCAATTACGCAGTTTTGACGCATAATCAATAAGATCAAGGGAACATGGAAGCCAAGATAGGACTTAAAGCTCAAATATGACATATTCCATGAAGAAAAAAGAGCTAATGAGAAGAAGAAGACATTTTGATTTTTCTTGTATTGCGTTTTAGTTTTCATCTTTGGTCTATAATAATACATGCATTTGCATGATATGGATGAAAGCTTAGAATGACTGTAAATAGACCCTAGGGGCCAACACACTTCACAGAAAACCTTTCTCTTAACAATTAAATCATATAAAGAGGTTTAAATTGGTTAGGATCAAAATCAGGGCAAAAACAAAGCCTTCGATCAACCGTCATTGGATTTTTGGCTTAGTTAAAGAGCCTTGGTCGACTGAACCATTTACTACTTAAAGAGCTCAACCGACCAAACATGGTCAAAAGTCAACGTCTAACATGGCTCGGTCAATCGACTGAATTTGAACGTAGCATCCACGGTCGGCCAAACCCAGAACTTGACTTTTCCTACCTGCTCCAGTTGATAGAACTATCAGTTCAAAATACCCTCGGTCGACCAAACTTGCCCACTCGGCATACTGACCTAAGCCACGATCGATCAAACCTACAAAGGTTCGTGAAATTGCCCTAGCTCAGTCGACCGACCCCTTGCTTGGGTCAACCAAACCTCTCGGGTTGGGTTATTTTCCAATGCTAATTAAGCTTAATTTTTTCGTTAAACAATCAAGAAAATACCAAGTGTGTCCCCAAACGGTCATATTTTCAAATGAGATACGTTCTATGTGTATGTCTGCATTTATCATTTTGCTGATTTATATACACGTTTGTATTATGAATGGGATATGTATATGGTGAATTGGTGTAATTGTTTAAATTAGCCAAAATATTTTCAAAACCCAATTCACCCCCCTCTTGGGATCACATCAGTTCCAATAGGTACGCTAGCTCGGATTCCTACATCCAGCGCACGTTACCCTCTTTGACACTAACTTGAATTCCCACATCTGATGCATGTCATCTCTTAGTATGCTAGTTTGGATTCCTACATCCGGTGTATGTTACCCCCTTTGGTACGCTAGTTCGAATTCCTACATCCGGTGCACGTCACCCTCTTTGACGCTAGCTCAGATTCCTATGACCCTTACACAGCTTGTAGGCCCACGTAACTAGTGGGCCCCACATGGCTTCAGGGCCCCACACATCTTCATTAGGCTCCGTATAGCTTCATGGACCCCACATGGATTGGGTCGTACTTGACATATATTTGTTTTAGTATTATTATTATTATTATTATTATTATTATTATTATTATTATTATTATTATTATTAATCTAATTTGTAAAATATAAGCACGTATTGTTCCCCTCATTATCATTCACCCCCATGTTATATTCCCCTCATTATTATTCACCCCATGCATTGTTTTCCTCATAATCATTCACCCCATGCTATATTCGCCTCATTATTATTCACCTCATGCATTGTTCCCCTCATTATCATTCACCCCATGCTATATTTCCCTCATTATTATTCACCCCATTCATTGTTCCCTTCATTATCATTCACCCCATGCTATATTCCCCTCATTATTATTCACCCCATGCATTGCTCCCCTCATTATTATTTACCCCATGCATTGTTCCCCTCATTATTATTCACCCTATGTTTTGTTCCCTTCATCATTTTTCACCTCATGCTCTGTTCCCCTCATAATTATTCCCTCACGTCTTGTTTCCTATGCTTGCCTCAAGCTAAGTCTATAAATAGTCTTCTCATTGTAAGCACAAACAAGAGGTTTTTGGAGATATTGAAGTCTTCCATTGTTAAGTTTGTTTCTCTCTTTGTGATTGAGTGGTAAGGCTACATTTCATTCTATCAAGAAATCTAGTGGTCAGCCAATCCTGTTTCATACTACTGTCAGGTTATCCCATCTGAAGAAAGTACTTTGTAGTGCCCCAACTCAAAGTTCAGGAAGCATCCCCAGAAAGATGCTATAAACTGACCCTTGATGACTAACCAACAGGAAAATAAGACTGGAGGAGAGGAAGACGAGAGGTAAAACTAATAGGTTTTTCCTTCCTGAGTTACATTCTAAAATGTGATAGAATAGGTATGAAATTGTGAATGCGGGAATTAAAGTTCATTAATAAGTTCAGCCCTGGACTTAAAACCTCGTTTGCTCCTTTGAGAATCATTGGATTCGCTGAACCAGTTACCTAGTATTTTCTTATTTATTTTTCTACTATGTTATGTATTTGAAAATACAGGCTAAATGTGGAAAAAAAACTAGAGAAAATCCAAAAAAAGATAATGTTTTTGAGACCAAGAAAATTCTTTTGTAAACTTTTCATCCCGAATGAGTTTAAAAACCTCCCAGAAAATTTATAAAATACTATTTGATATTTTGAAAAATTCTATAGAGTTTGCGAAGCAATTCTGAGAGTTATTTTCATAAAATATTTTCTCGATTTTTATCCCGATGATTGCAATGGGAAGCATTGAGCTCTTCGGAGTATGGTATGCCTCGGTTATGAGGGAATACTTATATAATGTTCATTTTTGTACATTTATTCATAATTTTTTAAAGGGAGTAATTTATTAAGGCTTATGAAATTTATTTTAAGATAATTTTCGATTAATTAGGTACCGTTCGTAAGAATGGGCGTGTAGGGGGTGCCAATACCTTCCCCTTGTGTAACATAACTCTTGAGCCCAGCTTTGCTAGCGTAGGCCGATTCTACCCTTAATTGGGTAGTAATCAAGTGTTCTAACCACACTTCAAAAGGTTAGTGGCGACTCTATACACATTGTTTTCCACGAATATATCATTTTTAAAATCACTCTCTTTTTAGTCATCCCAAGTTCGCGTTCGAGAACGTCGCCATAGTAAGAATGCTTTATGAGAAATAATCACAAGAAAGGAAACAAAATTTAAACTCAAAAAATGAACTCCTATAGAATAATCAAATAAAACTTAAGAGTTTTCTCTCAAAGATTAGTAATAAAGAGCAAAGAGAGAGAATATGAGAATGAAAGCAAAAGCACTTAGATTTTCAGTATAGGTAGCTTCTCTAACATTTTTAAGGATTAGGAGGACATATATATACATAGAGTTTGGATAAAAAACTAGTCGTTTTATTCCTATTGGGGCCTTTTGGCTTGTTAAATCATTCAACCGCTTATTAGGTTTGATCAACTACTTACTAGTCATTAGAGACAAGAACAACACCATAATAGGCAAGAGCTCCAAACTAGTTGACCACCTTTAGGGATTGGTTGACTACCTCTAGCATCTGCCTAGGCCGGTCAACCACCTTTCACACAAGGCTAAGATTTTGTCTACTTTTATTCTCATTTTACTGATTTGAGTCCATTAGTCCTACATCTTATGTTTTCTCATAGTTTTACACTTTAAAGTATAACGCAAACAAAAGAGAAAAAATACAAATAAATCAAATAAAATCTTTAATATCTTCTCTCAATTCTTCAACTTTTCTCCAACTTGGATAAAAACTAGTCATTTTATTCCTATTAGAGCCTTTTGGCTTGTTAAATCATTCGACCGTTTATTAGGTCTGATCAACTGCTTACTAGTCATTAGAGACAAGAATAAGACCATAATTGGCAAGAGCTCCAAACTAGTCGACCACCTTCAGGTATTGGTTGACTACCTCTAGCATCTGCCTAGGCCGGTCTACCACCTTTCACACAAGGCTAAGGTTTTGTCTACTTTTATTCTCATTTTGCCGATTTGAGTCCATTTGTCCTATATCTTATGTTTTCTCATAGTTTTACACTTTAAAGTATAATGCAAATAAGAGAGAAAAAATACAAATAAATCAAATAAAATCTTTAATATCTTCTCTCAATTCTTCAACTTTTCTCCAACTCAATGGCTTAAATCTTGTGGAATGCAACTTAAGAACAAAGTCACCATTAGTCAATAGTTTTTCATCATCAAAAGTAGGTTAATGAAATCTTGAGGCTAACAAATTTGATTTGACATTTTAAAAGTTTTCATATTCATATAAAATCAAATCCGTGAGATCGAGCATTCTATAAACATGGAGTTTTATGGTCGTTGGACATTAATTGCAAGATCAAAGCTAAGTTTGAAGAACACTTTACATACTAAGTTCGAATGCAATGAATAAAATCAAATTACACAAATTAGATGGATCTTGCACTACTATTGTTTTGATTATACTCGTCATTGTAATTATGATTTATATGTGCTTATGTGTTGTATCTATGTAGTTGGTTGGGACTTCATTTAGTCTCTTAAAGCGCATAGGCTTTGAATTTTTGACTATGTTTGTCTCCTAATAAAGACATTGGAGGTTTTTTCTATTCTTGTTGTTCTTTGTTCTTATTATTGGGTGTAAAATTCGTGGGGTTATGTAGTCCTTCTTGTTGTGGACCTATGCACTGGCCAAGAAGCCAAGTGGAGTGAGAGTGATGTTGAGTGTATCATTCTTGCAATTGGGAGTCTCCCTGTTAGGGCTAGTTGTCCCTAGTGCCGAGGCACAGGTAGTTGGCAGTGTCACCAAGCAACAAGAGGTAGGATGGTTGTCCTAAAGAGTGAGCGATCGGATAGTTGTCCTAACTATGAGATTCTAATTGTATTTAGTATTGGATTTTAGTGGAAATACTAAAACAAGTTTGTTTGAGAAGTGGATGTAGGTCTTGTGACCAAACCACTATAAATCTTGTGCGTGTGCGAGTGTCTCTCTCTTTTGTGGCTTGATTGCTTATTGTGGTTAAAACTGCTTTGTATCTTTAACATGTTTAAATTGAGCTAATTCTATTCACCGTGTTAGATCTCTAATTTAACAAACATGGATTAAGATTAATTTAATCATAATTATTGCAAATAAACAATAATACTTGAATAGATTTGAAGTTTTAAAAAACCACCCAATTCATTCCCCTTTTTGGGCGCCTAACTAAACTAACAAGAACAGTGTGGCAGTTCTACACCGACATGACTTCACATTAACTCCATTTTTCAATTTCTCCCACATCACTTGGGAAGAATTAAGCAAACACCTTTCTCTTTTATTTAAGATGCTTCCATCCTCAACATGTGCCATGTGGCTGTGATGGAAATTCTATTTTGTTCTTTCTTCTGGGATGTTTACAACTACATATTAAAAAATGTCTACATGATTATTTTAATAGTTTAAAATTTAAATAAAAATTAAAAATAATTATCAGATAAATGTAGACATAATATTTAAAATTACATGACAAATATGATTAATTTTTTTTTGATTTTTTAGGTTAGGTATGTTCTTGGAACTGAAATTGAAACCGAAAACTAAATTTTGAAATACATGAAAAATTGAAACTAATAACCATTACCAATAAACCACACCAAAACGTAAAATAATTCAGCTTTAGTTGGGTTTCCAATTTTTCAATAATTTTTGTACACCCATACCTAGCCAACTAGGCATTTAGCCAATTGTAAGGGCGATATTTGCTTTGAATTCGCCCTAACTCGAATATTGCCTCCAATTTATTTATTCAAGGCAATACAATGGCAAACCCATATCAACTTTCTATGTGAGTGCTTCACCTTTGGAGACCTCCTAGTAATTCATAAGAGGTTATGCGATGAATGATTTTCTCAAGAGAGGTTGCCTTACATAAAACCAAAGTTCACTTTGGCAAGATTGCTTCATGGTAAATAGGTAAACAACCTCCTCATACCACTGCCAATGTTCACCTCCTAGTATAAACGTCCATATAACGACCTCCTCATACCACTACCAATGTTATATGACGATTATACCAAGTACGATATAACGACCTCGTCATACCACTACAAACGCTATATCGTAATTTACATGAACCACGACCTAAATCAACAGTAGCCAATCATCCAACATATCCATAATTCTACCACAATATAACAGCATCCGTATTTTCATTAAGCTCGAATTCACAATCAAACTGTATTCACACCCACAACAATTCTTCATTCCACATTATTCACAATCATTTAATTATCAAAAATGGTTTCAACCACACGATTTTTCCAAATATAGTTTATTTATCTAAAAACAGCATTTTCAATACCAGCGATGTTTAGAAAATTATACCTGTATATATATATATATATATATATATATATATATTGAAATCCATACTCGAAACTAGTCGTTTAAAATTATTTAAAACTATTATAAAAGATTTCCCCTTACCTGCTCCTCAAAATTTGACCCAAAACCAACAAAACAAGACCTTGTAATCCAAAATTTCAAATTCCTTAAATCTTAGTAAAACATCCTTATAATACTTCATAGGCTCCAAATAACAACATTTGTTAAGGAAACTCCAAAATAACTCACTTACCCTGGTTTTGGGATGTTTCTTAAACTTCTCAAATCAAAGATCCACTCTGCCTATATTGCAGAGAATCTTCCCAGGAGTCTCCTGGTAGCTTCCGATTATCGAACATAATCGAAGAGAGAAGGTAGTAGGGCTGAATTTTAGTGAGAGAGAGAGAGAGAAAACATGCAAAAAATTCACAAAGAAATGAAAGATCTCACTATTTATAAGCAGGATTTATCAACGAGACACGTGTACTCGTCGACGAGTCCCAATACAAAATTTGGCAACGAAATAGTGACCTCGTCAACGAATTTTAGTCGCGGAACCCCCCCTCTTGATAATTCCTCGTCGACGAGACAAATACCCTCGTCGACGAGCCAATACAAACATTTGTCGATGAAACCAGTTCATTCATCGACGAACGATTGCTGCCCCCCTTTTCCCAACTTATTCCTCCTTCCCTTTTTATCTTTCTTATAATTTTAAATAGTTTAAAATTTCCCGGGTTGTTACATTCTCCCCCCCTTAAAAGAATTTCTTCCTCGAAATTCATTAATCACCCATTTATACACCAAAAAGCTAACTACACATATCCACAAATTTCAAACATTTTAAATGTATGAAAAATCAAATCATACAAAATCAAACAACATTAACACATGTACTAACATAAAAATATTACCTAGGCCTTTAGTGTTGCCCTCCTCAGGCATACCCAACATATAGACGCACGCCGGGCCACCGCCGCCGCGAGGCACCGGATTGTTCCTCTAATTCTGATTCAGGTTCGAAGCTGAGGCATTATTCAACGGTTCTTGACATTCTCGAGCTACGTGACCCTTTTCTCCGCACCTATAAAATACAACACTTCTACTCTTGCATTCTCCCTAATATCGCTGATTACATCTAGGGCAATGGGGGCATGATGAATCACCCTGATGTCCCTAATGACCCCTTTCTGACCCTTGGTCTGCTGCATCTCTATCTCCCCTCCACGACCCTTGTATGGAATTTTTTTGGGATCGTGGAAACGCAGGCCTCTTTCTTTGTTTTGATGCTTCCGTACCCCTCTGTAGACTCAACTCTGCTATCGTAGATTTCTCCACCAACTCTGTGAAATCATGAATCTGCAAACACGCCATATGCTCGTGGATCCTCTAATTCAAGCCCCTCTCAAACCACCTCGCCTTCTGATATTCATTCAGAACCACAGAAGGAGCAAAATGAGATAACTCCAGAAATTTAGCAGCGTACTGATGAACAGTGAGGCGCCTCTGAGTCAAGCTGAAAAGTTCTTCCGCCTTTGCATTTCTGGTGGTGGCAGGAAAATATTAGTTGTAGAAGACCTACTTAAAGCAAACCTAGGTCATTGCTATAGGTACCGCTCTCTGTTCCTCTAATAGTTTCATCGCATGCCACCACCATTCAGCTTCTTCAACTAGTTTGAAAGTGGCGAAGAGGACCTTCTGTTCCTCGGTACAATTCAACACAGCCAGTATTTTCTCCATTTCTTGCATCCACATCTTAGCCTTAATTGGATTGGTGCCACCCTCAAAAGATGAGGGTTTCAGATGAGTAAACTGGCCAATGGCGCAACCCTGGTGCACTGGTGGATAGCTTATTCCCCCAAAATCCCATCTCATTTCTTCCTTTACCTAATGAGTTATTCCTCATAATAGTCGAGAGGTGTCAACCTCGCGCCCACTAGAAGCTCCCATTTCATTTCCTCCTCCTTCATCCACACCCTTGCCTCTAGGATCCATAGCTAGATATAAATATACAATAGAGGCAATTTAGAATCTCCACATCTTTATATATTTGACATAATCATAAAAAGTAAAACTAAATTAATATCCATATCCATAATCAAACATCCAACATCCATTTATCCACAGTCATCTAAACTTTCAAATTTAAATTCCAAATCTGGGTTTCACAATTCGAAAACATCACCGTCAATGGATTAACCATAGTTTTCTGAAACCGTTGACTGATTCAGAAAATCACAGAAGTCCATCAAGAGATTTTTGCCTCCAAATTACAAAACAACCTCAAACTTCAGTAAATACCCTATTCTACCCATTTCTACCCTCACTCAGTTCAAATGTATACTTTGGTATTAATCCTCCTAAAGTCCATAAGACCGTTATGCTCTGATACCAACTTTAACGCCCCACACCCGCCACTTGGCACCCAAAGTGTTATGAGACCAACACTCATCTCTAATACCATTCACACTTAAAAAAATAATAAAACAAACTCAAACATAAAATGCCAAAGTTCTATATTTACATCTCAACAAACACATATCATAACATTACATTCTCCATAATACAAAACCTAGAAGAAATATAATAAAACATAAAAACTAATACATAACCGATCCAATACCACTCAAAAAAACTACCCCGCCCTAGAGCCATCTAAGCTCGATCACCTGGATAACCTGAAAAATTTAGAACATCAATGGGGTGAGACACCTCTGAGTAAGGAAGAAATAGTTTATAATAGTGTGTAGCTTAAGTGTTTGATATATAATTAAAATACTCGTCCAAAATGCATTCACAATTCACAAGTAGCCCATAATCACATAAAGTCATCATCTTTGCCAACCAATCACATTCCCACAATCATCAATATTTTATTGGTGATTCCCGAGAATAGAGAAATCTACCCGCCCATACAAGTAGTTTTCCTCTGCTCTAGTGCTAATACCAGGGTACTCACCTTTCTCAGTAAGCCCTTAGATTATATATCCAGGCAAAGTCACTGAGAATAGGGAAGATCACCCGCCCATACAAATGGCTTCCCTCTACTCTCGTATCCACAAATAATTACCAGAGTACTTGCCTTTTTCAGCAAGCCCTCAGGTGGAGTAATCTACTCTACCAAAAATACTTAATTAATTAAAGTAACGCATACATCCATATCACAATCAATCCACATATTCAAATTTTTACGCACACGGGGTCTACATTCACATACCATGTAATCGTCCATATAAGACCCTATCACACACATCATACCATAGCATAAATGTCCACACAGGACTAAACAAATCACAACATAAATGTCGACACGGGACTGGTCCACACAGGACTAATTAAATCACACATATATGTCCACACAAGATACAAAACAACACTCCGTTCATGGTAAATAGGCAAATAACCTCCTCATACCACTGCCAATGTTTACCTCCCAGCATAAACGTCCATATAATGACCTCCTCATACCACTGCCAACGTTATATGACGATTATACTAGGTACGATATAACGACCTCCTTATACCACTGCCAACACTATATCGTAATTTATATGAACCAAAACTCAAATCAATAGTAGTCAATTCTACCACAATATAACAACATACATATTTTCAATCAGCTAGAATTCACAATCAAACGGTATTCGCACCTATAACAATTCTTCATTCCACATTATTCACAATCATTTAATTATCAAAAATGGTTTCAACCACATGATTTTTCCCAATATAATTTATTTATCTAAAAACAGCATTTTCAATACTAGCGAGGTTTAGAAAATTATACCTGTATATATATATATATATAGAAATTCATACTCGAAACTAGTCATTTAAAATTATTAAAAACTATTATAAAATATTTTCCCTTCCCTACTCCTCGAAATTCAACCCAAAACTAACAAAACGAAACCCTGTAATCCAAAATTCCAAATTCCTCAAATCTTAGTAAAGCATCCTTATAATACTTCCTAGGCTCCAAATAACAATATTTGTTAAGGAAACTCCAAAATAACTCACTTACTCTAGTTTTGGGATGTTTCCCAAACTTCTCAAAAGATCCACTCCACCTATATTGCGAAGAATCTTCCCAAGAGTCTCATGGTAGCTTCCGATCATCGAATGAGCTAAATCCTTCTCGGAATCGAAGAGAGAAGGTAGTAAGGCCGAATTTTAGAGAGAGAGAGAGAGAGAGAAAACATGCAGGAAATTCACACAGAAATGAAATATCTCACTATTTATAAGTAGGGGTTCATCGACGAGACACGTGTACTTGTCGACGAGTCCCAGTACACAATTCGGCGACAAAATAGTGACCTCGTCGACAAATTTTAGTCATGGAACCCCCCTCGGTAATTCCTCACCGACAAGACACGTACCCTCATTGAAAAGCCAAGACAAACATTCATTGACGAAACTAGTTCATTCGTCGACGAACGATTGCTGCTGCCCCTCCCCCTTTTCCAACTTATTCCTCCTTCCCTTTTTATCTTCCTTATAATTTCAAATAGTTTAAAATTTCCCAGGTTGTTACACCAATAATCCCCCAATCCCTGGAAGTTGATATCAATTCCTACTGTAATGTGATTCAATTTTCAATGATTAATGCATAACCTCAAAGCCCCGTTATGTCTTTTAGTGAATAACACATGTGCATCCTATATTGATATACTAGGTCGAATAGATTCCTTGTTAAAGAAATCTTCTAGTTGCACCTTAAGTTGCCTTAGTTCAATTGATGTCATTCTATAGAAAGCAATCGACATAGGCTTTGTTCCTAGCACCAAATCAATATTAAATTCAATCTCCTCTTGAAGGTAGCCCTTTTAAGTCATTTGGAAAGAATATCTAAAAATTCATCACCTGTGGGTAAAGAAGTTTGGGATTCGTTAACTCATATGTTTCTTTCATTACTACTACAAACCCCAAACATGTGCCCAAATTCTATCCTTCCCTAAGCACTCAAGACATCAAGTATGAAGGCTTATTAGTTAGAAAGAAAACCCTCACTTCATTTGGATTTCTAAATACTATTTTCTTTTAAAAACAAACAACTAGGTGTATGATCAATAGATGACCACCAATGGTTAGCCTCATCTTCAACTAGAGAACTTGCAATAATGACTCATACTCATCAAGGATCATACCTGCTAGGACATCCCAAACAAGAATGTGTAATCATTAGCCTGTTAGATCAAATGTATAAAAGACACTTCAAACTCCCATCCTAACTTTGTAATTCTTTTGAGTAAAAATTATATGAACTTCCAAATATTCCCTAGAATTCTAATCACCCAATTTTTTTTCAATGACAATCTAATGGATAGGCTTATACTTTTAAATCAGAATAAAGTATCATTTTCCTACCAAATTGGTTTCTAAATTATTCTTGCTTCCAACAGTTTTAAGATTCAACTTCTAACCTATGCTGGCAAACATTGAATATCAAAATATAGTTGGAAAATATCCTCAATGAAAAAAATAAGAATTGCAATTATGGCAAGTCTAAGTCCTGGTATACTGACTCAAGCCAACCCTAATCTTACTTCAGTGACTGGCCAAATATGTAATAAACATGTGTCTTGGTGTTTGGTACAGAGTACAATACTAATGAAGTTGTTTAGTCAACTATGATCAGTGATCGGACATTATCTGGGAGCATGAATCGTATGTAAAATGAATCAGGAAGAAAAGTGTGATATTCATTTGTACTAGAGAGTTGCTAATGGTAGAAGGATTAGATTTTGAAGATAACTTCAAAAGCCACAATCAACTGCAGATCACCATAGAAGATTTCACATTAAGATGTATAGGAATCAAATCCCAATTGAACTGATGCCTAAGCGGTTAAATTAGTGTTCCATTGCCAAGTAGGATTCGCATAGGATAGAGCAAAAAGATAAAGCTTCAGGTCCTAGCATGTATGGTTTTCCTTCTGAATAGCAGATTGCTAAAGGTCCGAGTATCATTATAATTTTCCTTCTAAGTAAATTGCTAAGAACGATTCTGTGAGGTGTTATTTGGTTCACAAGATCCTTCAGGTTACTTGGCAATGTGATGCCCATGACATCTTATTCATAGGTTTTTTTTTTTTCAGGTTATGGTGATGACCCCATTTCCAAGGGAATAAAGAATTTCCACAAAATATAGGAGTCCAATTCTTGCCCACTTAGTATCTTACATTCTTATGGCATCTTAATTTCTGGGTTAATCTGTCTCCACTATTTTAGCCGATTTATGGAAATATGAAATTATGTAGCCGATGCTCATTCTCATCGACCGATCTTTCTTCTTCACAACCAATACCAGCGCTCCCCAGGGTGACACATTGGGCCTGATAAACCCATTATCCAACAGTTCTTATAGCTATTCCTTTAACTCTTTTAACTCTACCAATGTCATTCTATACGGCGCTTTCGAAATTGGCGCTGTCTCTGGAATTAGATCAATAGCATATTCTACCTCACATTCAGGAGGTAGTCCCAAAAAATCCTTGGGAAATACATCAGGAAAATCCCTCACTATCGGGATATCCTTTAATCTCAACTCCCCTTTTGGTACCTCCTTCATAGAATCTATAAATCCCTGACAACCCTCCAACAACAACCTCCTCACTTGAATAACGGATAACAACTGTGGTGGGGCGCGCACACATGGCCCCACAAATCTATACTCTTGTTCTCTTGGAGGTCTGAACACTACCTCTTTCTAATAATAGTTAATACTAGCCTAACTGACAACTAGCCAGTCCATTGCTAAGATCAAAATAACCTAGTGCCTATAAAGCACTACAAGACCAGCAGACAATATCCTTCCCTGAATATCCGCTGGACCATCCTTAAACACCCTTCTACATTTTACCATTGTTCCTATTAGTGTGGCTACAAATAATTTGATGTCTAACAATTAAGTTCCCATCTTACACAGAATGATATATTCCTAAGAAATAAATGAACACATTGCTTCTAAATCACTTAAAACTATAATTTTAATTGAAATTATAACTTTACTACCTATCATCATGTCTTCTGCCACCTCAATATCTCTCGGCGTCAGTGCATAAACTTGCACTAGAGTAGTATTCATCTGTTGTCCTACTCGAGGTGCCTGATAGCCTCCTCTATATGGTCGAGGAGCAACCACTATCGCTAGAGGTGCCTGACAGTTTCTCAAAATATGTCCAAACTGACAGCACCGATAACAGACAATCTCCCTGACTCAACACTCTCCTGGGTGTCTCCTGTAGCATCTGGGACAAGGAGGGGGCATCGGTCTATCTTGTACCACTCAACCTTCCATCCCCTGTCTCTGACCTTCTCTACTATCCTACCTCCTCCACAGCCCCCGGCTAAACCCTACCTAAAAATCTAGAGGCGTGGGCCTCTTCCTTTGACTCTATGCCGCAACACCTCTCTATAGGCCACTCTCAATCATTATGGCTCTATCAACTATCTCTGAAAAGTTTGGGCCTAGAAACCTACAACCTGCTCATAAAATCCATGACTCGGACCCTCCTTAAACTTTCTTGCCTTCTTTCCTTATCTGGCACTAAGTGTGGAGCAAACCATAATAGCTCGATAAATCTAGCTGTATGATATGGTACCGCCATATGCCCCTGCGTCAAATACAAAACTCTGCTGCCTTCACATTTCTAAGGGTGGTGAAATTAGGAATAGCTTCCCAAGAGGAGGGGTGAATTGGATTCTAAAAATTTCTTTTAATTCTTTTTAAGTTACCTTAAACTTCTTTTATTTCTTTTAACCAATTCTTGACTTTTTTGTTTAATTATTTAATCAATTAAAAACTTAGTTCTCTTATCCAATCAATAACACAATTAAACAACCAATCAATTAAACACAATCAAATATTCAATCTTCAACCACACTTTGAAAGTAGAAACAATCAAAAAATTAATCACAATTTCCAAACCAATAGACCCAATTTAATTGCCAAATATAAATTCACTTCAGCACAATAAGATTGATGTAAAATTCAAGATTTAGCACTTTTGGAAATCAAATACTATCCAATCAATCTCAAGCTCTATACCATTCAATCACAATATATCTTTTGTTGTCAGCCCTGGATATGAATTTGTAAGCCCTATTGTTGAATTATAATTTATACTTTGCTGATATAGATTTGCTACTTCAAAATGCTTTTCAACAACACATTCACACTCTTCTCAATATTCAAAACTCAACTAAACTCTCAGTTAATTTATCCTTGGGCAGTTAACCAAGTAACGTACTCCCATATGGTTTCCGCAAGATTTGGTATAACCAACGTACTCCCTTTCGGTTTCCGCAACCCAAATCAAAATTAAACTTTAAGTTTACTTGATTTCTATATTACGTAGTATATATGATTATCAAATAAACCATCCACGCAATTTCAATGTGCTGAAAATAAATAGTAGGGAAAGAGAGAGTGAGACGGGGATTTTAACGAGGTTCGGCTTATACCTAGCCTACGTCTTCGCCTTTGGCAAACCACCAAAGGATTCACTAAACTTGTTCCTTTGACGTATAAAACAAACCTTTACAACACTCCTTGGTTAAGGCTAGAGCCCGCCTTCTCCAAACGATATCCCCTCGTCCGGTCACTCCTTACATAGGCTAGAGCCCGCCTCTCTAAGCAATATCCCCTTACTTAGCCAATGGTCCAAACAACCCTTGGAATCATCAATCTACAAGATACAAATCAAATATTTGTGTACAAGAACTTGCTCACACAAAGAGCTAATTAGTACAACAATTTAGAAACTAATATACTTCAAAGTAAATAACAATATGGAATTTAACTTGAAGCTCAATGAAGTATATCACCGAATAATTCTTTCAATGATTAAAAGTTCAAGAATTTGTAGCACAATATTAGTGGAAGAAGATCAACAAAAACTCAGTTGAATTCGTGCACAATATGTGAGCTTGAGAGCAAGAGAGAGCCTTGAGAATTTGAGATCAATTTGAGGGAGATGCCGAATTTTAATTCTTGAGGTATAATTCAATAATCTTTTAGGCTTATTTATAGAATTTAAAAGGTAAGTAACTTGGTCCCCAAGTGTGTTGAAATATCCCCAAGTTTCCATAAATTTCGAGCCACAAACAACCCCATTTAAAAATTTGACCGTTATAAGAAAAATCAAAACAGCCGCGTGGCAGTCGCTTGCCCCAATCCGCCAGTCACCTGCCATGTTATTTTTGAAGAAATAATAGGGGCAGTAGCCTGGTAGTCGCTTGCCAGAACTAAGTCAGTCACCTGCCACTACCACTCAAGCACCTGGCATGTTCAGGCAGTCGCCTTGCATGCACACATGCTACTGTCAACTTCGAGCACCCTTCTATTTTTTGGTAATAACTTTTTATGTATAACTAGGAATTTTATGATCTTGGTGTCAAATGAAAATAAGATAAAATTATACAACTTTAATGTTGAACACTTTTTAAAATAAAGAGTTTTTGATAGATAAAAGTACACTTTGAAGCAGATGTAGAAAAATTAACAGCATTTTGAAAATCCTCTTTTTGGTGCTTTTCATTCCAAAAATGATTCTAACCTTTTTGAAACAGTTTTTGACCTTATAAAAATATTTTCCAAGTATGTTCAAAGGTATCTAGGTCCAAGACATTAGCCTAAGAGTTTCATATATCCATATTGAAATTATTTGAAGTACTTACATGAAATTTCTTATAAACTCCTTCAAATTTCCAATTCTTGAATTCCCTGTGGTCTTTATACTTGCGTCACCTTTCTTTGAGCTTTCATAAAGTTCTCATTAATCCTCTTGCTCTCATGATATTCAAGCTTTATGTTTAAATTCATTTTTGAATCCATGCTTCAAACTTGATATAAATCATCATTCTTTGAAATATAAGCTTTTATGAATTCTTTAACCTTGCATTCATCATTGAGTCCTGAAAATACATCACTTAAACAAAGCATGTTAAGTTCTACTTATTTGTTAGCATCAAAACAAGATGTTAAGCTTTGTAAGGCCAACATGTAGCGGGGAAGTATCGCTCAAAGAACAACTCCTTGAAGTGGCTCCAGGTCACAGTTACATGCTCAGGTCTCTACTCCTCCACCAGTCTCGCTGATCTCCATAGGCATTTGTTTCCCTAGTCAACTTGAATGCAGAAAAAGACACTTTATGCTCCTCAATACAAGGGAGCTTTGCCAACATGTCCTCAATATCCTGAACCCAATTCTCAACCACTAATGGGTCGGTCCCTCCAAAAAATGACGGGGCTTCATACGCAAGAACTGCTCAATCATGCAGGTTCGTTCCCCTAAACTCCTAGTCATTTCTGCCATCACCTGCCGAGTGATGCTACATAATACCTCTAATACACTTAACACACTAGGATACAAAAATAATATTCTATGACCATTCATTTTATCATCCTCAATCCCAATTTAGGATCCATTCCTACCACTCAGAAACAAGAACCGACAATAGTATCCATTGTTTTCCTGAAATCGCCACCCTAGAAAAAACATAGAAACAACCACGGAACTCCTGCCACTAGGCCACAAGATAGAACCCCAAATTCCCAATCTCATCCTCTAAAAATAACTTACCTATATTTCAATCTACCCATCTCCTACTCTCATCAAAATCTGTTAACTCTACAAGTCCAATTCGTTTTTGATAATGACAAATCACTTGGTATTTGATCTATGCATCGAGTTCGTGAACAGGAACTACATGAACTATATTAAGCATGCATGGAACGATAACGAGTCATGGAAGCCTTGAAGTAAAGCTAACAAATCTTGGCAAGATCCATGGAACTCAAAGAGTACGAGAATCAAGATGCAAGCGGCAAAGTTCAAGAACATCTTGGGAATGGGTATTTAGAACTCATGTACCTACATTGTAATATGATTTAATTTGAGTAACTTAGAATGATTTTAGGATTCATGCATTTCACGTACATCAATAGTGAATTTTCATGGACTTAGAAATGTTTTTAAATCATGGAAAATATGTTTTATAAAAGACCCAAGAAAAGAAGCAAAGCAGAATTTAAAACTAGAGAAGAAAAATTGAGAAAAAGGGACTTCGGTAGCCTGAACTTCACCTCAGTCACCTGAAGATTAAGTTTGGTAGCCTGAAGAATTAATGGGCATCACAGTAAGTTGGCAGAGGCTCTTCGGTCGCCTGACCTTGGAACCTCAAGCGCCTGAACCCACTTCAGGAGCTTGAACTTCCCTCTTTAAGCGCCTGACCCTGTATTCCAACTTGATTTTTCAAAGGCTTAAGGAACTTCGGTCGCCTGGGCTTTCGACCTTAGGCGCCTGAACTTGCAGGAAACTTAAAAAACTTGTTTTTTTTATTAAAAGAACTTGTGAGCTATTTCATTGATCTAATGGCTGAGATCAATTCTAATGGTAAGACACTATATATACTGAATATCTAAACCCTAGAATGGAGATTAGACACACAAAAGAAGCTGAGACACACAACAAGAGAAGAACACATCGTATTGCAAGATTGTAGAAAAACTTGAGCTGATTTTCTGCACGTCATTCTACTTTCATTGTCTTTGGGCAAATCTATTCCGAAAATCAAAGGGCATTCATTCATTCAACTGTACTTCAATCTAGTAATAAGGTTTGATCTTTCAAGTTATTATTCTTAAGAACTTCTCATCTCATCTCATTACGTGCTTTTGATTATCATTAGAAAAGTTTTGATCTTGAGTGTGCATACTCATATAAAAATTGATTCTTGAAAAGATCATTACTTGATTTAAGTTGTGTGATTGATTGAAAGGTTTGATTCAAGTGTGTGTTTTCTAAAGGAACTATATTTGAGTTATATTAACGCTTGATTAAATATCCTTGGTACTTATAACTATATGTTCTATTGAGGGATAATTTCTGAAAAACAATATACTCAGTTTGTGATTGAATACTTGAAAGAAAAACTTTGTGATTTTGACTGATTTAATATTCAAGACAAAGTTTTTGTTAACAAGTTCACTTCAAATATATTTGTACCCTTTTGCAAAGTGAACCAAGAACCCTAGTATACTCCAAAACGTTTTAAATATATCTTTACTTGGGGGTTTTGGTTAAATAAGGATTTTTGTGTTGAAGCATATCATACATAAAACGATTGTATCGTTTTCATACATTCATGAACTTCAAGTTATATCATATCTTAATGTATTAGGAAATTGAATTGTACTCACAAGCTTTTGTTAGAAGCATTGTTTTGAGTGGTATTTTTCAGATTCTATTGCATACACGGTTTGGTGTGTGAACCGGTGTGTGAGGAGAAAGTTGTATCTCTTGTAAGCAGCGGAGTAGGAAGGAGTTGTGCCTTTTGTAAGCAGCAGATTGTAAGGAAAGCTCCATCCCAATTTAAGGAGCAGAGATTTAGTGAATCCTTGAGTGGTTGCTCAAGGCGAGGACGTAGGCCAAGTCGACTGAACCTTGTAAAACTGTGTTTGTCTTCTCTCTTCTCTTTACTCTTTATTTTTCAGCACTGCATTTAAATTATGTATATTGCATGTATAGGTTGGATAGCCTTACACATACATAATTGAGTAACAAGAAGTTTTTGGTAAATATATAAGAAGGGTTTAAGAGGTAAATAAGTGCCAAAGAATTTTTTAAATACCCAATTCACCCCCTCTCTTGGGATTACACCTGATTCAACAAAAACCATTCCTATACTCTAGTATTGTTTCCGCTGCACATTAAAGTCTATAGAACCTAACAACCTAGGCTCTGATACCAAATTGTAATTACCTGCCTGATTTACCATATATATGTTTTTCCACATATTAGCCTACCAATAATCATAACTATCACATACATAATCCACCCAGACCTGTGGGTGCTAGGAAATAAACTTGTCATATGAACTTGACACCCTAACAGCGGAAGGCTACAACATATACATATCAAATAGTCTAACAAACACAATACCAGAGTTATACAAAAATCTATCATATTCAAAGACACATATCCCAACACGAACATAAAGTTCCCTAGGATCACTACCCTAAAATCCATCTAACCTTAGTGGAACGACTTACCCTTCTGGCAGGGTAGATCAGGCGACCACTATCGTTGCGGAGCTCTATTCGCTCCCCTACCTGGATTTCCTGAAATATTTTAGAGTTGGGGTGAGACACCTCTCAGTAAAGGAAATAAACTAATATCAGTGTGTGGCAACATGGGTATTTCATGTGTCATAAGCATATACTATACATAAATCATATCAGAGAAATCTGTCTAATAAGAACTGAATAAACATATTTGAAAGTAGCCTATATGTCATGTTATATATTTGTACATGTAAAACATCTTATATCACTTTATAATATGTCAAATAAATCCTAGGATGGATAGTTAACTGATGCCTTGTATTACCCCCACATGACTGGGTTTTGCGGCCCGAAGGCGAGACCTAGCACTGGCTGGCCGACCATGCTAGATCAATATAAGTTTGTAAGTACGATGGGCCCGCCCCACCTTAGTTCGGACTGCTAGGGCGACGTCTACAACTCTACACTGAAGCCACATCGACTACCAATCTCCAATAGCCTCTTGTGGCATGTGGTAGATTGAAGATAATCTGAATACATATATAGCTACGGTACCGTGCTCCTGAAAACTGAACTAAACTAAACCATCAGGGTTCTGATATCATATACTATGTTTTATATTCTGAACATAACTGTTTCATCATAATATCTAACATAATAATAATTTCATGAAAATAATATATCTTTCATTACGGCCCTTGCGCCTACATTTCATATCGTATCATATAAATTAATGGCCCTTACGCCATTTTATATAAACTATGGCCCTTGTGCCATTTCATAAATTACAGCCCTTGCGTCGTTTCACATAAATTACGAAAAATATAATTGCTGAACTGTTTTAACCATTTCTCGAAAACAATAATAGCATGAAGGTTCTAAAAACATAACATTTTGCCATCACATAAATCATAAGATTTTGTACCCATGCCACACAAATTAAATCATTTTCCCTGATTATATATATATAAACATTCCCTATAAACAACAGTAATTTTTTCAAACATAATTTTATATCATACATAATTTTTGAAATAAAATGTTGTAGAATAATAAGTATTTTAATGAAAATTCTGAATTAATTTATTCCCTTACCTAGCTTGCTGAGATGCTCACATAGTTCAATCCTGAGCCCATGGCATTTCCAACACAAAATCTACAATTTCCATTTCCCCAAAACATTCGATAGAATTCCAACATAATTTCCATAAAATATTTCCTAGGCTTCCAATAATCTAAATAAATTTTTTAGCTCCAAAATAATCAAATTACCTTGGTTTTCATGAACTATGCTCGTAGGATCCCGAAATTACACCCGTGGCACTTACCCGAACCCTAAATCAAGATTCCTAAATCCATTAAATCAACCCTAAATTAAATACTATTTTAATATTTCCTAAACCCATAAATTCCAAATAAATAATTATACCCTCAAATATAACCAATTTACCTAATTTTTCAAATCTCACTCTCGTTTTGGAGTGGGGCTTAAAAAACCCCAATTGGAAATTTACTCATGCCAAAATGACGACGATCGTGACTAGGACCCCGTAGTGGTGCCTGATCGTCGATTTAACAGCAGATTTAAGGAGAAATTAAGGATTTAGAGGAAATATACATATCCCTAAGAGTGGTGTTTACGCCGCTCCCACGAAAAATCGACTCCAATAGAAATGTGGGTGGCGGAGTTAGGAACCCAACGACACCTTTCCTTTCCCGATCAACCGAATATCTACCGAGAAATTGAGGAGAGTGGGAGAGGAGACGAGGAGAGTGAGGGAGAGCAGGATGAAGCTGGGAAGCTTCTAGGTGTGCGCCCAAATTCAAAGGAATTGAATCCTTAGGAAGTTCCTGTATTTTATTAATCAATTAACTAATTAACCAATTAATTAATTAATTAATTTTACTTTAATTAATTAAAATTAATTATTTTTTAATTTAATTAATTAAAATTAATTATTTTTAATTTAATTAATTTTTATTTTATTTATTTATTTATTTATTTATTTATTTACATTAACTACATCCTCCTGTAATAATTATTTTTGGGGCGTTACAGTCAAGATCAGGTTGTGTAGGCAAATCGTACTATAAAAGTTTACAGTTTGACTTAAGCTAGTAGGCCATCTAGAGTTAAGTCTAGACCATGGGTCACACAACCTGAATCATACGGGGTTAACTCATGATATACAGTTATCCATTTAGGAAAGTTTTCACAATTATATATGTATGTATATTTACAAAAATCAATATTTATCTATTATATCTAAAAGTATGATTAAATAGAAGATTTGTAATTTAAATGTTATATTTGTGAGTTATGTTATGTTTTACACTAAAATACAATCTCAATTACAACTTAATTAATAGATATATTATTCATTTAAACTCATTTGCCACACACTAGTAATAACTAATTTCATCTTACTGAGAGGTGTCTCACCCCACAAATACAAACTTTTCAGGAAACCTAGATAGACGAGCGAAGTGAGCTTCGGGATAGAGGAGGCTGATTGTGCTACCCTAACTAAAGCGTAAATAGTTGGGTTGAGAACATGATGGATTTTGTGTAATCCCTAGGATATTATGGTCCTTTTTGGGGATGTATATGTGTATATATCGACATAGTAGAACTCTGGTATTGTTTATAAGGTTGAGTAAATCATGGTTCTGCTGCATAGTTGATATGTATGTATGGATAGGAATATACTCGGTTTCCCTTTGGGTCCGGGTTGGTTTTTGCTTATGTTTATGGTATCAGAATTATTATTATTATGTGAATAATAATAATAATAATAATAATAATAATAATAATAATAATAATAATAATAATAATAATAATAATAGTACTATAGTAGAATTTTCAGGGTGTTACAGTTGTGGTATCAGAGCCTAGGTTGCTAGGTTTTGTAGACTTTAGTGTACAATGGAAAACAATATCAGAGTATAGGAATGGATTTTGATGACGCTAGAAATGGGTAGACTAATACGTTGGCAAGTCAATGTGGGGGATTAAGATGAGAATTTAGGGTTTTGTCTTGCAGTTTGGAGGCAAAAACTTTGGGGTGGTTTTTCTGATTTTCCAGGGGTGACGATTTTAGGAAAGTCATGGTAAACTATTGTTGGTTTTTGTTTCTGAATAGTAAGATTGAGCCTTAAATTAGTTAATTGGTGGTATGGAGATATGTTGTGATTCTTAGTTAGATTAATGTAAGAGTTGTATTATGAAGTTAGGATTATTCTCGTGTTTTCAAGATGGAACCTAGGGGTAGCAGTGCTCACGCCAGTGGTGATGATGGTGTAGGGACCTCTAATATGGGCGGTAGAGATTTAGACGCATTCCTGCATAGTATAGCTCAGTAGGTTATGGTTGAGATTGTATGAAGCTCTAGGGAGCAAGGAGGCCCATCAGCAAACCAGGGCTGCACTATAGAGCGGTTCACCAAAATGAATCCTCTGGCTTTTTTAGGTAGTGCAGACCCAATTGCGGCGGAGAACTTGGTACAAGAAATGGAAAAGATATTGTCTGTACTATGCTGCATTGACAAACAGAGATTGTTGTATGCGACATACAGATTGACAGGGGAGGCTAAGCACTGGTGGTTTATTGTCATACTCCTAAAGGAGTAGAGACTGGTACCTGTAGCCACGACCTGGAGCTAGTTTAAAGAGATGTTTTTTTATCGATATTTCTCAACTACCACTGGAGAAGTTAGAGTGGAGGAGTTCTTGAACCTGATCTAAGGGCATCTGACAATCTAGTAGTACGCAATAAAAGTTATTAAACTATCCCGCTTTGCCCCGTACATCATTTCTGATGAGGCAAAGAAGGCAAGAAAATTTGAGAGAGGATTGAGGTAAGAAATCTATAAGTAGATAGCAATGTTGAAAGTGTAGGATTTCAAGAATTGGAAAACAGGGCGGTTGTAGCAAAAGCGAGCAAGCAAAGGGGTGCTAGGATCCAGAGCCAGAGAAAGAGGCCCATGCCTATTGGATTTTTGGCGGACGTCAGAGGCAAGTGATAGGGAATCGTAGGTATTAGGGTGAGCAAATTTATCCTATCTGCCCTAGATGCGGTAGGAGGCACGTGGGAGAATTTCATGTGGGAGAGAATATGTGTTATAAGTATGGGAGACCTAGACACATTGCACGGGCATGTCATGGGCTATTGAACAATGCACCATCTCCTAGACCGTTCTGGAGGAACGATCAAGCACCCCTAGGAAATCAATAGAGGAACACAGCCTTGACAAAGGTCTATGCTCTGACGTTGGGAGACGCTGAGGCTGCAGGCGATATCATGATAGGTACTATTATTGTTTTATCATGTAATGTAGCACCTCGACTCATCACGAGAGCCCAGGGTGCCACTTTAGTTATGTTTGAGTACCTGATACCATAATCATAGCGTAAATGCAGCGGAAAAAATATCATAAACTCCATAATGCATTACCAAAGTTCTATGCTACTAATTTACATCAACATCTCTCTGAAATTTATAATACAAACCATAGTACGATACCGGAACTAACTCAATATATACACCAATATTACATGCTCAGGGCTTCAAACCCAACTTAATTACAGGAGAGTTCTTACTTACACTCACAAAAATCTAGCTGGCAATCAACCCACCCAAAAGTTTCATAACCTCGACCTCAAGATGGTCCTGAAAAGATAATTTATATATTGGGAAGAGGCACTTCTCAGGAAGGAAGATTAAGTTAACATCAGTGTGTGGTCTGCACGCATTAAGTGTTTACACAAGACATCCAACCTTCATTTAACTGAAAATAGCATTTATATATTATACTCACTTTAAACTGTTGAAAATACTCGTCTCATTTCCATGGTATAAACAGTTCAATAAATAAATAGTATCATTTACATAAATCTACAAATATGCATAAAAGACATTCCCTGGGACTAACACCATTTACTTCCCCCATGGCACGGGTTGTGCGGCCCGAAGACTGGACTTAGTCCTGGGGGGTATCAACCTAGACTAAGTTAAAAACATATGTATGCATCAATGACGACTGCACAGGCATCTGCAACTTGCTTGTGGGAATCCGATTGCACTACCACATCCTGAAAGTCCGGACTTCCAAGGAAGGTACCCCCTCTACTGAGGCTAATCGGCTGAGACCACCCTAAACCTCCTCGCGAATAGTGTGGGTGCACATGGCAATATATTGAATCTCTAGCAACACCACAGTGCCCACAACATAATTGGCCCTCAGGGTTCTTAAAGTATATTATGCAATTTAAGTAATAACTATTATATTTCAACTCATTTCATGTATAACCAGTCATGTTACAAAACTCGGACCTCCTGGCCATCATATAAAACTAAGCCCTCGTGGCCATCATGTAAAACTCGGCTCACAGCCGCTAACCATAATCTCGGCCCTCACGGCCATCATACAAAATTTCTTGCATTTTAACATACAGTTCAAGTATTTCACAAACATTTCAGTATTTCACAAACATTTCCAATATTTCACAACCAATTTCATAACCTTGGTTATACAGTAACCCCAAAATATTATCCATCTGCCACACAATTTTTCGTATACTATATACCCTATTTATAACATAAAACGATATTTTCCACTGTTCATTTTTATTGAAAATACCATAACATATATCATAGGTTTGAAAAGACCATTTGACGGTTGGTTTTCGAAATAATAACTGAAAACATAAATATACATATATAGCATTTTATTCATGTGATTTGTTTAAAGTACGGTTTCAAGATTGTTATTTTGATAAAACAGTATTCCCTACATTAGGGAGAGCAAAATCAGTGCCTGAAGCACAACATAATATCACATGAAATGCTATGAGTTTAACTCATTTAGATTCTCGCACAAATTAAAGTAAACTTGAAGTTCAGAATATTATACATTTGCAAGGGATCGCAAATCAATTACAATTTTTTTTTTTTTTGTTGCAAATACCAGGGTCATACTAAAATCTCATATATCTGCTACAAATATTCTAGCACGTATTGATGTCCTTGAAGGACAACAACCGGCTTATAAACTTAAACCGCAAGTTAAGCGCAGAAGACCTGTTGGTGCAAAAGATAAAACTCCGAGAAAGAGAAAATTGAAATATGTAAACACTCTAGAAGATGTTATGGAGGTGGATAATCCATTCGACATTCACAAACCCGTTTCTCTTGAAAATAAAATCCCTATTATGGAACCTCCTGAAGAGAAATCTCCTGAAGAAATATCCCTTCAAAGGGACAAGTACTTAGAAATAATAATGAGATTTCAATTCATTACACAGGAGAAATGTGAGATAGAAATAAAGTTGTTGTCAACAACATATTTGCATATGCAGTTTCTATTGATATTACCATAAGTAATGAGGATTCTGAACCTAAATTTGTTAATAAATGTCTACATAGAATAAACTTCAGACTTAACTTAATCCCCTTACCTTGCTTACAGGATAGCCTTCTGACACCCATAATCCACGCCCTACGGTGTTTAAAGCTTAAAACCTTGAAATAAATTTTCCCCAAATTAATCATCCCAACCCATAGAATACTTTTTGTTAAATGCTTCCTAGGCCCCCCCATACTTCAAAACAACATTAAAACTTCACAATACCTACTTATTATGGTTTTGGAGTGGTGCCTAGAAAGACCTCGTTCAAGAACCTACTCCACTAGATTTGCAGAGAATTTCCCCCTGATCCTCGTGGCAACTTCTGGTTGTCGATTTAGGTGACAAAAAGGCATAGAAACCAACGAGAGAGAATGAAGGGCATCGGTTAGAGGGAGAAAGAGAGAGAAATTATGATTTCTTAATCCTTAAGTAACTAAAATATTTATTTATAGGCCATGCCAACTTCATCGATGAAATGATGCCTTCGTCGATGAATTTCAGAAAGGTGTTTGTTGATGAAAGAAGGACTTTGTCGACAAACTCTAAGCCTGAAATTTTCATCGTTCGGGATCTCTTCGTCGACAACACTCTAAACTTCGTCAACAAACCACAGAAGAACCTTCATCGACGAAATCAAGGGCTTCATCGATGAATCGTGCTGTTTGCCCCTTTATTTTTTTCCTTCTTTTTTCTTCTTATTTATTTCTTTATTTTCTGGGTTCGGGTTTCTATACAATCTTCCCCCTTTATAAAAATTTTGTCCTCTAAATTTGCTAACTGATTTCTATTATATCCTTATCTCACTATCCATCTCTACTGAAGTGTCGGTAGCCACCCACATAGCAGCCCCATCTCAAGTTTATTAAGTACCCGCACTTATGGCGGAGGAATACCAAGATTACACATAATGTCTCGGGAGTTTACAATGCCATACAAAACCCTCCCACGAATCATCCATATACAAACTTATAAACAACTAACAAACTATAACATACTTACCTTACCATACCTGCAAATAAAACTAACACCTGCCTATGCAATCATACTGGTTTGTCTAATACTGATCCTCTCTCAAAAGCTGTGAGTACTTCTGGTGTATTTTCATCTCTAGCTCCCATGAAGCCTTCTCAACCCTATGATTATGACAACACCTTCACTAACAGTATTTCCTTAGTATGCTATTAACTTTACCGTGATCCCAAGAGGGAGGGGTGAATTGGTATTTTAAAACTGATGCCTTAAGTCAATACCCTAACAGCAGTATTTTCACAACCCTAACGTCAATCTAGTGCAAGTAAAATAAATCAATTGCAATATGTAACAAAAATTAAATAACACAATTTAATCAAGAAAGCAGTAAAAAGTAAGTGACACCCAAAAGTGTTATCGAGGTTTGACAAATTGTCTACGTCCTCACCTTGGCTAACAAGCACAAGGATTACCACTATAATGCTCACTTAAGCGGGTGGAGTGGCGCCTAAACAACCAAGTCAATTAGAATAGGGTTGACCTTAACCTTTACACAAAATCCTTATCAGGTTGGATTACCACCCCCTCACGCCACGCCTGGAATAACTAGTATGTTCACAATAAGACTGGTACAGTGATTATGCTTTCATGCAAAGATGATATGTACCAAATATAGACGATCACATACACATCAATAATATGAATATAGTGTAAGCTTAGTGATGTAAATAGTTGTGCAAACAACACTCAATAGGGTATGATCAATGGAATGTTCAAAAGTGTTTAATACAAGTTATATCTTTGAAACTAGGTAAAGGAAATTTCAATAGCAAATCAAGATTCCAAAGATGTCAATCAAATATTCAAACTAACTCAAGAGATTTTATTTAATGAGATTAGCACACTACTAGTTTGAAAAATGTTTTGACTTGTTTAAAATATTTTTGCACAAAAAAAATCAAGGCTATGGGAGTCTTGAAACAACTATGCGAAGACCCCTAAGCTTGCTAGTCTATCCCAACAAAAGATTTATAATATGAAATCAGTTGGATAAAACTTAACCAAACTCCCCAAAAACAATATCAATAATCAATTAGGCAAATGAGAGTTTTAGCACTATCTACCAATTTCAAGCACACTCACTAAGCTCTTTCAATACCAAGATGTATCAAAGGAATGAGTATTTAAGGGTATTTGAGTAAAGTAGGATTTAGAGTAGAGAATATTCTTGGCTAATGAATTTTGCTAATGAATTGCTAATCCTCACAAATGAACCTATTTTTATAGACAATGTCAAAAATATAATCGTTTGGGACCTATTAGGTATTCTTAAAAAAGTCTGAAAAACACTTAAGAATAATTTATCCATTTTAACCCATATTAACCTCGGATAAAATAATTTTAACCCGAGAAGGTTTGGGTGGCTAATCCAAGGTTCGTTCGCCTAAACAAACTCATTTTCAAAAGCACTTTAAAATAGTTTAGCAGCCTGAGTCTTGATATGGTAGCCCAAGCAAAAAGTCAGTAGCATTTATTTGTAGGTTCGGGTGCCTGGGCCTGTTTTTGAACTGTTTTCTTTGGTGGCCCAAGTTGGTGAGGGGTCCCTTTCAGAGGATTTGGGCGCTTGGGGAAGATATGTTTAAAACAGGTTTGGTCAGCTAATAGCTTGGTCAACTGTTGACTTCTCAACAATTCGGGTGCCCGAGGAGTTTTGAACTCCTGAGGTTTGGTCGCCAGAACTCTCTCAAGCTTCCCTATAATGTTTAGTTGAATTCATATTTAACACTTGTGGTTATGAATGATATTTGTACATGAGTGTTTGGGACCTAGAGTCATACTAGGGTCTTATTGAGCTTACCATGTATCCATTATGCATGACATGCAGGTGATTATCACAGTCTATATGCCTATTTACTATTACAGACCCATATTACATTAATTGAATTTACATTATGAAAGAGAAACTTCAAGGTCTTCATATGTTGCTTCAAGTGCTATTCCTTGAACTGCTCATATAAACATGCACAAACACTTGAAAACTATCAAATACCTAAGTATTTGTCATTATCAAAACCAGGTGTGACCTATAAGGTCAACATTATCTTCTTTTTTGATGATGACAAATAAACCATGCAAATAATGGGTATAACCTTAGAAGGCTCCCCCTAACAATGTGCATTATGTAAAAGTATTTTCCTACAATATGCATTATGTAAAAGTATTTTCCTTAAGTGCAACCCAAATTTTGCCTCTTATTCATCTCCCTCTGTTGGCAACAACAAAAAGGGCTATGAAAGTAATAATCTTAGGCAATGGGTATGAATCATTTGTATACAAGATAAGTTTGGGAATTTTATAAATTTCGGCAGCATGCCGTTTGAAAGTATGACATTTCCCAAAAAAATCCTATATAAAAATGATCTATTTTGAGTCTTTAAGATTTAACAGTTTATCCACAACTACTCAACTCAAATAGTTCCATTATGATCAATACATAAAACATAAATGCAATAATCATCATGCAGTAGATATTAGAATTATGCATTGCAAAACATAATCAATTTCATAAATTCCAAACCAATGAAAGATATCAATAGTTATATTAGTTGTTAATCTTTGAAAATATTAGAAGCTCCCCCTAAGTTTATGCAAACTATGAAATATCTAGGAAGCATCTCTACTATGCATGAGACCTAATTCACGTTTAATTTGTATAAGCCTATCTTCTGGAAGTGGTTCAATGAAAATATCTGCCCACTGCTCACTAGCACATACAAACTCAAGAGCCACATCCCTTTTCTCACATGATCATAAAGGAAATGGTGTCTAATCTCAATGTGTTTAGTTCGTGAATGTGAGATAGGATTTTTTGAAATGTTGATTGCACTAGTATTATCACATTTAATCGAGACTGTATCATAATGCAATCCAAAGTCCATAAGTTGTTGTTTCATATAAAGAGTTTGAGCACAACAACTTCCAACCACAATATAATTTGCTTCGCCTATGGATAAGGCAATTGAGTTTTGCTTCTTGGAGAACCAAGAAACGAGAGATTGTCCTAAATAGTGACAAGTGCTACTAGTACTCTTCCTATCAACCTTACTACTGGAAAAGTCAACATCAATATAACTCACAATCTAAAAGTTAATAAGCTTAGGGTACCATAAGCCTAACTTTATAGTTCCAACTAGATATCTAAGGATTCATTTAACTACTAATAGATGAGATTTCTTAGGAGCGGCCCGAATCCTAGCACACATGCACACACTAAACATAATATCAGACCTACTAGCAGTGAGATATAGAAGACTATCAATCATACCATGATACAATTTCACATCAACAGGGATCCCTTGCTCATCTTTATCAAGTTTAATGGAAGAACTCATAAGAGTACCAAGAATTTTACAATCTTCCACGATAAATTTCTTTAGCAAATCCCTAACATATTTGGATTGGAATATAAAAGTTCCATATTTAGCTTGTTTAATTTGTAGCCCTAAAAAGAAACTAAGTTCACCCATCATGCTCATTTCAAATTCACTTTGCATGCATTTGGCAAACTCATTACATAACTCATCATTGGTTGCTCCAAAAATGATATCATCAAAATAAATTTGAACTAGGAGCACATAATCATTTTTGGATTTGATGAAGAGTGTAGTGTCAACCTTGCCACGGGTAAACCCATTTTCTAGTAGAAAACCACTAAGCCTCTTATACCAAGCTCTAGAAGCTTGTTTCAATCCATACAAGGCTTTAGACAACCGGTAAACATGATCTGGATATTTATGATTTTCAAAACCAGGCGATTGTTCTACATACACTTTCTCATTTATATAACCATTTAGAAAAGCATTTTTAACATCCATTTGACATAATTTAAAATTTTTAAAAGCGGCATAAGCAAGTAGCATACAAATGGCTTCCATCCTAGCAAAAAGAGCATATGTTTCATCAAAATCAATTTCCTCTTCCTGATTATAACCCTGGGCAATTAGTCCAGCCTTATTCCAAGTTACTACCCCATTCTCATCTTTCTTATTTCTATATACCCATTTAGTTCCAATAATTGTATGATCATTAGGCCTAGGAACTAGGTTCCACACTTTGCTTCTTTCAAATTGATTAAGTTTACATGCCCAGTTGAGATGCGATATGATTGCATCGCGATGTCTAAGGACATGATCTAATAGATCGTTGTATCGAGTGGTTGGATCATAGTCTCTTACCATAAAAATAGCTGCATGCGCAGCAGCACCAACTATGAGAAATCCACCAATCCACATGTGATGTGTGAACAATGACAGTTTTCTTGTATGGACATCACTCAAGACTCATCCTTTATGGCTTCTTTAATATTTTTAGGTTCTTCTTGTGACAAGGAAGCAGAATGACTCACTAGGTTCTTAAAGGAAGATCTTGTGGCTACAACACAGGATGGTACACCTATGATTTGATCTATAGGATGATTTCTAATAAATTTCCAATCTCTAGGCAACTCATGAATTTTATTTTCATTTTCATTATCTTCAAATGATTTATCATATATTTCTGATTTTTCACTGGCATTGTTTTCAATGGATAACTTTCTAAAAATTTTCTTATGTCAATATTGTCTTCATAATCTTTCATAGAAAATGGATTAAAATCATCAAATACGACATGAATAGATTCAATGATAGTCAATGTTCCTTTATTAAAGGCACTATATGCTTTACTATTAAGAGTATAGCCTAGGAAAATGCCTTCATCATATTTAGAATCAAATTTCCGTAAATGTTTATTATCCCTAAGCACAAAGCATTTATAACCAAAAACATGAAAATAGGAAATATTAGGTCTATGGTTGTTCAACAATTCATAAGGGGTTTTATTTAGTGATGGTCTAGTCAACACCTTATTCATGACATAACAACAGTATTTATGGCCTCAGCCCAAAACTATTTAGGTAGCTTATGCTTATTCAACATTGTCCTACCCATTTCTTGTAATGACCTATTCTTCCTTTCTACTACACCATTTTGTTGAGGGGTCCTAGGTGCAGAAAAGTTGTGTGATATGCCCTCTATGTCAAAATAATTTTCTATGCCTTCATTTTTAAATTCAGTGCCTCTATCACTTCTTATATGAGTTATCTTATAGCCTTTTTCATTTTGAATTCTCCTACAAAGCTTAGTAAATGGTTCACATGATTCATTTTTATGTGAGAGAAATAACACCCATGTGAACCTAGAAAAGCCATCTACAATGACAAAAGCATATGATTTACCACCAAGACTTTGCACAAAATTAGGACCAAACAAATCCAAGTGTAGCATTTCAAGTGGTCTAGTGGTAGATACAAATTTCTTTTTCTTAAAGTTAGATTTTGTTTGCTTACCCATTTGATATGCATCACAAATTTTATCTTTTACAAATGGTGTTTTAGACAAGCCTTTTACTAAATCTTTTCTTACTAGCTTTGACAATAAATCCATACTAGCGTGTCCTAATCCCCTATGCCATAACCAACTAGCTTCATTTATTGCAGAAAAACAAGTTACTTGTTGTGAAGCTAAGTTATCAAAAGTAGCAGTGTATACATTTTCATGGCGATCTGCAATAAATAGAACTTTATAACCTGATTTACTTTCAACTATGCATTTATCATTTTCAAATGATACCTTATATCCTTTATCACACAATTCACTTATGCTCAATAAGTTATGCTTCAAGCCATCAACTAATAGAACATTATCAATAACCAGGGAAGGATCCTTACTAACCTTACCTACGCCGATGATGGGTCCCTTTGCATTGTCACCAAACATCACATACCCTCCATCCTTGGGAATGATTGACGCAAATTTTGCCTTATCGCCGGTCATGTGTTATGAGCACCCGCTATCTAGGTACCACCTGTCCATGAAGAGGACGATCTCAAACACACCTGCAAAATAGGCTAAGTAACTGAAACTGGTCCCCAAATTCTGTTGGGTCCACAGGAGTTAGTGACTGGATCACCCTTAACTACCCATACTTTTCTAAATTTTACATGTTTATTTCTAAGTGGGCAATCAAATTGAATGTGGCCGATTTGTTTGCATTTAAAACATTTCATTCTACACTTAGGATCTTTAGGTGGGATTGAAACTTTGATTCACCAGTGAAATGTCCTCAGTAAAGATTAGGTCGTCTAATATTCTCAACACCATTAAAACCAAGACCTTCTTTACTAAGAGAGCTTCTTTGGGCTTCAAGTAGTTTTTCAAAATTACGTCTGCCCTCGGTGAATTTAAAATTTTTTTTGGAGCTATCCTCCAATTTTCTCTCAAGCTCAGAGATAATCAAATCTTTTTCTTTCAAAATCGAGACATGAGAGGTTTTTGCAATTCCAAAAAAATTTGACCAATTTTTGCATTTCTTTTTCAAATCATCATTTTCTTTGGTCATTTTATTCAACAGCTTAGAGGCACAAATATATTCATATTACAATTCTCTAAAAGTTGGCATGCTATCAAATTCACAATCACTAGAAGAATTATATGAATATAAAGAACAAGAAGACGATACCTCATCATCATATGTCATCAAGCACAGATTAGCAATCTCTGAGTCACTGCGGTCCGAGTATGAGTCACCACTACTTAATTTATCCCATGAAGTGCCTGCTTTCATGGCTTTCTTCTTTTTTCCTAGCATCCTTTTTTCAGTAGTGGGCAATCCATCTTGATGTGCCTAACTTTGTTGCAATTACAACATGTGGGAGCATTTGATTTTTTTCTTCTTTTACTAGAGTCTCCCTTCTCAGATATAGACTTCCTATATTTTTTGTATGGCTTTCTATTCTTCTTGAAGAATCTGCTGAATTTTCTAGTTAGCATGGCCATATCATCCTCAAAGTCAAGTTCGCTGCATTCATTAGATGAATTAGTGGAGGTTTTCAATGTAGTCACCTTTTTTGCCCTATTATGTTCATTGAGTCTCTTATTTATAGCTAATTCATAGGTAATTAGGGAACCTATCAATTCATCTAGAGTCATGGCCTTAAGGTATCTACCCTTAGAAATGGTCGTAGCCTTAACTTCCTAAATAGGAGGCAGACCTCTAAGGATCTTCCTAATCATCTCATATGTAGGATAGGTCTTACCTTATGCATGCAGTGAGTTTATAATGTGTGTGAATTTAGTGTACATGCTCTCAATGGACTCACCTACATTCATCCTAAAGGCCTCATACTCACTAGTCAATATGTCTATCCTACTATATTTTACATCCCTAGTACCTTCATATGTGACTTCTAACTTATCCCAAATTTCTTTTGCAGTAGAACATGCCATTACTATATTAAACTCGTTCATATAAAGACCACAATATAAGTTATTCATAGCTGTGGCATTTAAGCTAACAGCTTTCATATCATCATCATTATATTCTTCCTTGGTTTTTAGAACTCTAGTCTCACCCTCTGTTTTCATGAGAACATAATTTTCCTTAGAGACAATCCTCCACACCTTCCAATGTACATTTTGAGGGTAGATGTGCATCCTCTATTTCCAGAAGGTGTAATTAACACCACTGAAAACTAGAGGACGTATGGAAGATGGTGCCTCAGGGAAAGGGGTCATGGTGCTATGAGCCATCTAAGATCTTTTGAAAATTAACTATTAAGTCTATGCTACGTGGCTCTGATACCAATTGTTAGCTTTACCGTGATCCCAAGAGGGGGGTCAATTAGTATTTTAAAAATGATGTCCTAGGTCAATACCCTAACAGAAGTATTTTCACAACCCTAACATCAATCTAGTGCAAGTAAAATAAATCAATTGCAATATGTAGCAAAAATTAAATAGCACAATTCAATCAACCAAGCATGCACCAGAAAGCAGTAAAAAGTAAGTGACACCCAGAAGTGTTATCGAGGTTCGGCAAATTGCTTACGTCCCTGCCTTGGCTAACAAATACAAGGATTACCACTATAATGCTCACTTAAGTGGGTGGAGCAGCACCTAAACAACCAAGTCAATTAGAACAAGGCTACCCTCAACCTTTACACTCAATCCTTACCGGGCTAGATTACCGCCCCCTTAGGCTACGCCTGGAATACAACAGTATGTTCACAATAAAACTGGTACAGTGATTATGCTTTCATGCAAAGCAGATATGTACCCAATATAGATGATCACATACACATCAATAATATGGATATAATGTAAGTTCAATGATGCAAATAGTTATGCAAACAACACTCAATAAGGTGTGATCAATGGAATGTTCAAAAGTGTTAAATACAAGCTATATCTTTGAAACTAGGTAAAGCAAATTTCAATAGTAAATCAAGATTCCAAAGATGTCAATCAAATATTCAAATAAGCTCAAGAGATTTTCTTCAATGAGATAAGCACATTACTAGTTTGAAAATTATTTTGGCTTGTTGAAAATATTTTTTCACAACAAGAATCAAAGCTATGGAAGTCTTGCAACAACTATGCAAAGACCCCTAAGCTTGCTAGTCTATCATAACAAAAGATTTATAATATGAAATCAATGGGATAAAACTTAGCCAAACTCCCCAAAAACAATATCAATAATCAATCAAGAAAATGGGAGTTTTAGCACTATCTACCAATCACAAGCACACTCACTAAGCTCTTACAATACCAATATGTATAAAAGGAATGAGTATTTGAGGGTATTTTAGCAAAGTTGGATTTTAGAGTAGAGAGGATTCTTGGCTAATGATTTTTACCAATTAATTGCTAATCCTCACAAATGAGCCTATATTTATAGACAAGGTCAAAAATATAACCGTTTGGGACCTATTGGGTATTCTTAGAAAATTATGAAAAAAACTTAAGAATAATTTATTCATTTTAATCCATATTAACCTAGGGTAAAATAATTTTATGCCGAGAAGGTTCGGGTGACTGATCCGAGGTTCGGTCGCCCGAACAAACTCATTTTCAAAAACACTTTAAAATAGTTCGGCAGCCCGAGTCCTGATAGGATAGCCTGAACAAAAAGTCAGTAGCATTTGTTCATGGGTTAGGGTACCCGGTCAGTGAGTCGGTAGCCTGAACTCAGATGTTCGGCTGCCCGGGCTTGTTTTTGAACTATTTTCCTCGGTGATCCGAGTTGGTGAAGGGTCCCTTTCAGAGGGCTCAAGTACCCAGGGAAGATATGTTTAAAACAGGTTCGGTCACCCGATAGCTTGGTCAACTGTTGACTTCTCAACAGCTCGGGCGCTCGAGGAGTTTTGAACTCCTGGGGTTCACTCGCCCGAACTCTCTCAAGCTTCCCTATAATGTTCAATCGAATTCATATTTAACACTCATGATTATGAATGATATTTGTGCATGCGTGTTTGGGACCTAGAGTCATACTAGGGTCTTACTAAGCTTACCATGTATCCAATATGAATGACATGTAGGTGATTATCACAGTCTATATACCTAGTTACTATTATAGACTCATATTGCATTAATTGAATTTACATTATGAAAGAGAAACTTCAGGGTCTTTATACCTTGCTTCGAGTGCCATTCCTTGAAATGCTCATATAAACCTACACATGCACTTGAAAACCATCAAATACTTAAGTATTTGTCATTATCAAAATCAGGTGTGACCTATAAGGTCAACATATGCAATTCCTGTGCATTTTTTGATCCAGAATTTGAATTGGTACCTCCTCGTAAGCCAAAACCTCCCCTATCTCTAAGGGTTCATAGCTAATAATGTATGAAGGATCTAACACATACTTCCATAGCACTGATATGTGGAAGAAGTTATAAACTCTAGACAGTGCTAGGGGTAATACCACTAGACCAATCCTCTCCAAGATCTTGAAAGGCCCAATGTACCGAGGGTTTAGCTTTCCTTTCTTCTCGAACCTCATCACTCCCTTCATCAAAGTAACCCTCAAGAATACCATATCCTTGATCTCGAACTCTAGTTGTCGTCGGTGAGTATCTGCATAACTCTTCTGCCAACTCTGAGTTGGTTTTATCCTCTATCTCTAAAAATCACAACCTTTGCAGAGGTCTACTGAACTAATTCCTGCCCCAAAACCTGCTGCTCGCCTACCTCATCTCAATACAATGAAGATCAGCACCCATGACCATACAAAGCCTCATATGATGTCATCTCAATACTGGCCTGATAACTATTATTATATGCAAACTCAACTAACGACAGATATCTAATCCAACTACCACCAAAATCGAGTACACACGCCCGCAACATATCCTCCAGAATCTGAATCATCCACTCGGACTGCCCATTCGTTTGCGGGTGAAATGCAGTACTGAAAGTGAGTTGAGATCCCAAACCATCCTATAAACTCTACCAGAATCGAGAGGTGCACTATGGATCTCAATCTGAAACTATAGAAACTGGGATGCTATGAAGTTGTACTATCTCCTATACATAAAGTTCTGCCTACCTATCCATGGAGTAATTGACTCTGATTGGAACGAAGTATGCAGTCTTTGTCAGCCAATCCACAGTAACCCAGATAGCATTCTGCCCATGCACTGCCGAAGGCAATCCCGACACAAATTCCATCGAGATATGCTCCCATTTCCACTTTGGGATGTCAAGTGGTTGAAGTGGTCCTACTGGCCTCTAGTGCTCTACTTTTACTTGCTGACACGTCAGGCACTGCTCCACAAAATGGGCGATCTCTCTTTTCATGTTAGACCACCAAAAAGATTCTCGTAGATCTCTGTACATCTTTGTGCTCCCTAGATGCACTATATATAGAAAGTGATGTGCCTTTTCCAGGATGGTTCATTTAATATCAGCATCATTTGGTACACAGATCTTGGTGTGAAATCTCAACACACCATCATCTGAGACATTGAACTCTGCATTCAATCCATCCTATGTTCCACTTGCATGCTCTACTAGCTCTGCATCTTTCATCTAAGCTGATCTGATCCTATTGCGTAAGGTTGGTTGCACTACTAGGCCAGCAATGAACGGCTGGTGATTTTATTCTACTTACTCTACACTCAAAATCTCCAGATCCATCTTGATTTGGTGTTGAATCCCACTTGCTGAGAGTGAAGTAGGCACTGACTTCTGACTCAAAGCATCAGCTACCATGTTAGCTTTCCTAGGGTGGTAACTAATAGTACAATCCTAGTCCTTAATCAATTCAAGCCACCTATGTTGCCTCATATTCAACTCCTTCTGGGTGAAGAAGTATTTGAGACTCTTATGATCAGTAAAGATATCGCACTTTTCACCATATAAATAGTGCCGCTAGATCTTTAGCGCAAATACCACTGCTACCAGCTCTAAGTCATGCGTAGGGTTGTTCTTCTTGTATTCCTTAAGTTAGCGAGAAGCATACACAATAACTTTTCCCTATTGCATAAAACCACACCTGAGCCCTTTTTGGGATATGTCACTATAGATCACGTCACCACCTTCCCTTGATGGAATGGTCAACACTAAGGTTGTGACTAACCATTGCTTCAATTCCTGGAAGCTCTGCTCGCATTTTTGAGTCCACTCAAACTTACTGTTCTTCTTCATAAGTTGTGTCAGAGGACCTCACAATTTAGAAAAGCCCTCAACGAATCGGTGATAGTACCTAGCCAGACCCAAGAAACTTCTAATCTCATGCACGTTCTTCGGTCTTACCCAATTAGCTACCACCTCTACTTTGCTCTGGTCTACTTAAATTCCTTCCTTGGAAACTACATGTCCTAAAAATGCAACCCGTTCCAGCTAGAATTTGCATTTCTTGAATTTAGCAAATACTCTCTTCTCTCTGAGTACTTAAGTACAAGCCTCAAATGTGCTTCATGCTTTGCAGGACTCCTCAAATAAACCAAGATGTCATCGATGAATACCACCACGAACTGTTCTAAGTACTCGTGAAACACCCTATTCATCAAATTCATAAATGCTACAGGTGCATTTGTCAAACCAAATGACATAACCTGAAATTTGTAATGTCCATACTAGGTTCGGAAAGCTGTCTTCGATACATCCTCTAATTTCACCTTCAACTAATGGGACTTGAATCGCAGATCGATCTTAGAAAAAACTTGAGTGTCCTTTAGCTGGTCAAATAGATGGTCAATACGAGGTAACAGGTACTTATTTTTCACTGTCACCTTATTAATCCCCCATAGTCAATGCACATCCACATCAACCCATCCTTCTTCTTTAATAACGACGCTCACTAAGGTGACACGCTCGGTTTGATGAACCCTTTGTCGAGAAGTTCCTCTAGCTGCTCCTTTAATTCAGCTAGAGTCATTCAGCATGGAGCCTTGGAAAATGGTGTCGTCCCTAGAGTCAACTCAATGGCGAACTCCACCTCACGATTAGGAGGTAACCCTGGTAAGTCCTTCGAAAACACATCCAAGAACTCCTTTATCATTGGGATATCCTCCATCTTCAGTCCTTCCTTTGGTGCTTCTTTAACATATGCTAGGTACCCTTGGCAACCCTCTAGAAGTAATCTCCTTACCTGAATCTCCCAAAGGATCTGTGGCTAAGAGCGCACACAGGACCCGATGAATTTAAATTCCTGCTCCTTTGGAGGTCTGAACACCACTTCCTTTTTGTGGCAATCTATACTCGCATAAGTGGCTGCTAGCCAATCCATCCCCATAATAATGTCAAATCCATGCATAGTGAAGACGATTAGACTAGCAGGTAGCCTTCTCCCCTGAATCTCCACTGAGTAGTCTCTAACCACCTTACTGCATACAACAACCGACCCTGTCGGCGTGACCACACTTAGCTCAACTCCTAATGACTGAGTCTCTATTTCGCACTCTTTAACAAACTCCCGAGATACAAATGAGTGGGTCGCACCTAAATCAAAGAGCACAACTGCTTTATCTAAAAGCATATAAATGATACATGTAACCACATCTCCTGTGTGCTCGGTGTCACCCGGAGTCATGGAATATACTTGTGCCTGGGTGGTACCCCTCTAGTAACCACCTCGGGGTGCCTAGTTTCCTCTCCCATACTTATGTTGTGGAGGTGTGCAATTCAATGTTGCTAGGCAATCCCACATCTAATGTCCTACCCTACCGTACCGATAATAGCCCATCGATCCATCCCTACACTCGCCCTAGTGTTTCTTATGGCACCTGGGATAGGTAACATACTCAAAATTCCTTTGAGGGCCTCAAGATCCCATCTCTTGTCACTAGCTTGTAAAATTATCGAGCCACTTCCATAGACTCTAGCTAGAGCTAGATTGAAACCCTTGAGGTAAGGGCCTCTTCTTCTAGTTCATTACTTTCTCCCCCTCCTGAATGCTGGCCTCAATTGTCATGGCCCTATCCACCAGTTCGGTGAAACTCTACATTAGTAATGCCACCACCTATGATCATACACTCTGCCTTAGACCTCTCTCAAACATCTAAGCCTTCTTCATCTCATCCAAGACCATATGCGGAGCGAAACGATACAGCTCCACAAAACTGGCCACATACTACTGCACAGTCATAGGCCCCCGAGTCAGATGCAGAAACTCCTTTGCCTTTGCCTCTTGGGTAGCAACAGGGAAGTATCTGCTAAAGAATATCTCTTTGAAGCAGCTCCAAGTAATAGATGCATACCCTGGGTGCTATTCCTCCACCAGCTTGGCAGACCTCCACCACCTCTTTGCTTCCCCCACCAGCTTAAAGGTGGCAAACCTCACCTTATGTTCCTTTGTGCATTCTAGCATGCCTAACAGCTCCTCCTTGTCCTGAACCCAATCTTCATCTGCAATCAGGTTTGCTCCTCCTAAAAATGCCAGCGGATTCATTCAGGTAAACTGCTAGAACGTGTAACCTCTATCCACCAATAGCTGATCCCGCTCTCAGGAATCCCTCCCAGTTTCCTTCCTAGCCGAACATGCTATACTGCGCAGCACAGCCGAGGCATCGGCGTCATCTTTATTGGAGGCATCCACCTGATTATCCCCTTCAGCCATGATCTCCTTTCCCCTAGGATCCATCCTGAATATAGGATAGAAACCGACTTAGAAATTCCACATTTATCAAGGTTGATGCAAGTATGGAATGACTAATAACTAAAACATACGAGTTTGCAGTTAAAGGAAGCATTTATACACTTCTTCTACAAAACTGCCAAGGTATCGACCCCTAATCATAACGCTAACACTACGTACATACTCCTCCAACCTAAATTCCCAAGCTTCAGTATCTTAACCCAAAAACGAAACCATCGATGGATTTACCATGGTTTTCATGAAATCGTCACTCCAAGAAAAACACAGAAGACCATCAAAAGATCATCGTCCCTAAGCTTCCAGACTAAAACCCAACCTAACCTACCTGTTCTTATCCCTTACTTATCTCAACCTATACGCTGGTAATTATCAACTATCAAAGTCTGTAGAACCTAGCAAACTAGGCTCTGATACCACCTGTAGTGCCCTGACTCACCACGTGAGCTCAGGGTGCCACTTTAGTGACGTTTGAGTACCTGATACCATAATCAAAGTGTAAATGCAGCAGGAAAAAATATATATCATAGACTCCATAATGCATTACCAGAGTTCTATGCTACTAATTTACATCAACATCTCTCTGAAATTTATAATACAAACCATAATACGATGCCAGAACTAACTCAGTATATACACCCATATTACATACTCAGGGCTTCAAACCCAACTTAATTACAAGAGAGTTCTTACTGACACTCAAAAAAATCTAACTAGTTATCAACCCACCCCGGATTTCACTAACCTCGACCTCAAGATGGTCCTAAAAAGATAGTATGTATATTGGGGTGAGACACTTCTTAGTAAGGAAGGTTAACTTAACATCAGTGTGCGGTCATCATGCATTAAGTGTTTAAAGAAAACATCCAACCTTCATTTAACTGAAAATAGCATTTATACATTGTACTCACTTTAAAATGTTGAAAATACTCATCTCATTTCCATGGTATAAACAGTTCAATAAATAAATAGTATCATTTACATAAATCTACAGATATGCATAAAATACACTCCTTAGGACTAACACCATTTACTTACCCCATGGCATGGGTTGTGCGGCCTGAAGCCTGGACTTAGCCCAGAGGGACATTAACCCAAACGAAGTCAAAACATACGTTTGCATCTACTATGACTACGCAGGCATCCACAACTTACTTGCGGGAATCCGATCGCCTTACCACATCCTGAAAGTCCGGACTTCCACGGAAGGTACCCCCTCCATTGAGGCTAATCGACTGAGACCACCCTACACCTCCTCGCAAACAATGTGGGTGTATATGGCCAAATACTGAATCTCTAGCAACGGTACCATGCCCATAACATAACTAGTCCTCAAGGCTCCTAAAGCATATCATGCAATTTAAGTAATAAAAATTGTATTTCAACTCATTTCATATAAACCTATCAAGTTATAAAACTTGGCCCTCGCGGCCATCATATAAAGTTTCCTACATTTTCACATACAGTTCCAGTATTTCACAAACATTTCCACTATTTCACAACCAATTTCATAACCTCGGTTATATAGTAACCCCAAAATATTATCCATCTTCCACACAATTTTTCGTATACCGTATATTCTATTTATAATGTCAAACTATATTTTCCACCATTCATTTTTACTGAAAATATTATAGCATATATCCTAGGTTTGAAAAGACCATTTGAACGGTTGGTTTTCAAAATAACAACTAAAAACATAAATATATGCATATATATAGCATTTTATTCAATTCAACCTTTTAAAAAACTTCTGACTTAACTTAATCCCCTTACCTAACTTACATGAAAGTCTTCAGACACCCTTAATCTATGCCTTATGGTGTTCAAAGCTCAAAACTCTAAAATACATTTTCCCCAAATTAATCATCCCAACCCACATAATACTTTTCATTCAACGCTTCCTAGGACCCCCTATACTTCAAAACAACATTAAAGCTTCATAATACCTACTTACTCTGGTTTTGGAGTGGTGCCTGGAAAGACCCTGTTAAAAAATTTACTCCGCTAGACTTGCATAGAATTTCCCCCTCATCCTTTTGACAACTTTCGATCATCAATTCGAGTGACAAATAGCAAAGAAACCGAAGAAAAAGAGTGAAGGGCATCAGTTAGAGAGATAAAGAGAGAGAAATTGTGATTTCTTAATCCTTAAGCAACTAAAAAATCTATTTATAGGTCATTGACCCGGCCAACTTTATCGACAAAATGATGCCTTCGTTGACGAATTTCAGAAGGTCATTCGTGGATGAAAGAAGGACTTTATTGACGAACTCTAAGCCTAAAATTTCTGTCATTCAGGATCATTTTATCGACAATGCTCTAAACTTCATCAACGAACCATAGAATAACCTTCGCCAACAAAATCAAGGGCTTCATCGACGAATCCTACTGTTTGCCCCTTTTATTTTTCCCTTCTTCTTTTCTTATTTATTCCTTTATTTTTTGGGTTCGAGTTTCTACATATAAAGCTGTTGTTTTATTTGACTCAGGGGCCACACACTCTTTTTTATCGTTGGGGTATATCAAGTTATGTGGGGTAGAAGCACAGTTGCTAAACATTGAACTATCAGTAGCCACACTGACAGGATCAGTGGTGAGGTGTTGAAAGGAGCTTAAATATTATCCAGTGGGCATTCAGGGAAGAATGTTACCAGTCGATCTCGTAATATTAGATATGTTGGGGTTTGATATGATTTTGGGTATGGATTGGCTAGTAGCTAATTATGCCAGTATTGATTGTTATCAGAAAGAGGTGATATTTAGGCCTTTTGGAGAGTAGGAGTTCAAATTCGTGGGGTCTTGTGTGCGCACTTTCCATAATTGGTTCTAGCTATTCAAGCGAGGAGACTACTCTAGGACGAGTGCCAAGGATACATAGCTTGTATAAAGGAAATTTCAAAGGGGGGATTGAAACTTGCTGATATTCCAGTAGTTAGGAATTTTCAAATTTTTTTCTAGAGGAATTACCTAGTTTACCACTGGATCATGAAATTGAATTTATTGTTGATTTACTTCTAGGCATGGCATCAATTTCTAAAGCACCCTATAGAATGGCTCTAGCTGAATTGAAAGAACTGAAAGATCAGTTGTAGGATTATTAGATAAAGGATTTATCAAGCCTAGTGTGTCGCATTGGAGAGCACCAGTTTTATTTGTAAAGAAGAAAGACAGGATGATGAGGATGTGCATTGATTATAAGGAGATAAATAAAGTGATAGTTAAGAACAAGTATCTTTTTCCCGTATTGATGACATGTTCGATCAGCTCCAAGAAACATGGGTCTATTCTAAGATTGATCTTCGCTTTGGGTACCTTTAAGTGAGGGTCAAAGTAGAGGATGTTTCCAAGACAGCGTTCCGAACTCAGTGTGGCCACCATGAATTTTTTGCCATTTAGACTGACGAACGCTCCTACTGCATTCATGGACCCGATGAATGGAGTTTTTTATCAGTATTTGGAAAAATTTGTAGTGGTTTTCATTGATGATATACTGGTTTATTCAAGAAGTCCCGAGGAGCATGAGACACATTTGAGGCTGATACTTCAGATACTTAGAGAGAGGGAACTATATACCAAATTCAAGAAATGTGAATTATGGCTAAAGGAGGTTACATTCCTTGAACATGTGATCTCCAGGGATGGTATTTCGGTAGATCCAAACAAAATAGAAGCGGTAGTAGACTGGGTGAGACTAAAGAATGTTTAGGAGATCAGAAGTTTCTTGAGTTTGGTAGGATACTATCGGCGGTTTGTGGAAGGTTTTTCCAAAATGTCAGGTCCTCTGACATGACTCACGAGGAAAAATGTGAAATTTGAGTGGACTAACAAATGTGAGCACAACTTTCAGGAATTGAAGAAGTGACACGTCATAGCACCAGTTTTGACCATCCTATTAGGGGATGGAGATTTTGTGATCTACAGTGATGCGTCTCTAAGAGGACTTGGGTGTGTATTGATGCAGTAAGGAAAAGTTGTGGCATACGCTTCTTAGAAACTCGAGGAATATGAAAAGAACTATCTGACACATGATTTAGAGTTTACTACAATAGTGTATGCTTTAAAATTTTGGAGGCATTATCTGTATGGTGGGAAATGTGAGATCTTTACAGATCATAAGAGTTTGAAATATTTCTTCACACAAAAAAAGTTGAATATGAGGCAGAGGAGATGGCTGGAATTATTTGAAGATTATAACTGTACTATCAGTTACCACACAGGGAAAGCATCTGTGGTAGCTGATGCCTTGAGTTGGAAATTGGGGAATGCCTCTATGTCGGCAGTGGTGATTCAACATCGGATCAGAATGGACATGGAAATATTTAGTTTAGAGCTGGTAGAGGGAGATCACAAGGTATTTATTGCTAGCCTGGTGCTCCAGCCGACTTTGTTGGAGAAAATTAAGATTGCACAGATGTAGGATGCAGAATTGGAAAGGATCAGAGATAAAGTACAGAGCGGACAGGGAGTCGATTTTACTAATTCTGATGATGGTGCTCTAAGGTTTCGTACCAGACTGTGCGTACCTGTAGATGTTGAAATTAAAAGAACTATCTTGGAGGAGGCGCATCGATCCTTATATACAATGCAACCAGGAAGCACTCAAATGTACATGGATCTTAGGGAATCCTTTTGGTGGAGCAATATGAAGAAAGAGGTAGCTAAGTACGTAAAGCAGTCTTTGATGTTCCAGCAAGTAAAAGTTGAGCACTAGAGACCGGTGGGATAATTGCAGCCACTCCACATTCCTGAGTGGAAGTGGGAACACATTTCTATGGATTTCGTTATAGGGTTGCCACCAGCATTTCATGGTCAGGATGCTATCTGGGTAGTCGTAGACCGGTTAACAAAGACTGTCCACTTTCTTCCCATCAGAGTTGGGTTCTACATGAGTTGTTTGTTATATATATATATATATATATATATATATATATATATATATATATATATAGGAGATAGTGAGATTATATAGAGTGCCTGTATCTTTTATTTCTGATCGAGACCCACGGTTCACATCACAGTTTTGGAAAAGTTTGTAAAGAGCCACGAGTACACAGTTGACGTTCAATACAACCTTTCATCCCCACACCAATGAAAAAATGGAGAGGATGATTCAGATACTGGCGGATATGTTGCGAACCTGTGTACTAGACTTTGGTAGTAGATGGATTTAGTACATGCTACTAGTCGAATTTGCTAATAATAACACCTACTGGGCTAGTATTGGAATGGTGTCATATGAGGCGTTGTGTGGTCGGAAGTGTTGATCTCCGTTGTATTAGGATAAAACTGGTGAGAGGTAGGTTTTGGGGCCATAGATGGTTCAACAAACTTCAGAGAAAATCAGAATCATTAGAGACAAAATCCGAACAGCTCATAGTCAGCAGAAGAGTTATGTAGATACTCACCGACGAGAATTGGAATTTGGTGTAGGAGATCAAGTATTTTTGAAAATTGCAACGATGAAAGGGGTGATGAGGTTCAGAAGGAAGGGTAAACTAAGCCTTAGGTACATTGGACCATTCAAGATGCTAGAGAGAGTGGGTCCGGTTGCCTACACGTTAGCCTTACCACCAGTTCAATCCAGATTCCACAACGTATTTCACGTTTCCATGTTGAGGAAATACATCCCAAAGCCCTCCTATGTGATCCAGTTTTGAGGCACTGGAGCTTGGTGATACCTTGTCTTATGAAGAAAAGCCAATGCAAATTTTGGATCGGAAAGAACAAGAACTGCGTACCAAGAGGATTCCACTGGTAAAAGTACTATGCCGCAATCATGTTATTGAGGAAGTTTCGTGGGAATTAGAGGAATAGATGTGCCAGAGATATCCACATCTATTTAGTGGAGCTCAGGGCTGAGTTTGTAAAAGAAAATGTAAATAACTGTGTATATATTTTGACTTGTATAGTGTAGAGTATGATAGATAGTGTTTTTGGTTTTAGGTTATAATGGTTTTGGGAGAATTTGCTTTAAATGATTGTAATCTCCCAGAACCCTCCCTTGTAACCATGGTATTCCTCCACCATAGGTAAGGGTAATGAATAAAATTATAGTGGGTTTTCCTTAGAGATTGATACAAAGGATAAATAACAAATTTCAAGGACAAAATTTTGTAAGGGGGGGAGAATGTAGAGACCCAAAAAATTTAATTATGAGAAAGCAAGGAAAAAGGAAGGGAAAAGAAAATTTGAATTGGGGCATCAGCTGGGACTCGTCGATGAGAGCCTTGTGCTGGTCGATGCGGAGATCTTGAGAGTAGAGAATTTCAAGCCATTAAGGACTCGTTGACGAACCCATTATCTTCGTCGACAAATGGCTTTCTGTGACTCATCGACAAGTACACGTGTCTTGTCGATGAGCATACATGGACAGCTGTCTATATAAAGGCTTAAGATCATTTTTCAACGAGAATTCATTCTCTCTTCACTCTATTTTTAACTTTCGGCTCCTGCCCCTTCTCTCTTCATTTCTAGCCTGATTTTAGCCTGTTTCGGCGATCAGGAACCACCACGAGGATCTAGGGATGATTCTCTACAAATTAATCGAAACAGATTTTTGATTTGAGGCATTTGGGCATCACTCCAAAATCAAGGTAAGGAAGCTATTTTTGAGTTTTGTTAATTATTTAAGGAATATGGATTAAGGAATGTTAAATAGAGAATGTTTTGGGGTTAATGTGATTGGAATAGGGTTTATAAATGCAGGTATTTTTGTGCGTACACCGCAGATGCAAATTAGGATCCTTGCAGGCTTATTTTCAAGAATCAAGTAAGGGAAATATGTTATGCCAGTTACTATAGAAATTTTTACAAGTAAAATATTATATATAGTTACGTGCTTTTAGAATATGATTTTTGGATAATTTAGAAGTATGACATTATGGGTATGAAATTATGTATTTTAAAAAAGATTTAGAAATTTGAATTTCAGGAAAAATTCTACAAATTAGATATATTTCTTATATAGCGGAAAAATATAGATTATAGAATATGAGTTTTATTTAATTGTGTGCCATGAGAAATATCAGTTTAGTACAGAATTTTACACAACTTTTATAATACCATGATTATACATTTTTTACAAAACCATGCTTATTCAGATATTACAAGACCATGAAATATAGATATTACGTAATCATGGTATTACACATATTATAGAATAATGATAATTCAGCTTATACAGAATCATGGTTATTTCAGTTTATATACAATCATGATAAAACAGTAATATACAGACATATTATTATATAGTATCAGATCCCTGATGGACCACAACATATTACAGAGCACGGTACCGTAGCTAATACAGTATAGATAATGCAACAACACATTTCAGATAGAGTGTGGAATGACAGTCAATTGAGCCTCAAAGGAGAGATGAAAAGCTCCCTAGCAGTCAAGGCTAGGTTGAGCAAGCCAATCGTACTATAGAGGTTTACACTTTGAATTAACTTGGTAGGCTAGCTTGAGTTAAGTCCAGCCCACGGGCCGCACAACCCGAATCATGCGGGGTTAACTGATGATATACAATTATCCATCTAGGAAAGTTTTCACAGTTATTTGTGTATGTAGATTTACAGAAGTCAAGATTTACCTATTATAGCTAAAAGTATGATTAAATAGAAGATTTGTAATTTAAATGTTATAGGTGTGAGTTATGTTATGTTTTACACTAAAATACAATCTCAGTTACAGCTTAATTAATAGATGTATTATTCATGTAAACTCATTTTCCACACATTGGTAATAACATATTTTGTCTTACTGAGAGGTGTCTCACCCTAGAGGTACAAACTTTTTAAGAAACTCAGATAGACGAGCGGAGAAAGCTCCAAAATAGAAGAGGCTGATTGTGCTACCCTAACTGAAGGGTAAGTAGTTGGGTTGAGAATCGAATGAATTTTGTGTTATCCTTAGGATATTATGGTCCTTTTTGGGGATGTATATGTGTATATATGGCCATAGTAGAACTCTGGTATTGTTTATAAGATTGAATAAATAATGGTTCTGCTGCATAGTTGATATGTATATATGGACAGGAATATCCCCAGTTTCCCTTTGGGTTCGAGTTAGTTTTTGCTTACGTTAAAGGTATTAGAATTATTATTATTATTATTATTATTATTATTATTATTATTATTATTATTATGTGAAAAAAAATAATAATATAGTAAAATTTTCGAGGCTTTGCATTTTTGTAGTATGAGAAATCTTTTAATTCATGACTCCAAATTTTAGTTGGTTCATTCATATTTTTTCTCCAAACATCTAATTTTTTTTTATTATTTTATTTTTGGAAGATAAGTTTGTGCTATTTAGTGTCTTTATTAATTTAAAGAGGACATTTGTTGCAAAATAAATACTGAAAGAAATATAGGGATACAATACACACACACACACAGCAATATGCATAATGCTGAATATCTATTACTATACAAATAAATAATGCTACTTGTCATTATAAAAAGTTCATAAGAACCAAGGGAAAGAATGCACGGGCGTTGGATTTATGTACAATTGCTTGCTTTATGATTAATACTAACACAATTATAGTCAAAGAGTCACTATACTTGTTTAACATGCTTTGATATTATTTTATTTTATTTTATTTTATTTTATATGATTAATTCTTTCTCTATATTTTATTTTATCTATTTCTAATTGAACTAATTTTTTATGTCTCTAATATTTACTTACTTGCAAAGTAATATCAATTATTGTAATAATATATCTTTCTTATACATTTTTAATAGTAGGGACATCTTAGAATGTCATATATATTACACTAGCTTTACTATTCACCCGACATTTTTATGGAGGTATTAAGTGAACAAGAGTACACCAAAGTGGCCCCTGGGCAGTGGCTCAAGTGGCAAGGGTGGGCTTGGGATGGGCCACCTGTTAGTTTAAGTCCTAGGTTCGATTCCTGACCCAGCGAGCAAAATCCTGATTTACCTCCTGCATAGGGAGTGGGGCTTTTCTTGCGTGGGCATGGGATAGGCTGAGTTCCTTGTGACGCCACCAGTGTGTCCCAAAGTGTGCCAGCGTGTGCCCGGTCAATGCAAGTGTCAGCTGTAGTGTCAACTAGAGTGTCAAATTGATGTGTCGAGGAACCCAGGACACCCAACAGTACCCAAAAAAACGAGTACACCAAAGTGAAGGAATATTCTCTTTATATGCTAGCCATCAAACGAGCATGTGTAAGATATCTTTGTTTATTTTTACATAATATTTTTGTTTTGTTTTGTTTTGTTTTTTTTTTTAAACACAAACTTTATTGATATGCCCTCACTTTTGGTGAAAAAATATCATGATTGCAAGACAAGCATTGGGAGATTACAGATAAAGAAATTAAAGCCCTCCCAAAAACAACACCAACAACCAACCAAAACAAGACTACAAATCCAAACAATGCTAAATTAGAAACAAATCTTAACAGGCCTATAAAAAATAATAAAATAAAATAAAATAAAATCAAAAAATCTAAATCCACCAAACAAAAATCGAGAGGTTGAACTAATGACGAAAAGAAGTGAGACCCAAACCTATCCATCCGAAGGATACCTTTTAGAGAACATGGTAACAAATGTTGTTCTTCGTAGATAACATTGTATCCCATTTCTCCTTCTCTAGCGAGAAAATTAGCCGCACTATTGTCTTCCCTATATTGATGGATCACCATGAAGTTCACTCCTTCTAACTCCACCACGAGGTCCTCCCAAAAATCCCAAAGATACCATAAGGTACATATACCTTTTCGAAACTAATCAACAACAATTCGCGAGTCACTTTCAATAATCACATTAAAATAATGAAGTCATTTGCATAAACGAATTCCTTCCCGAATTGCTTTTAATTTTGCACTATTGTTCGTACCATTGCCAAAATAGCTTGAAAACCCGGCTTTCACCATGGCATGGCAGTCCCAAATAATTCCTCCACCTCCCGAAGTACCCAGATTGCCCTACAACTCCCATCACAATTAAGTTTTATCCATCCTACTGGGGGTTTAACCCACGAAATAATTTTTCCAGACTTGGCGCAAAGTCCCTGATACTAAATTTGAAACTCCTTCAAAATCGTAATGTCCAACATCTTCAACTTTCAAAAAGAATTAGAGATCTCAACTAAAGAACTAACCTAGTATTGAACACTTCTCCACGTCTGATATGCACTTTGATAAACTCCTTCCATTCTCACTTTGCATCTTCGATTCTAGAGACACCACGTAATCAAACACAGAATCAGTCCAATTAAAATACCTTTAATAGACGATTTTCGAGCATAGTGGAACTAGTTTGCAATTCTGTTTTTCCAGTGAAGGAACCATTGGAAAGGAATACCCAACACCACATTAGCCCGACACCAAACCTCTGAAGCCACCTCGCCTAAATAAAGAATGTGATCGATGTTTTCCTAACTTCTCCGCATGTAGCAATTATAAGTCGAAGCCATTGATATTCTTTTAGACTGAATTATATTATCTACTTCTAAACATCTCAACCAGGCTTTCTATAAACACATTGAGATTCTTGTAGGCAATAAAGAATGCCAAAACCAGTCATTCCACTCAAAATTATCACTTATGCTCCTCACTGCCCCCCATTCCGTTTTTGTAAAGAAATTACCATAAAGGGCAGGCTTCGAAATGAATATATCCTAACCACTTTTATCAACTGGCACATTATGCAAGATTTCCATTGTTCTCTCGGTCCCAACCAATTCCAGTAGTAAATCAAAGCTCCGGTTGTTATTCAGCCAGCAATCCTTAATACACTGCTTCTTGTTCGAAATATCCTCAGTGTGCATAGCTAACGGGCCAGATGTAAGCCACCTATTGAACCAAAAAGAAGAGTTTCCACCTCTTACTAAAATTTTAACCTTATCCATAACTTTCAGAATGGTTGCCATCATTGACTACCAGAATCGAGAATCATTTTGTCTCCCCTTCCTTATTAATAAATGATCATTTCTGTAATATTTAGGCCTGAAAAAACCTAACCATAGAATATTATAGGTGAGCAATCTGAAGGCAAATTTCAAGAGAAGAGATTTTTGGACTTCTTTAAGATCTCTCAAAGCCCTTACCCCCTTCCAATGTAAGTTTATAAATTTTCCCCCAAGAGCGCTAATGAATCTTCCTTTTACCTTCCACCTCTCCCCATAAAAAAATTAGCAAGAAAATAGCTTATGCAAGAAAATGTGACCTGCGAAACATGAATATCTAACACCAAATGTATTGGCATGCTAGACAACATATGTCTTAGTAAAATCAATCTTCCACCTTACGAGAGCAACTTAAATTTAATCACACATTCTAATTAAAAATATTTGTGTTTCTAATAGTTACTCTGGATGACATTATAAATTTTTTAAAGTTGTTGGATCAAATATGTTTAAGTGAGAATGGTTTTTTTTTTATTGAAATTAAATTTGGAATTTGTATAAGAATACTTCAAGAAAGAGTTAGTCATAGGCTAATATTTCTGTGTATTGCATTAGTTTTGCAGTTCAACCACATTTATGTAATGATATTCTAAAAAATGAAAAGTGAACATCAAATTAGAAAAAAATTCATGCGTGTGTCCATATGAATAGACAATAATTATTTTGCGCAAATTACATTTGTCTTGTGCGATCATCTAGATTGACCTTATCTTTCATTATCTTTGGCTATAATGAAAAAAAGTATACTATTTTATATGATATCTTTTTTTAATGGTTGACTTTATAAAAAGTCCACTAATGTTCCCAAGTGGTTATCTTGCTTTTACATCCTCGAAAAATGTAATCTAAAATCATTTTCTCATAGCAACTACAAATACGTAAACCAATTTTCATCTTTTTACTTATTTTCTATAAGATACTAAGATTAATCCTCTTTTCAATTATGATAATTAGGCATGGTGTAATGTGGTTGTAATAATGGAATAGGGGAGATATTGATAATATGAATTATTATCAAGAAATCATTATCCAAACTAACGGGAAACTACACTGAATTAGAAGCTATCCTCCTAAACTTTTTAAAGTGCTACTTAAACGCTTGAACTATCTTTCTGGTTGCAAAAGGACCAACCATTAACAAGCTGCTATTATGTGTAATGCACTAGGATCACATGGGCTTATTTTACATGTTATAAGTTTTGTAAACCTATAATCTATAATCCAATATGAAAATTTATGCTAGTTGTAGACACCCAAATATTAATTAGGCCTTTCTGAGGAGACCCTTCGTAATAAGAAGTCAACCTTGTATCCCGGGAATTAGAGGATCATTTTTTGAAAAATCCAATTGAGTCACGAGTCTTTAAAATTAAGTCCTTTTGAAAGCCGTTTGATCAAGCCCTTTAATTTCAAACTTAAGTCCTTTAATTTTGAAATTGAGTTCTTTAATTTTAAAATTAGGTCCTTTTAAGTTTGAAATTAAGTCATTTTAATTTTAAAATTGAGTTCTTTAATTTTAAAGTTAAGTCCTTTTAATTTTAAAATTGAGTTCTTTTAATTCTAAAATTGTGTTTTTAATTTTAAGCTTGAGGTCTTTTAATTGAATCCTTTATTTTTTATAATCGATTCCCTTATGTTTTTAAAATCGAGTCCCTTATTTTTAAATTGAGTCCCTTATTTTATTTTATTTTTTTAAATTGGAGTCCTTGTTATTTTAAAGTAAAGTTACATTTTTTTTATTGAGTCATTTTTATTTTAGTCCGGGTCCTCGTTTCCAGGAATTAAACTCATTTTTTTTTTCCGGGCCTCCCTTCTATTTTTGGGGATAAAATTGAGCTTTGCATAAGCCATGCAAAGAAAAAAGGAAAAGAGTCAAAATTCACACAGCACTCCTTACTGCCTTCCCTTATGCAGCCCCAACCCCATGCACAGGCAGCCCCTCTCCCCCTCTCACATACACATGCACATACACATCTCCCTCTCTCTCACATACACATGCACATACACATCTTCCTCTCTCTCTCTCTCTCTCTCTCTCTCTCTCTCTCTCTCTCGCTCTCTTTCTCACATACACACACATACACATTCACTCATGCATCCCTTTATTTTTTATTTTTTATTATAAATATTATAAATTTTTTTTGTTTGATTCTTATTTGTGTTGTATTTACTTATGTTAATTTTTAATTTATTTGATTATTTTATTGGGTATATTATTTGTTCATATATTTATTTGATTCTTATTTGTTTACATTTTTTTTGTTTATTGTTATATTGTCTATGTTTGTTTAGGGTTTAGATTACTTCATGTTAATATTGTTTAGGTTTTTTTTTTTAGGATTTAAATTATTTCACGTTAATATTGTTTAGGTATTTTTAGGGTTTAGATTATTTTATATTAATATTGTTTAGGTATTTTTAGGGTATGGATTATTTTATATTTATATTGATTAGGTTTTGTTTAAGGTTTAGATTATTTCATGTTAATATGGTTTAGGTATTTTTAGGGTTTATATTATTTCATATTATTATTGTTTAGGTTTTTTTTTTTAGGGCTTTGATCATTTTCATATTTTTAGAGTGTAGGTTATTTTATGTTATTATTGTTTAAGGATGTTTAGGGTTTTGGTTATTTTCATACTTTTAGAGTGTTGATTATGTTATGTTATTATTGTTTAAGGATGTTTAGGGTTTTGATTATTTTCATATGTTTAGAGTGTTAATTATTTTATGTTAATATTGTTTATACATTGTTTAAGGTTTCGTTTATTTCATGTTATTATTATTCATATATGTTACGGTTTTGACTATTCCATTATTGTTCATATAACTTAGGGTTGTGGTTATTCCCTATTGTTTAGAGTTTTGTTTATTTTACTGTTTACATATTTTATGGTTTTGATTATTCCATTATTGTTCATATATTTTCGGGTTTTGATTAGTCTACATTGTTTTGGATTTTTATTTTATTTTTTATTTCATGTTTATTGTTTTTTATTATTGGTTATGTTTTAGTTAGGGTTTTGATTATTACATGGTTTTTAGTTAGGATTTTGATTATTACATGGCATATTTAGGATTTTGATCAGTGCATGTTTTATTTAGAATTTTGATTATTGCATGGTATATTTAGGGTTTTAATTATTGCATGGTATATTTAAAATCTTGATTGTTGAATGGTATATATTTAGGGTTTTGATTATTTCATGATATATTTAGGGTTTTGATTATTTCATGATATATTTAGGGTTTTGATTATTGCATGGTATATTTAGGGTTTTGATTATTGCATGTTATTTTTAGGGTTTTAATTATTGCATGGAATTTGTAGTGGTATATATATTGCATGTTATTTGTGTTTTGATTTATTTCCATATTGTTATTATATATTGTTTTAGGGTTTGATTTATTCCCATGATACTATTATATTAATTCTAAGATTTTAATTGTTCCCATGTATTTTAGATTTGTTTCCATAATTACTATTGTGTGTTTAGGGTTTTCTTTGTTATTATGTTAATATTAGGGTTTTCATTATGGTATTATCGTTAAGGTGGTATTAGTATGATATTATTATATGTGTTATTATTATTATAGTATGTGATATTATTATTATTATTATTGTTAAGGGTATGTGTTATATTATTATTAGGTATGTGTATTATTATTATTATTATTATTATTATTATTATTATTATTATTATTATTATTATAGTATGTGTTATTATTATTATTATTATTGTTAGGGTATACGTTATATTATTTTTATGGTATGTGGATTCTTATCATTATTATGGTAGGTATTATATACATATTATTATTATATTGTTATTATTATAGTAGTGTGTTTTTATTTACGTGTTATTATTATATATATTAAGTTATGTGCTATTATTAAGGTTTGTGTTATTATTAAATATTAAAATATTTATTATTAATATAACGTATTTTTAGTATTTTGGTATATATTGATTTTTTGAGTCTGTCTCCTGTTTTGATTATGATAAACCATAGTATCTCATCTATGTGCTAAGTATATGGAGGTGTTTATTTTTCTAAGCACGATTGATGGATGAGAAATGGAGACTAAAAAGCACATGGTCGAGCACATTTTTCAGCATAATCCTTGGAATTGCCAAGGAGCAGAGCATGAAGCCTTTGTGTATTTTAAGTTGTATTTTTATATTTATCTTTTGGGCCTGTAATAATAATGCAAGGTCTGTAATAATTAATGCATCTGCATGCATAATAGGACTATAAGCTCAGTAATGACCGTAGACAGACTTTAGGGCTGACTTCAGTCGACTGATATCAAGTTTTTTAAGCTAAATTAAAAAGCCTTGACCTTAGATAGACCCTAGGTCCCTGCAATTAACTTTAAACTCAAATCAAGACTTAAATACACAAAGTTAGTGTGTTCGATCGACCAAACCCTAACATACAGAGCAACTTCGGTTGACCGAACCTCCCCAAGGTCAAAGAGTTGACCATTTGGTCGACCAATCTTAAAATGAACATCAATGCTCTAGTTGAACGAACTTGCACGTGGGGATTTCCCAATGCCCTAGTCGACCAAACCTCTAGTTATAAAATGACCTGGTCGACCAAACTCATGAAATTTGGTCAACCGAACTTGACCTAATCGATCAAACCTTGGAGGTCCAAAATCACCTCAAATCTAGTCGACCAAAACCTTAGTTCAAAAATGCCCTGGTCGACCGAACTGAGTAATCTGGTTGACAAAACCTCTCGGTTTGTCTAAATTTTACCTCGGTAAAACATGAGTTATTTTTAATTAAACCTCATTAAATATTTTCCAAAATTCCTCTTATGTCCCCAACGGTTTTTTTTTTTTTTTTTTTGAGTGTATCTATATACATGGGTTCATTTGCAAAGATTAATAAAAGATTAGGATTTTTGATTAAAAATTTTCCTCTAAAATTTTTAGAACTTCACTTCCACATACAAACCCATATACTCTACCCTTTTTCATTTCTTTGCTAAAACCAATTTGGTAAGAGTATTGTGAGATATCCCATAGTGTTTACACAAGCTTATACTCTCATTGCTTTGATTGTTTGTTGATTTTCATTGAGAGTTAAGTTCAAAAGTCTTCCCCCTTGATTTAATCAATAAATTCTTGTGTGGGGAAACCTTTTACTAGCTTGTGAGTCTTTGCATTTTTATTGCAAGACTCTTAAGCTTGTCTTATGATTGTGAAGCAAAAATCTTTTTGACAAACTTGTGCTACAAATATCTTGTGCTAAATATTTTTAAAATCATTTTGAGATTATTGATCATATTATTTGAAATCTTTGAAACCCTATTTGTGATTGATATATATTGGTATATATTGTTTCAAAGATAGATTGAGAATACACTCTTGCACTTGATTGCTTAGTGACACTACATTGAGTGTTATTGCACATATCTGCACTGAGCTTATAGTTCTTATCATTTGGAAGTGCATTAATTTTTTCTTGTACGTATTGATACAAATCTGCTTAGTATAGAAGCACTTGTATTGTACACAAAATTGGTATTGCTTAACTTTTGTAATTCAGGCGTGGCGTGAGGGGGTGCTTATCTAGCCCATAAAGATTGCGCGGTAATGTAATGACCCGAAGAATAATGATATTTAAATAATAAAGAGGGAGGAAAATGGAAACAGCATCAGAAGGAAGCAGCCGACTTCGTTGATGAACGCTTTGCGTTCGTCGACGATGTTGCACTTTGGATGTAATAATCCCAAGAAATTTTTCTAGGCCTTGTTGACGAAAATAGGGGTTTCGTCGACGAGGGTTTTACAGGATCTCATCAAAGAGGTCCCGTATCGTCAACGAGAAGATACCGAGAGAGGATTTTGGGAATTCTGAAATTCGTCGACAAGGGTGCAGGTTCATTGACGAACTTTCTATAGGGCTCATCGACAAGGTGACGTGGCTCGTCAACGAATCTCATAGTATAAATAGCCTAAATCCGGGTTAAATGCATAATTTTTCAACGAAATTCTCTTATTTTCTCTCTCCTATGGCTTCTCCTCTCTCTTTTTCTTTGATTTTAGCTTCGTCAGTCACCAGATCGATGATTTTAGGTCACCACGACGCTCCCAAGGAAGTTCTCTTCAAGTCTACCTGAACGGATCATCGGTGGGACGAAGTTGGATTTCATCCCGAATTCAGGGTAAGGTCTTTTCGTTGAAATTTGACTTTCTAGCAGTTGTAGGAAATGTTGTAGATGTAAAAATAGTAATATTTTGTTATGTGCTATATGGTTTTCAAGGTGTTGAGTGGAGAACCCTGCCAGTATAGGATCCGTCATAGTAAGGGAATTTTAGCAGGAATCGGGTAAGGGAAATATGCTATGTTAGGCAGTTGTAGAATGATTTTCAGTATTAAATGTATATTTTTACCAGGCTATTATTCACAGTAGATCTTTATACAATTTATCAATTATGAAAAATATGCTTTAAATTACTGTGTGGCTTGAGAATATAGATATAGTATAGAAACATGTTTATAGAATTTTTCAGAGTTATGTTTTACAGAATATACAGACAGTGGATATGTTTTATAATAATTACAGAATACCATGATTATATAGTTATAGTACCATGACATACAGTTTTACAGTTCATTACAAAAATACAGTTGATACAAATATAATTTATTACAGCGTCATGGTTGATGCAGTTATTACAGAATCATGGTAAAACATATAGTTTTATATAGAAATGTATTATATAGTATCAACCCCTGATGGACCATACAGATATAGTTTACAGAGCACGATACCGTTGCTACATATAGTATAGAGTGCAACCACCTATTTAGATAATACGTGATAAGTAGGTTGATCAAATGCCCACGAGTGGATAGGCTCCCCATCAGATATGGGTTGAGGAGGGCTAATTAGACTGATGGAATATAGTGGTTTATCCTAGTCGGCCAACAAAGGTAGATCCCGCATAGGAGCCGCACAACCCTGTCATGAGGGGTTAAATCATGACATACAGTTATCCATCCAGGGAAGTTTTGAGCTATTGTTATTATGTATGTACAGTTTCACAGAAACAGGGAATATTTGTATATCAATATTAAAAGTATTATGTATAGAAACCTAAAATACAGATATATTAAGCAACATAGGAAAGGAGGTGGTGATATTATTTGTACTATATTTACAGATTCAGTTATACATGATAATATAGAAACAGATCTTCATAGTATTGTAACTCATTTGCCACACACTAGCAATAGCATATTTCGTCTTATTGAGCATTGGCTTATCCCATTACTTTAACATTTTTCAGGTGATCCAGGTAGGCGAGCAGATTAGGCTCGCAAGTATGGGGCTTCAGTACCGCTTTGTCAATAGAGTGAGTATTTTTGGGAGTACTTATGTATAGCCCTAACCCAGTTGAGGGTATTTTAGGAAATAGTCATATATGTATATTTTGGGGAACGTTTTAGCACTCTAGTGTTGTATATTTTCTTGATTGTGTTTATATGTTCTCACTGCTTAGGTTGATGGTTTGGTTTAATCTAGTAGGTATCAGAGCATTATAAATTTCATAGTATAAAAAAAAATCTCTATTAATTTAGCAGGACATTACAGGTAAGGCTTTCTTCGCCCTCTAAGGAGAGTTTGTAAAGGTTGAGGTTAGCCTTGGTAATTTGACCTAACTGTAACCAATGCCGCTCCACTCGATAAGTGAGCAATAGTGATAATCCTCGGACTTGCGATCTGAGGCGGGGATGTAGGTAGTATTGGTCGAACCCCGATATCATTTGTGGTGCCTACTTTTAATTTTTGCATTTTATATTTCAGCACTTGAATATTTGTGTATTATTATTGTGAATGATTACTGTTTTTGGAATTTGGACCAAACCTAGGAGATATTTTTAAATACCCAATTCACCCCCCATCTTGGGAATACACCAATTCCAACAATATATATGGTACAACTTATTGTGGTATTTTTTAGTATTTTAGCATGGTGTAACTTATTATGGTATATTATTATTATTATTATTATTACGTATTTTGAGTATATTGTTTATACAATTTGTTTATATTTTGTATTACGTATTGTGGTATTTATTTTCTTTAAGTATTTTGTATTATATTATTATGTATTTTTGCATGGGTGTGTCCCTATGATAATGAAAAGGGCAATGGGCATTTCAAGCTTCACCTGTCGTAGCTTTAAGGGAGGTTTTTCTAACGAGATCCCTATTTTTTTGGGGTCTTATTAGACATTCTTAAACCACACCCCATTTCAATTATTTTCTATTCATCGTATATACTTTTTTTAATATATTTTGTTTTTTTAAGAAGCAGTAAGTAAAAAAATTATCATAATTCAATTTGGGGATATTTCTTAGTTAATTAGGTACCGTTCGTAGAACAAGTGCGTAAGGGGTGCTAATACCTTCCCTTAGCATAACTGAACTCTCAACCCCAATCTTGGTATACGCAGACCGATACTATTCTTAATTGAATAGTAATCAGGTGTTATAACCGCACTAAGTAAAATATGTTAGTGGCGACTCCAAACTTTCAATTTTTTCACGAAAATTCAAACTTATTATTTTTATTCGCCTCCCCAGGGCACCTTTGCTCCCGGGATGTCACGACAAATCGGCGACTCCATTGGGGACATTATAGGGTTGAGTCATTAATTAATTAGAAATTATCCAAAATATATATATTTAGGGTCAGTCTTGACATGTTCGTCACATTGACCTGAACATGCTGGAGTTGATGGTGCCTAAAAACACCTCCCCACATGCATTTTCCTCACTTAGAGGCAAAGTTAGAATACAAACAAACTTAATTCATTTTAAGCACTTAGCTTACAATTCAAGCATTCGAGGTCTAAACTGAGTGGGGTGAATTCCGACTAATTAATCAAAGGTTAATTACAATTGTATCATTTTTTTTTACACCATTTCCAAATGTCCAATCATTCTGCTATCAAATCATTTTTAATTATAGTATATACATATATGTTCAAACATTGTATACTAGCTAATTTCCTGTAGAATTATTATTTTGTAAGGTTTGCGGCTGTCAGAACAGTACGACTATGCCAGACACCATAGTTTGGTCAAATGCGCGCAACTTTTGACTTTTCCTGTATTTCTTGTTATCTAGACATAATTAATTTGTATTTTAATTTGAATTTGTATTCGTATGTATTTGAATTTTGAACAATTTTTATTTTAAATTTAATAATTTATGAATGTTTTAGTAATTCTAGTTTAATTTTATTTATGTTAAAATGTAATTACATGGTTTTACATGAATTTTCAAAAATAAAATTTAATTATTTCAAAGTATTAGTGATGGTTTGAAAAAGTGTTACTAATAATGGCATGATGAAGTATTAGTGACGGTTTTTAAACCATCACTAAAAGACTAACGCCGTCACTATAGAATCAACATTTTCTCGACTCAAATTTGTCACTGAAGGCCAAATATTGGTAACATTTTTATAATCGTTACTAATAGAATATTATTAGTGATGGTTTTAATAACCGTCACTAAAAGCGTAACATTAGTGATGGTTTATTGACCATCACTAATAGTGTCATATTAGTGACGGTTATTAAAACATCACCAATACTTGGGTTTTAGTGACGATTTTGAGCCTCTTATATGTAGATTTTATAGTGACAGTCTTAGGCTTTTAGTGACGATTTTTTTCGTCACTAATACTTGACTATTAGTGACGATTTGTATAATTTGTCACTAATAAGTATTTGTTACCATAGATATGGTGACTAATTTCAAACTATCACTAATAATCTTATTTTTTGTGTTGTATGATCTTAATAAGTCATTTAATTACTTCGTCTTATTTTGTGAATATATTGTTTATTGTGAATAATGATCTGTATATGTTTGAATATTTGCTTGTACATTTATTCTGTGAATATTGTTGTAAAGATTTGATTGTATATATGTGTTTGATGTGTAAGTATGTAATTAATTGTGAATATTTGAATATTGCATGATGAGAGTTATGGTGTGATATCATAAGAGGAGGGTGAATTGATTTTTTTTTTTTAATTTTTGGCTAAATTATATTTATGTCGATTCACCACATATTGCATCCCATTCAAAATATATGTGTGTATGTAAAACAATTAAAAAATAAATATAAACATACATGAGTGGAGCATACCTCATTTAACTTAAATGTGTGCATGCAAAATAGTTATAACCATAAATTAACAAGCATACACATTGTAACAACCAGCTATTTATTTAAAAAAATTTTCCTACCTATATATCATAAATATCATCTATCTAAAAACTAATAATAACATCCCAGACCCAAAGGAGCACTAAGGAAACTCTGTACGTCATACATAACTAAGCAGTGGAGTACAAAAGTGGGAACTACTATATACAATATCAAAAAACTAAAATACTCGAAAATACATTTACAACGCATAATACCTAGTGACCATATCAAAAACTTGGGATCTACCCTGAATCACTGTCATCATAATACACCTACCCTTCTTGTATGGGTAGTGCCAGATAATCTCTAACCGCGCGCTCGATCTACTTGCCTAGCTGGATCTCCTGAAAAGTAGTAAGTCACTAGGATGAGACGACGCTCAGTAAGTGGAAATATGCTATTACTAGTATGTGGCAACTGAGTTACACATTTTAAATACTGAAATTATACTAATATTGTAATCTGAGTAAGCTGATAAACTCTATAGATTATATGTAAGGTAATTTAATGTATAGCTGTGTATCTGAGTTTGCTATCTGAACGTACTTCTAATATAATAATATATACTACCGCTATGTGATATATCTGTACATAGGAACTTTTTCTATACCCTGGGATCTGTGTATCATGATATAACCCCTCATGATAGGGTTGTGCGGCCTGTAGGTTGGACTTATTCTAGTTGGCCTACCAACAAGTCAATCTATATCTGTAACATCCACTAATCTGGCCCACTACAATCTCTCCAGGCAATCTCCAAATCTAACATCGTCTAATCGAACACCTCAACTCAGCTCGCTGGGGAGACTGCAATCTCTCCTGAAATGGTTAGATGGAATCCACATACTAACTGAGTAATGTGGATGCACTCTATCTGTAATAGCAACGGTACCATGCTCTACTGTTTATCTCTATTTGAAATTTTCATAGGGATTTCTGATATCATGTAATATTGTACACATTTGTAAATATATATTTATCTTAATGCTTTTAACATGATTTAAAAACAACATAACATTGTAAATCTGAGCTAAAATATCTAGAATATCTGATTGAAATATCTAGAATATATGTCTAAAATGTATATAATATCTGTCTGTGTTATCTGTAATATCTGTCTATACTATCTGTAATATCTGTATATATTATCTGTAATATCTATATACAATATCAGTAATCTCTGAATAATATGACTGTAGCATCTTGATGCTATAATTGCATAATCTGTCTGTAATATCTGTATTTCTGTCTGAGTGTTATGGTTTAGAAATCATGTTATTCTAAGAAATATAATAAGTCTCATTCATTTCGAATAATCTATATAATTGAATATCTGTAAAGCCATAAAATCAACATACTATATTGTAATAAACTTATGCCACACATTTGAGTAATCAAAATCTCATGCTCAATTCTTGTAATTTTGCTGTAAAAATAATATTTATGATATATTGAAAAAATAATCTGATCTGTATGCTTGTGAATACACATTCATAATCTTTTGTTATACATATTAAAAATCTCTAACATAGTATATTTCTCTTACCTAAATTCTAGAAATCTCTACTGTACTCTGCCCCTATACCCGTAGGGTTCCCTGCTCAACATCTAGAAAACAACATCCCCCAAAATAAAATATTAGTATTTCTTTGCATACAACATTTCTTATATCTGTAGGGAGAGCTAATACTGAATAAATTGCCTTACCCTGAAATTGTTATGAATTTCAAACCAACTCCACCAATGATCAACTCCGGCAGAATTGCGAAGAACTTCACCAGGAGCGTCGTGGTAGCCTCAGATCTTCGATCCGATGAGAAACGGAGCCAGGATTGAAGAGAGAAGGGGAGGGGAACATTTTAGAGAGAGAAAATGAGATTCCTGCACTGAAATTCTGTCAAAAATCTGGGTTTTAACTACTTATAGAGCTAGATTCGTCAACAAGACACGTCACCTCGTCGACGAGTCCTGTAGAAAGTTCGTCGACGAACCTGCTCCCTTGTCGATGAGTTTTAGTCTGCCTTAAACCCTCCCTCGGTATCTTCTCATCGACAAAAGATTTCTTCGTCAACGAGATCCTGAAGAACCATCGTCGGAAAAACCCCTGTGTTCGTCGACGAGGCTTGGATGAATTTCTTGGGTTATTACATTCTCCCCTCTTGATAAAATTTCGTCCTCAAAATTTACTATCTTTGTTAACCACTATCCATGTAATCTATCATCCCATAGAGGCAAATGGTCTACCTATTTTATTACTTACCCTCACTTATGATAGAGGAATATCATGGTTACATTCTATGTTATGAGAGATTACACATATAAAACTAGAAGACTACCTAATAATTAAATCAATGCATGTACCTGTAAAAGAAGCTTTATCTAATTACTTATACTTTACCTGTTTACCACTAACGTTCTTGGAATAACTACGGGTATCTCTGTCTTATCTACTTCTCAAGCTCCCATGAAGCTTCCTCTATAGCGTGATTACTCCACAAAACTTTTACTAGCTAGATTTATTTAGTGCGTAGTGTTTGTGCCTTTCTATCTAATATCTATACTGGTGCTTCTTCCTAAGCTAATGAATCCTTAAGCTCTATTTCTGCATAGCTAATTATGTGGGATGGATCTGAGACGTATTTCCTCAATATAGCAACATGAAACACATCAGGTATTCTAGATAAAACTAGTGGCTGAGCTAGCCTATAGGCAACTGACCCTACTCTTTCTAGTATCTCAAAATGGCCAATATACCTAGGGCTCAACTTTCCTTTCTTTCCAAACCTCAAAACCCCTCTCAGAGGAGTTACCTTCAAGAATACTCGGTCTCCAACATCAAACTTTAACTCCCAACGGCGAGTGTCTAGGTAGCTTTTTTGCCGACTCTGTGCGGTACTGATTCTTTCTTTAATTAGTCGGACCTTATCATATGCCTGCTAAACAATCTCTAGACCCAAAACTCACCTCTCACCTACCTCATCCCAGAAAAGAGGGGAACGACACCTCCTACCATACAATGCCTCGTAAGGCGCCATGCCGATGCTAGCATGATAACTGTTATTATAAGCAAATTCAACTAGCGGCAAAAACTGAGTCCAACTACCCCCAAAATCTTGCACGCATGCCTGAAGCATATCTTCTAATAGCTGGATCGATCTCTTAGCCTGACCATCTATCTAGGGATGGAAAGCAGTACTAAATGCAAACTGTGTACCCATAGCCCCCTTAAAACTTTTCCAAAATCGTGAAATAAACCTAGGATCCCAGTCTGAGACTATGGATACTGGTACACCATGGACGCGAACTATCTCCTGAACATATATTTCTGCTAGTATTTTCATGGAATAACTGACTTTAATAGGGATGAAATGGGCAGTCTTCATCATACGATCAATAATCACCCAAACTACATTCAATCCTTGTCACACTAGTGGCAATCTCGTAACAAAATCCATGGAAACGTGATCCCACTTCCACTATGGAATGAAGAGTGGTTGCAACTGTCCTACTGGTCTCTGTTGCTTAGCCTTAACCTACTGGCACGTCAAGAACTGCGGTACAAATTCGATTATCTCCCTTTTCATCCCACTCAACCAGAAATACTCTCGCAAATCCCGATACATTTTAGTACTACCAAGATGGACTATGTATAGAGATCTATGATCCTTCTCCAATATAGTTTTCTTGAACTCGGTATTCCTAGGAACACATAGCCTAGTACGGAACTACAGGGCTCTGTCATCTGATATGTTGAACTTCTCTCCCTGACCATCCCGTACTTTATCCATTACCTCTGCCAATTCTACCTCATCACCTTGAGCGGCCTTTATCTTCTCATATAGTTTAGGTTGTACAACCAGGGTGGCAACAAATGCTTAAGGACTATCTTCTACTAATTCTATGCTGAGTCTCTCCAAACCCATCAGGATCAGGTGCTGAATCTCTATAACTGCCAGTGTTGGTCCCACTGATTTCTTGTTCAGAGCATCTGCTACCACATTCACTTTCCCAGGGTGGTAACTAATAATGCAATCATAATATTTAACAAGTTTTAGTCACCTTCTTTACCTCATATTCAACTCTTTCTGGGTAAAGAAATATTTCAAACTCTTATGATTTGTGAATATTTTACACTTTCCACCATACAGATAATGTCTCCAGATTTTAAGAGCGTACACCACTACAGCTAACTCTAGATCATGCACAGGGTAATTCTTCTCATATTCTTTAAGTTATCTAGAAGCATATGCAATGACCTTGTCGTGCTACATCAATACGCACCTAAGTCCCTTCAGGGATGCCTCACTATATATCACAAACTCCTCCTCCCTTGATGGGATAGCCAACACTAGGACAGTAACCAACCTCTGTTTCAAATCCTGAAAGCTTTACTCACAGTCATCAGTCCATTCAAATCTTACATTTTTCCTCGTGAGTCACATCAATGGACCTATTAAACTAGAGAAACCATCCACAAAGCACCAATAATAGCCTATTAAACCAAAAAAACTCATAACCTCTTGAACATTTCCAAGCCTTACCCAATTTACCACTACCTCTATCTTACTCAGATCAACAGATACACGTGCCCCAGAGATCACATGGCCAAGAAAAGAAACTTGCCATAGCCAGAATTCACATTTATTAAACTTCGCATATAACTGTCTCTCTCTCTCAATGTTTACAAAACTAGCCTCAAATGATGCTCCTGCTCCTCAAAACTCCTTGAGTAGACTAGTATATCATCAATAAATATAACTATAAACTGATCCAAATACTGATAGAACACTCGGTTCATTAAATCCATGAATACCGCTGGTGTGTTAGTCAACTCAAATGGCACCAAGAATTCGTAATGCCCATATTTTGTTCGAAACGCCTTTTTTGAGATGTCTTCTGCCTTTACATTCGCCTGATGATAACCTGACTGCAGATTAATTTTAGAATAGACTTGGGTCCCCTAAAGCTGATTAAACAAGTCATCGATCCTAGGAAAAGGATACTTATTTTTAACTGTCAGTTTATTTATCTTCCTGTAATATATACAGATCCTCATGGTCCCATCTTTCTTCTTCATAAATAAAGTTAGGTCTAATAAATCCCTTATCCATCAATTCTTGCAATTGATCTTTTAATTCTTTTAACTCAACTGGAGCCATTCGATAATGAGCTTTAGATACTAGTGCTAACCCCGGTAAAAGATCCACAGTAAACTCAACTTCACGGTCCGGTGGGAAGCCAGAGAATTCTTCTAGAAATATGTCTGAAAATTCTCTAACCATAGGGATATCAGCTTGTTTTAGTTCTTCTTTTGGTAATTCCTTAATATAGGTGACAAATCCTTGGCAGCCTTCTTGAATTAGTTTTCTCACCTAAATAGCTAACGCAAGCTGTGGTGAAGAACATACCCTTGACCAAGAAATTTGTATTCTTGCTCACCCAGAGGTCTGAAAATCACTTCTTTCAAATGACAATCAATGCTAGCATGATTAACTGCCAACCAATCCATACCCAGAATTATACCAAACCCCTGCATATCTAATATCACCAAATCAGCTGATAATATCTTTCCCTGAATAGTCACTGGAAAGTCCCTGAGTACCCTCCTACATCTCACCATTATTCCAGTTGACGTAGCTATAGCCAACCCAATATCCAACAAATGTGCCCCATACACCGTTAATTTAGCATATACCGAAGAAACAAAAGAGTGGATGGCACCTGTATCAAATAAAACAACATTTGTATGTGAGAAAGCAGTAAGGGTACCTGTAACTACGTCTCCAGCTACATTGGCATCACCCGGCGTCAACGCATACACTCTTGTCAGTTTCGTATTCCTTTGCTATCCTCCACGGGGCGCCTGATAATCACCCCAGAACGTTCTGGGAGCTGGTGCCTGAGCTGGAAATATCTGACTCGACTAAGATCTGTGCTCAGGTCTCCCGCATCTGTAACAGACATCCTCACCCATCTGACATTCACCTGGATGTCCATAGCCACACCTAGGACAGGTAGGAACAGCCCGTCCACCCTGAGGCCCACCATGGCCCGTCATCCATCCCTGACTGCCTTCATATCAATCCCCTCTCCACGGACCTATACTGGAGCTTGCCTGAAGATCTTGAGACACGGACCTCTTTCTCTAACTCTGAGCTACAGCACCTCTCAGCATACCACTCTCAATAATGGCAGCTCTATCCACCACCTCCGTGAACAACTGAACCCGAAAGCCAATAACTTGCTCAAATAAATTTTGCCTCAGGCCTTCTTCAAACTTCCTTGCTTTATTTTCTTCATCTGGTGTTAAATGTGGGGCAAAACGTGACAACTCGATAAATCGTGCAATATACTAAGACATTGTCATCTGCCCCTGAGCCAAATGTAGGAATTCAGCTGCCTTCACACTCCAAATGATAGCAGGAAAATATCGCTTGAAGAATAATTCCTTAAACCGACTCCACGACACTAGTATTGGATTCGGTCTTTGCTCCTCAATCATCTACGTTGACCTGCACTAGCGCTTTGCTTCTCTTATCAGTTTAAACGTCCCAAATGCCACTTTCTGCTCATCTGTACATGCCAGTACTGCTAAAATCTCCTCAACATCCTGAACCCAATTCTTAGTTATAATCAAGTCAGGTCCTCCAGTAAAATAAGGAGGTTTATCCTTATAAACTGCTAGATTGTGCAGCTATGCTCTCCTCCACTCCTAGCCATCTCAACCATCACGTGCTGAGTGATGCTGCATAATACAACATTTGTATCTCCACCTCCCATACTAGAGGGTCCTGGTCTATCACCTCCAGCATCTATACTACTGCTCTCTGGATTCATCTTAAAATTTCACAGAACATCATTTCAGTATCCTATCCCCCATACAAATCTAATCTACTCATTTAGCTAAAACTTCTGATTATCTATTAACCACTCCCCTATTCTTTATCCCAAAAATCCAGTCCTGCAACCCAAACACACGACTCATTGATAGTTTACTATGGTTTTCCTGAAATCGTCACCCTAGGAAAAGTACAAAAACCACCACGAAAATCCTGTATTTATACCATAGAACAAATACTCAAATTCTTTTCCTATATTGTGCTATTGTATCCGCTGCTTTCTAGAGTCTACAGAACCTAGTAACTTATGCTCTGATACCAAACTGTAATGACCTGCTATTTATTTAACATTTTTTTTCCTACCTGTATATCATAAATATCATATGTCTGAAATACTAATAAAAACATCCCAAGCCCAAAGGAGCACTGAGGAAACTCTGTATTTCATACATAACTAAGTAGCGGAGTACAAAACTAGGAACTACTATATACAATACCAAAAAACTATAATACTCGAAAATACATTTACAACACAGAATACCCAGTGACCATATCAAAAACTTGGGATTTACCCCGAATCATTGTCATTATAATACACCTACCCTTTCTATATGGGTAGTGCCAGATAATCTTTAACCGCATGCCTAATCTACTCGCCTAATTGGATCTCCTGAAAAACAATAAGTCACTAGGATGAGACGATGCTCAATAAGTTGAAATATGCTATTACTAGTGTGTGGCAGCTAAGTTACACATTTAAAATACTGAAATTATCATAATACTATAATCTGAGTAAGCTGATAAACTGTACAGATTATATGTAAGGTAATTTAAAGTATAGTTGTGTATATGAGTTCGCTAGCTGAATGTACTGCTAATATAATAATATATATTGTCGTTGTGTGATATATCTGTACATAGGAACTTCTGCTATACCCTGGGATTTGTGTATCATGATATAACCCCTCATGATAGGGTTGTGCGGCCCGTAGGCTGGACTTACTCTGGTTGGCCTACCAGGCAAGTCAATCTATATCATCCGCCAATCTCGATATCTAACATCGTCTAATCAGCCACCTCAACCTAGCTCGTTGGGGGGACTGCAATCTCTCCTAAAACGGTTAGATGGAATCCACATACTAGCTAAGTAATGTGGTTGCACTCTATCTGTAATAGCAATGGTACTGTGCTCTACTGTTTATCTCTATCTGAAATTTCCACAGGGATTTTTGATATCATGTAATACTGTACACATATGTAAATATATATTTATTTTGCTGCTTTTAACTTAATTTCAAAACAACCATAACATTGTAAATCTGAGCTAAAATATCTAGAATATCTCACTGAAATATCTAGAATATCTATCTGAAATATATATAATATCTGTCTGTGTTATTTGTAATATATGTATGTACTAACTGTAATATCTTTATATAATATCTGTATACAATATCAATAATCTCTGAATAATATAACTGTAGCATCTTGATGCTATAACTGCATAATCTTTCTGTAATATATGTATTTCTGTCTGAGTGTTATGGTTTAGAAAACATGTTATTCTAAGAAATACAATAAGTCTCATTCATTGCTAATAATCTATATAATTGAATATTTGTAAAGCCATAAAATCAACATACTATACATTAATAAACTCATGCCAGACATTTGAGTAATCAAAATATCATGCTCAATTCTTGTAATTCTGCTGTAAAAATAATATTCATGACATTCTGGAAAAATAATATGATCTTCATACTTGTGAATACACATTCATAATCTTTTGTTATACATATTAAAAATCTCTAGCATAGTATATTTCCCTAACCTAAATTCTAGAAAACCCCTACTGTACTCTGCCCCTATGCCTGCAAGGTTCCCTGCTCAACATCTTGAAAACAACATCCCCCAGAATAAAATATCAGTTGTTGACCCTATGGGTCATACCCTGTTTTGATGATAACAAATACTCAGGTATTTAATGGCTGCCAAGTTTGTGTGCAGGTTCTCATAATGGCATGCGGCAACCTAACGAGAAGTGAAGACCCCAGCACATTTATTATTTGTTGTAATTTTAATGGGTCCGCAATAATTTCATTTATATCGGGTTGTAATAATCTCTGCATATCATGCATGTAGCTATGTGCAAGCTCAAAATGACCGCAAAATGATCATAGGGACCGAATGATTTTAGGACGCTGAATTTTTGGGACTATCTCAAAACGGCCTCGGTAAAGACCATAGTATGACCTTAGGTCTCAACACTCATACACATATCATATAAAATATAGGAGTGTTAAAAATGTGCTTAAATTGAATATTTATAAGGAATTTGAGAGAGCTCGGGCGACCGAACTCTCGGTGAACAAATCAACTCGGGCGCCCGAACTATTGAGAAGTCAACAGTTTGACCAAACTTCAGGCGACTAAACCTATTTTGTGCACATCGCCCTCGAGCACCTTAACCCATTGAAAATGACGTTTCACCAACTTGGGCACCCGAACCTTTTAATTGAAATATACTCTCGGGCGACCGAACACTTGTGTTCAGGCCACTGAACATTTGATCGGGCACCCGAAGTCACGAAGTTTGGCTACTGAATTTGATTCGAGCTGCCAAACCTTTATCCGGGAGAACAAACTTAATTGAAAAACTTTTTAAACTGTGTTTATTCGGGCAACCGAACCATGGTTCAGCCACCCGAACCTCGGCAAGTTAAAAGTATTTTAACCGTGGTAAATTTGGGTTAAGTTGGGTTAATTGTGTTTAAACTATTTGAAACTTTTCTAAGAATATCCAGTAGGTCCCAAACGGTTATATTTTTAACCTTGTCTATAAATATCGGTTCATTTGTGAGGATTAGAGAGATATTAGCATAAAATCATTAACAAAATCCTCTCTACTTCAAAATCCTATTATTGCCCAAATACTCTCAAATTTCTATTCCCTTGATACATTTTAGTGTTGTGAGAGTATATTGGTTGTGCTGGTATTGCTAATACTCATAGTGTGCTTGTGTGATTGAGATATTGTTTTTGGGGAGTTTGGCTTAGGTTTATCAGACAGATTTTCATACTATAAATCTTGTGCTGGGATAAACTAGCAAGCTTAGGATATTTGCATTGTTATTGCAAGTGTCCAATAGCTTTGTTTTTGGTTGTGCAAAAATATTTTCAAACAAGCAAAATATTTTCAAACTAGTAGTGTGCCTATTTCTTTGAAGAAAATCTCCTTGAACTAGTTTGAATATTTGATTGATATCTTTGGAATACCGATGTGCTATTGATTTGTGCTTTGCTTAAATTCCAAAGTATTGCTTGTTTAGAACACTCTTGAACATTATTGTGATCATATCTTGTCGAGTGTTATTTGCACGTATATACACATCACTGAGCTTACATCTACCTACATTGTTGATGTGTATGTGATTGATTAAGTATACTGCGCGTATTTGGGTACATATCTACTTTACACGAAAGCACAATCATTGTACCAACTTGATTGAGAAAAATACGGTTGTATTTCCAGGCACGGGCCTGAAGAGGGAGACTAGCCCTTGAAATAGTCCCGAATTGACTTTGACCCAGTTAGGAAAGCTAGGTGCGCCATCCTGGTAAGGCATGTTGGTTGAGTTCAGCCTCTTAATTGACCTGGTTAAGGTTGAAGTCAGCCCTGTGGTAATTGACCTAGTTATAATCGGTGCCGCTCCACCCTTTAAGTGAGCATTAGTGGAATCCTCGGGCTTACGAGCTAGAGGCAGGGATGTAGGCACGGTTGGCCGAACCCCGATAACATATCGTGTGCCTTATTTATATTTCTGCTCTTTATATTTACCACACATGTATGTTATAATTGGTTAATGTTGCTTATGATTTTAATTTCCGCACGTTGTTTCTATCTGAGCATTTGGAACTGCATAGACAGTCCCTAGGTTGTGAATGTACTACTGCTAGATTAGTTTAACCTAGGCGATCAATTTTTAAATTCCAATTCAACCCCCCCCCCCCCTCTTGGGAATACACCAAAGCTAACATCAATATTTCTTTGCATACAACATTTCTCATAACTGTAAGGAAAGCTAATACTGAATAAATTTCCTTACCTAGAAATTGGGATGAATTTCAAACCAACTCCACCAACGATTAGCTTCAGCAGACTTGCGAAGAACTTCAACAGGAGCGTTGCGGTGGCCTCAGATCTTCAATCTGATGAGAAATGGAGCTGGGATCGAAGAGAGAAGGGGACGGGAACGTTTTAGTGAGAGAAAATGAGATTCCTGTGTTGAAATTCTGTCAAAAATTTGGGCTTTAACTACTTATAGAGCTAGATTCGTCGACGAGACACATCACCTTGTCGATGAGTCCTATAGAAAGTTCGTCGACGAACTTGCACCCTCGTCGACGAGTTCAATCTGCTTTAAACCCTCCCTTGGTATCTTCTCGTCAACGAGACGTGTCTTCATCGACAAGATCCTGAAGAACCTTCGTCGACAAAACCCCTGTGATCGTCAACAAGGCTTGGATGAATTTCTTGGGTTATTACACACATACTGAATTTAAAGTACAGAAATTAAATGAGATAGACACACACACACACGCAATTTGTTTTCAAGGTTCGGCCAATACAACCTACGTCCTCGCCCTACGCATACCTCCCAAGAATTCCACTAACTTACTCACTTAACCGAGCGGAACAGAAGTGGTTTACATTCTCCTTACGGGGTGGAGACTCCCCAACGAGGCTAATCCACAACCATTTTTCCTTACGAGGCAGACACATCTCAGTTCAATTACCAAGTTGAGCTAAACTGTGCACACTTTACAGGATGGTGCAAATCTTAGCTTTCCTAACCGGTTTGAGCCAATCCGGGACTCCTTTATAGGGCAAAATCTCCCTAGCTCAATTTACAGGCTAAGCCAAACCAGTACATAAATGTACCTAAAAATGCTTCTGAACATAAGCAAAGATGTGCAAAATGAAAGCTCTAAAATGCACTTACGTATGATATGAAATAAGCTCAAGAGACTAAAGGAGTTTTTCTCAAAATAAATTTGCAATCATTGAAAATGATATATATGATAAAATACGTCAAAGATTTGAACCCAAATATTTTATTCTCCAAAAATATTTTTCAATAAGAAGTAGGAGACCCTAGGGTTTTGCTTTCAAACAATTTTTGCATAAATATATGTAAATGATCTTTGATAAAAATAAGTGCACAATAAAACCTCCAAAGATCTTAAATTCCAAGTGCTTTCTTCAAAAATGATATTAAAAAATTATTGTTCAAGAAAGCTAGGGTTTTTAGCTCAAAAAAATTTTTTGCCAATAAACACAAGTGAGCTTATGAATTGCAATGCGCATGCAATGATTTACAATGTCATAAACAATTTCTCCACAAAAATATTTATCAAATAAAATGTGGGAGAAAACCTTAATCTTACTCTCAAAAATTATTTTTCAAAAATCAAGACTTGTGTGAGAGTATGTGCATTTGAATAAACTAAATGCTGAAACAAAATGCTCTCTTCCAAAAAAAAAAAAAAAATTCAAAGATTGAGTGAAAGAGAGTTTAAGAGTGTGTAAAAATTTTACCCCAAAGAAAAATTTTGTAATAAAAATGTTGTGGGGGAACCTTGATTAAAAATCAGCCCAAAAATATTTGAGAGAATTTTTGGCTAATCAAAGTTACTAATTAAGCTTATGGAAGGGGTATATATATAGTTCTGGATTTTTTTACTGTTGAGAGACACGCTCAGTATTTTTCAATTTGTTTAATTAAAAATTAATTGTGTTTTAGCATAGGAATTAAAGTCAACCTGATATATTTGGTTGACTGAGTAATGTGTCAGTCAACTGAACAAGGGCAATTTTCAAACGTTCGATACTCGATCAGCTGTCAATTTTGGACGGTCGACTGAGCATCGATTGTCGGTCAACCGAGCACATTTTTGCTCTTTGTTTGCCGGTTGGCTAAGTCATAATAAACGGCCAGATAATGAACTTAGGTCGACCGAGCAAGCTGTCAGTCGACTGGCCAAAAAGTAAACTCAGATATTATAGGTCGTCGATCAACTGAGGAAGATGTAGTTCGAAAATGTTTAGTCAACTGATGGTAGGTCAACTAAGCTCAATAAGGCTATTATGGGTTGTTCGACTGAGCACCTAAAAATCTTGAGATTAAGCCCTCATTTTAATTTCAAAAAAAAAAAATTTAAACCTTGTATGATTTTATCTTTTATAAGAAAGGTTTTTGATTAAAGGTTGGGTCCCTATGGTCAATCTATGGAACTGTTTGAGCTTTCAATCATATCATGCGTGAGATGCATTATTACAAACCAAAATAAACTAAAATGCATTATAAATGAAATAATAAGTGTCTTCTTTTTCTTTACTTTTTTGACTTCATGGAATAGGCCAGATGATGTATTCTTTAAGTCTCTTCTGGCTTTCATCTTTAGTCTCCTTATGTGTGTATTGAATTATAACCTCTTTAATCACTAAATACACACATAAGATACATATAATTTGTCAGCATCAAAACAAGAATCGGACTCAAAAAGTCAACAATCTCCCACTTTTTGATGATGACAAATACATAAGAGCAAAATGGGTTTAACCTGAAAAGACTCCCCCTAACAATGTGCATAACTTAAAGGATAAGTAATATAGCTCAAGCATATCAAAAGAAAGAAGACATTTCTAATAATCATGCATTTAGTTTTAGCAATAAATCACTGTAAAGCTAAGATATTTACCCCATTTAAAATCATTTGCCCTAAAAAATTGCCCCCTTTTAGTCATAAAATAATTTTTCATTTTACTCATAAAATTCTCCCCCTTTTGGCATCAGCAAAAAAGGCTAAGTTAAGTAGAAATTTGTAGCATTCAGTACATCTTTAGCTTAAAAGAGAAACTCCCCCTTTTTGAAATAATTTTTATTTTACTTAAAAGATTCTCTCCCTTTTTGGCTTTTATTCAAACAAAACAATATAACTGTTTATTAAAGAGAAATGTCATGATTAGCATGGTTAGACCACAGATATACTCAAACCATTACAGTTTGCACATTATATAAGACCCGCAAAAGATTGGAATTTAAAGCATGCGACATATAAAAAAAGTCGGTTTTAGCATAAAATTGATCTAGCTAGTCCACATGCATTTCATGTATAATCAATGAACCAATTATGCAACACCCTTTAAAAACAATTGAAATTTCATGACATAAAATTTTAATACAAAGATAGCACAAGTCATGAAAGCATTTAAGCATATAAGCAAGAGATAAAATATTTTATATAAGTTCATCATTTCTTGCTTTTAAAAATATATATGTGTGTGTGTGTGTGTGTGTGTGTGTGTGTGTGTGTGTCTATATATGTATAAAAATATATATCCCCTTATGATTTTCAATAAATACTGGGGGCTATGCTTGTTGAAAAATAAACTTTAATTCGAAGATCAAGCAAACAATGTTTTTTGGTTTAGCATTCAAGCACAGAGCATTTTAATAAATACCTAGAAAAATCAACCATATAGAACCTAAAAATATCAGAACAATTTTAAACAAGGATCACATGGTAGAACCTAAGATACTGTGGCTAAGCAAAATGGTATCAGAGCCTTGTTACTTAGACTTAAACATTATTTTGTAAAAGATCATGAAGGCTCATGTTGGTGCATCCCCATCTTGGGAGGGTAGGTTCTCTGCAAACCCTCCAATGTTCTCTAGTGAAAATTTTGCTGATTGAAAACTTAGAATGACTATTTTTATCAAATCCTTGAATTGGAGAACTTGGAGAGTTATTGCTCAAGGGAATATCATGCCTATTAAAACCGTCAATAATGTTAAAATTCCTAATTCATAAATTAAGCTGAATGAGAATGATCTGAATTTAATGCAAGTAAATTCCGATGCCATGAACATTCTATTTTATGCTTTAGATACTAATATCTTTCATGAAGTAAGGGCATGTCATAATGTTAAAGAAATATGGGAGGAACTCGAAAAGAGGTATGCAGAAACTAAGTCAGAAAAGGCTATCACTCTAGTGATTCAAAATCAAAAGATCATGGTGGAGAAACTCAATGCTTTATAGCTTTAACCGATGAAGAGGTAAATTCGTCTCCTTCCACCTCATTAAATGATCCATGCAATGATTGTGTTAAATCTGATGATATTTCTAGTAGTGAATATTGTAGTGAATCTGATGATGATAGCATGCCTACTTATGAGGAATTGCAAGTTGAATACATTAGAACTCATAAGTCTCTTGTTAAAGTTAACAAAAGATATATTGCCTTGAAAAACAAGAATGAGTCTTTAAAAATATATTGGCTATTGCTAGCTAAAGTAAACTCCACTTCCAAATGGACAAAGCATATCAGCCGAGTAATCAATTTTAAATGCTTAACTCATGCTTAAAGATAAAACATCTTAAGTCAAGCAACTGGTGTCCATTACACAGAGATGAGCTTTAGGGATACATCATATTCTATATATCTTTAACCCTAATTTCATTAATCAAAATCCAGTCATCACTCTAGGTATAAGCACCAATGAAAATAAATTTCATATCTACTAGTGCTAATTAATAAGACATACCTCATAATCAAAATTAGAGGCAACTACTAAAGGGATTCTAGTTTCACAGATTAATCAAAATGTTCCCTTTGATCTTATATATAAAAGTCCTCTAATCTTGGTTCACCATCTCCTCCATAGGAACTCCTTGCCAAACCACAATCACATCTGGTAAAGTTCCTTCCATCCATCTGTTTGTATCCTAACAGAAATCATGATCATATTCAAAGGGTACTTTCCATTCTCCTAAGAGCATTGTTAAAAAATATTCATATTCTCCTTGATGCTCTTTGCTTAGCTTGGACATGATCCCTAGCACGAAATTATTTTGAAAAATGTTTCGCCTCAGTAGAATACTCCTTTGAACAAAATAGAAATTTAATCTTTAAGAGTATTTATCCTATACTTCTTTCACAAGCTCTCAAACCTCAAGAAAAATCCGAGCTTCATATCTTAAATGAAGTTGAATGGCTAAATTAATTGCACTAAGTTTCAAATTTAAAGAAAATTCATATTCCAAAAGAAACTTGCGCACAAGCAGTTATATCTAAAAGCCATTTGAACTTTGGCCTTTATCACATATTGAATTTAATAAGAAAAGAGGCATCCTAGGCTTATGACCCCGAAGAGGTAGTGATTGTAAATTTTTTTTCTTCTTAGCCTATTCATCCAAAGCCAAGCATATATCATTTAAAATCTAGATCTCTTGGCTAAAGAATTTGAAAAATAAGAAAAGGCATAAGATGGATAAGTGCATTGCTCAAGGGGAGCATTTCTCTTTCATAACTATATATATATTAAAAATGCTCTCATTATCTTGTCTTATATATCTATATGCCTTCATAAGAACACGACTGAATTGCTACTGTCCATAATGGGTTAAAAGATTACATATTTCCATCGATAGTATATATGTTATATTATTGGTTATCTGAACTACTCATATGCATGCTTATATGGAACGCCAACTGTATGACTAATACAATGTCTTACGAATTGCATGCTAATGGATAAACTCTTTTGGTCTCTCTTTAAAATTATAAACTTCATTCAAGACCAAAATGATCTATCATCTTGTGTTAATTTAATATCACATTATTAGATGATCATCGATGAACTAAAGGAAATTGCGTGGGATGGAGAAAATACTTAATCTCACACACACTCATTCAAGTTGTGTCATTCTATTGTGAAACCATACTTCATAATTTTTGCATAATCTTTGAAAATTGCCTCGATTGACTATCACATGCTAAATTGAAATGCACCTATGCGCTTGAGGATATACAAGGGAGTTGAGCTCCATCATTTGGAAAAGGTGCTTTTATGTAACATTTTTGTGAAGTCATGTGCATCGGATCATCATTTGTTTTTGGCCTAAGGCTCTTGTGAAAACCATAAGCATCATATCTTGTTTTGTTTGAAATATAAGATGATATGGATTATTCTTGGTATTTATGAACTTTGCATGTCTTGCATTGTATTTTTCTTATGCACGTGAGTTCTACAAGAATAAACACACCGAATGAATAAAAATGGCTTATATATCCATTAAAAGCATTTAAGAATTTAAGACTGTTTGCTTATACTGTTTTGCACTTATCATTCTTAATTAGTATAAGCAGTTGTTCACATCCAAGCTTGCTTTTAAATTGAAAGGGAGAGCTACTTGTTCTAAAATTCTACGGCTCTGAAAAGATTAAATCTATCTTTGCTTTATGCTTTGTGAGTTTGTTTGTGTTGTGCTACATGACTATTATATCTCTTAGATGTTGAGAGTTATATTTATGTTTTATGTCTTGATCATACTAGACTGTTTGAGTTAGTAGTTTTTGATAAATTGTTAATTTAGAACTCAAACATGTCATTTCTATACAGGTATTTTTAGGAAAATTCTTTATTTTCAAACGGCATGTTGCCGATGTAGTGACATCCCGGAGCACAGGTGCCCCGGGGTGGCGAAATAAAAAATTTTATTTAATATTTTTGAGAAAAAATATAAATGGAGTCACCACTAACCTTTAGTGTGGTTAAAATATATGATTACTACCCATTTAAGGGTATAATCGGTCTGCGTTACCAAAGCAAGGATAGGGAGTTCAGTTACGTGAGGGGAAGGTATTAGCACCCCCTATACACCTATTCTTACGAATCGTACCTAATTAACTAAAAATTATCCCATCAATTAAATTTAATATATCTTTAAAATTACTCCCTTTGGTGAATTTGTGAAATACGTATACAAAATAAATAAATAAATAAATAAATCTTACAAAAATATATGTAATATATATATATATAGATATTCCCTAAGATTGAGGTACGTGAAACTTAAAAAACTTGTACCATTTTTATTGCAATCATAGGGATACAAAAAATTGAAAATTATAACACTAAAATAATAACATGTTAACACGAATGCAAAAAATGACACAATATGAATATTTCAAAAATAGAATAATAAAAAAATAATTATAACAAATAGCATGATCACTAATAATAATAACAATAATAATAATAATAATAATGGTGATAATAAGTAAATAGTAATAATAATGATCATCGTAATAATAATAATAATAATAATAATAATAATAATAATAATAGACACAATAAGGATGATAAATAAATAAATATTAATAATAACAATAATGATAGTAATATTAATAGTAATGATAGTAAATGATACAGTAGTGATAATAATCATAACAATAATAATGTTAGTACCAAATAAAGTGAAGAAGCTATGAATAAAAGTCACATCATGAGAAAGCTTCGATAAATGCTCAAAAAACTTGAAGCTTCGGGATAGAAAGAGAACTTGAAGTCCAGAAGATTATCAAAGTTTTGAAAGCTCCAAATTCTAGACTTAGAAACAACTATTGTAAGTATTTCATATCAAATAATAATTTAGAAAATATGAAGCTCTTTAAGGGATTAATTTGAACTTAAGAAACCTATTTCAATATCGCTGAAAAATTTTATAAAAAGCTAAAACATGTGAGCGAAAACTAAAATGGAAAAACCAAAAGGGAAAACCAGTCATTTGTCTGTCTAGCTGACTAACTGAATAAAGGCAAAATTGCCCAACCGACTGACAGTAAGCCAACTGACCCAAAATGAACTGTGTCTCACTAGCCGACTGACAGTCAGCCAACTGACCCAAAATGAACTATGTCTCATTCTGGGAGATAGAATGGTGTTAGCCGCCTATCCAACTGACTGATTCTGAAATTTTTGAACTACCCAGTTGCCTGTCCAGCCGACTGATTGCACAATTTTTGTTTTTTTAAACTCCAACGGAAAAATTTTCAAAATTGTTTTTTTTTTTTATATAAATATGAACGTTGTAAAAACTTGGAAACCACTCAAAGACACTTGGGGAACAAGGAAACTAAGCCAAGAATGCCTATAAATACTCCTTTAAGCCCAAGGATTTTGATCATCCAAGTAATTACTTAGCTTTCTTAAAATTAAAGCTTTCATTCTCTCTAAATTCTCTATTGCTCATACTCCATCCGGGAGACTATACTAAATCATCAAAGCTACGGTTTTTACTCAAAGATTTCTCTTACAAATTGAATCTCTGGTGATCTTTGAACACTTGGGCTTCATAGTTTCTTTATTGATTATTTGATTGAAGTATTGATTGTGCTCTAACTTGTACAACCCTATTCTATTTTGAGAGTTTCTATTGTACATAGATCATTATATCAACCTTGTTTTTTTGTTGACGGTTCGAGGGTTGTTCGGATCATTTGTATCAAGTGAGGATTGTTCTCTTGGAGAGGTTTCTTTACCTAAAAAGAGGGAATTTTTGTATGACTTGCTTTGCCCAGAAAAAGAGCATACTTAGTGGAATCCTTTGGTGGAAATGACCAAAGGTGAGGACCTAGGTTAAGGATAAGTCGAACCTCGTAAATCTCAGTGTTCATCTTCTTCCTTACTCTCTTTACTTTCCACATTATATATTGTGTATATTGAGTGTAGGTTGCAGGGCTTATACATTATATTCAAGGATGACTCTTGATTTAAAAAAGTACTTTTTAATTAACAATTTGCAGAAACCCACAGGGGAGTACGTTGGTTAATTTGCAGAAATCTTGGTTAAGAGATAAAGCGATAAAAGTTCATTCAAAACAGGCATTGCAAATCAGCTGCATGATTCCTATTAAAGGGAAATATCATTCTTGAATGATTGGTTAAGTTTTATGTGATTGAATTGTATTATTACGTTTGTGGTGTAATTTGATTGGTTGTTCTATCCTTATAGTGTTTGAATTAAAACAAGTAAAAAAAAAAATTTGAAATCTAAAAACTTCCAATTCACCCCCCTCTTGGTAGCTCTTCTAAATTTCACTAATTGACCAAGGAAAGAAAGAAATTGAAGAATGAGTAGAAGAAAGAATAAGAAAATGAGAAATGCACATGAAATGAAATATTAATACCTACTCCATAGAAATGCATAAAGAGTCATGGACATGACACATGTTCTCCACATATCAAGACTCTTCAACCGCTTACCTCAGATGTATTCATGTCTGGTTTGTGAATAAGTTGATCTAGGGTGGTCTCGGTTGGACATGGCGAGTAGGTGAGAAGATGCTAGGGTGAAGGACCCGATACCTCACAAATAGGCAGGATCTTTTTCAGACTAGTCCACTCCATACATTTAGCATTTGTTCCTTGCAATATGTGGGATGTTTGATCGCGACACTCCTCCTCACATATGACGAGTGAACCCATTCCTTTTGAGTGTTCTTGAGGGTATACTAGTTAGGCCGAGTCAAAATGACTATTCTGTAGGTGTCCACTGGTATCCTAGGTGTAACGAGTCATACACATACATTAGACATACCTCGAGACTTCACTTTGTTTATACTCGGATTTATATAACTACATTAACTCTGAATTGTATAGCTGGTTAACTTCATGTGAGTATATTGTTCTTAATTGCTATATAATGATGAAACTTGCATGAGTGACGTGCTTCAAAGTTGTATGCATTGAATATGAACGAGCTGGTGTGAAACTTGGTTATATTCTTGCATGTGAAACGGTATGATTGTGCCACATGTGCATTCATTTCATGTTTTTTAGAGTTAGTATCTGTGGATACCGTCTTGAAATTCCTTCACATTATTTGCTAGAGACTAGCAAAACGTTAGTTGGGGGGGGGGGTGTGATTACGCGCTTAAACTACGTAATTAGATGGTTTAGCTCATGCATTGGGGCTTATATTTTTAATTAAATACCTACTTACTCTCAATATTTTAACACGGTGTTCTATTTATAATAATTGGGTTTTATTGCAAATTTTATGAATTTTTGGCATTTATTTTATCACATGAAAATTATCGGGAGCTTAAACAAGTACCATTTCGTAATTTGAGCATAATTTTCACATCCAAGCTCCGATCGAGACGATTCAAAATTTTGGAGAAAGATGAGAAGATTAGCTACAACTTATTTTTTTTTAGATTTGAGAGAAACAGGCTCCAAAAGGGTCCAAATCACCCTTGTTTGTTGGGAAACAAAAAGAAGGAAAGAAAATATAAATCTTACCTTGATGTGACTAGGCCATGCAACTAGGTCCGGATCCTCCTCTCCTTGGCTGGGTGTAGGGTAGCCTCCCCACTCCCCCCTTTATTTATTCTTCTTTTTCTCTCTTCTTTAGCAGGGCCCCAAGCCTCCTTTCTCCCTTCTCTCCCAACTTCCTTTCCTTTCTTTTTTCTTTTCTCTCGGCCAGACAGTAGGAGCCCTCTGCTGTTCTTTCTAAACTCTCCTCTTCTTTCTCCTTCCCTTTCTCCTGCTCCATTCCTTCCCTTTCTTCTTTCCTCTCTCTCTCTTTGCTCCTTCCACCCAACCTAGCCACTCCGAACTCTCCCTTTCTTCCTCCTTCCCTTGTCTCTTCTCAGTTTTTTTTTCTCTTTATCTTTCCCTTCTCATCCGACTCCCCCCCTTCCCTTCTATCTCCTTCTCTTATCCCTCTTCCTCCAGCTCTCTCCCTCTTGGCTTTTGCTGAACCCCGAACTCCCCTACTGCCCCTTCTTCTTCTTCGTCTACTGTTGTGCCACCACCCATGACTACCGTTGCACCTGCTACACTATTGCTACCTTGCTCCATCGCCGCTGTTGAAGCTGCTAGTGTTTCTCTTGGATGCCACCTTTTCTTCTAGAGGTTCGAACCCGAGAGTCCTATTGTTCTCATGCCACAGTTGAGTCCACGAACCACCACCGTTGTTGCCCTATTGCCACAGTGGCTGAACCCCGACCTGCAGCCAGCCGCCCCGAGAAACCTCCTCTAACTTGCTGCTACTCCAAGCCACAGCCACCTACTACCCCAACTTCTGAACCCGAGCCATGGCCAGCCTATTCTCTCCCCTTCTCAATCTTACTTTCTTCCTTTCTTCTTTCGTTTACTTATTTGTTTTGATTTTTAATTACTTGAATAATTGTATTTCCTTTCTGTAAAATTTTAATTCAAGTTTTAATCTTGTTTGAGTACTATTATTAAGGTTATTATTTTTTTTCTCTTAAATAATAATTAGCGTTACACTTAAATTTTTCCTAAGTTAGTTTTAATTGATTAAAGTTTGGTTTAATCTCCTACAATACAAAAAGAAGAAAAAACATTTTGTTTTTAGAAGTTAAATTAGTTGTTTTCTTCAAAATTTAAATTTTGTTGAAGTTCAATTTAGTTTAGGGTTAATCTTATTAAATTTCTTATTTTTATCATGTTTTGTTATTGTTTAAGTCATCAAAGCTTTAATTTTTGTTCGAGCTCTTGTTTGCATTTAATTTTTATCTTGATTCAAGTTCTTGATTTTGTCAAAAGTTCATTTTTTTTCTTGTTCACGTTTGTGTTTGATTAAGTTTTTATTATTGCGTATTTTAATTACATGTTAAAGTTATCATTTTTAGTTTTTATTCCAAAGTTTAAATGCATGTTTCAATTCTGGCCTGATTACTCTTAGGATTTCCGTTTCTCATTATTTAATTCAGTGTATGTTAGGAATTAGGGTTAAAATTGCATGTTCGTTCAATTTATCAAAAGAAATCTCAAACAATCCAGAAACTCGAATCTGAATTGAGTTCAGTGACTTCTTATTTTCGATTGGAAATACGTAAAATTTGGAATCCAATCGCATTCCCTGAGGAGATGATCTTGCCTTTGGACTAAATATTACATGACATAACTCCTATACTTGGGATAGCTTCTGAGCAGCTTAGTTTTCAAGTTAGTCAGAGCTGATCAAACAAGTCATCTATATGGGGAAAAGGATACTTATTCTTTACAGTTACTTTATTTATTTCTCTCTAGTATATACACTTCCTCATAGTCCCGTCTATCTTTTTTACAAACAGAACTAGCGCTTCCTAGGGTGATACACTAGATCTATTAAATCTTTTATTTAATAAATCGTGCAACTGATCTTTTAACTCTCTCAATTCTACTAGAACCATTCTGTAGGGAGCTTTATAAATTGGTGTCATCCTTAGAAGTAACTCATTGGAAAAGTCAATCTCAAGGTTAGGAGGCAATCCGGGTAGCTCCTTTGGACAGACATCGAAAAATTCCTTAACCATTGGAATATCGATTGGCTTCAATTCTTTTTCTACACGTAGGCTATATACCCCTGACATCCATCCAAGAGTAGTCTCCATCCTTAAATGGATGACACTAACTGTGGTGGGGAACACACAGGTGACCCCACAAATCTGAACTCCCTCTCCCCAGGATGTCTGAATATCACCTCTTTATGATCAAAGTGGATGCTGACATAATTCACAGTTAACCAATCCATTCCCAAAATCATATCGAATCCATGCATGTCTAACACTACTAGGTCAGTTGGTAATACTCTCCCCTGAATATCTACTGGATAGCCTCTGAGCGCCCTTCAACACCTCATTTTTGACCTTGTTGGTGTGGTTACTAACAACTTGGTGTCTAATAGCTGAGTTGCAACCCCATATAATTTTACGCACCCCATGGGTACAAACGAGTGTGTGGCCCCCGAATCAAATAATACAATAACTTTAATTGAAAACATATTAATCGTACTTATCATCATGTCGCCAGCTGCCTCAGGGCCTCTTGGTGTCAGTGTATAAACCCGTGCCTGTGCGGCATTTATCTGTTGGCCTCCTTAGGGAACTTGGATGTTTCCCCTGAATGGTCTAGGAGCAGGAGCAGTACTATGTTGCACACGACAATCTCGTGCTACATGACCCGGTTTACCACATCGGTAGTAGACATTTCTCCCCGCTCGGCACTATCCCCTGGGTCTCTTCCTACATATACGACAAACTGGATAAGCCTGCTTACCCTAAACCTCTCGGCTCCTAGTCTCCTGCCTCTGTCCTCTACTGTATCCACCTCTCCTTCATGAACCTTGGCTAGCACTCGCCTAAAATCTAGGAGGTGTGGGTCTCTTCCTTTGGCCTTACACCTCAGCACCCTTCTGCTTGCTCGCCTTTACAACAACTGATCTATCCACTAGATCGACGAAATCCTGCACCTTCAACACTACCACCTATTCTTAAACTTCCTGCCTCAAGCCTCTCTCAAATTTCCTTACCTTCTTCGCCTCATTAGGAACAATGTATGGGGCAAAGCGGGACAGTTCAACAAATTTTGCTGCATACTGCTAGATTGTCCGATGCCCCTAGGTCAAGTTCAAAAGCTCCTCCACTTTTGCTTCTAGAGTGGCAGCAAGAAAATATCAATCATAAAATATCTTCTTAAACTGGCTCCAGGTCAGAGCTACAGGTATCGTTCTCTGCTTCTCCAGGAGTCTAACAACCGACCACCAATGCTTACCTCCTCTGTCAATCTAAAGGTGGCATATAATACTCTCTGCTCATCGGTGCAGCGCAGTACAGTCTATATCTTTTCCATTTCCTGTACTGGTCTACACTCCCTAAAAAAAGCCATAGGCTTCATCTTGGTGAACTGTTCTATAGTGCAACCCTGGCCTGCTGATGGGTCTCCCTACTCCCCAGAGCTCCGTGCAATCTCAGCCATAACCTACTGAGCTACACTGCGCAAAACTGCATCTGAATGATCGCCGCCTATACTAAAGGGCCTTGCACCATCATTGCCACTAGTGTGAGCACTGCTACCCCCAGGGTTCATCTAGAAAAGATAATAAATGAAATCTAAGGACCCTATCTTCATAACATAACTATTATATTTATTTAACTAAAATCTCATATCATCAATTAACCTAACGTCCTTATTCTCAATTTAGAATTCAGTCCAACAATTTGGAAATACAACCCGACAATAGTTTACTATGACTTCCCGAAATCATCACCCCAGGAAAGACACAAAAACCATTACGAAAATCCTATTTCCCGATTGCGAAACAAAACCCTAAATCCTTATCTTAACTTCCCAACATCAACTCACTAAAATTATGATCTACCCCATTTTCTATCCTTTCCAAAATTTATTCCTATACTCTGGTATTGTTTTCATTGTACCCTAAAGCCTACAGAACCTAACAACCTAGGCTCTGATACCAAACTGTAACGTCTCGAAATTCCTTATATCTGTGTATTATTGAGATTTTTCCCTGGATGTATAACTGTATATCATGAATTAACCCCGCATGAATCTAGTTGTGTGGTCTGTAAGTTGGACTTAACTCTGGTTGGCCTACCAAGCTAAGTTAAACTTAGCATAACTACGCAGGATTGCCCACCCAACCTGGTCCGCCCATCGTACTTCCCACAACACTTCTCAAGTCGGCACACAGTGGGTATCCTACTCTCCGCTATACTTCAGGCTAATTGGCCTTCAACCTATTCTTCCTGAATAATGTGGTTGCACTGTCAGCTATACACCAACCTGGTTCCCCATCCTACTCCCGCAACACTTCTTGGGGTGACACCCAAGGGCTACATTATCTTATCTGGTTAGCTAGCTACGATACTATGCTCACAACATACTTAGTTCATCAGGGTTCTACTATCATATAGTATATTTCATTAATAACTGTAATAATAATATTTCATGATTTTGTGTAAAATCTCTTATAATAATAATATTTCTGAATGTATGTTATATCTCGTCACGCCATCTGGGTCGACTGAATATCACGGCATCTGCGCCGGCTAAATATCAGGGCATCTATGTCAGGTGAATATTATAATATACTAAAAATATTATTTCTGTCTTGTTTATAGTTTTTCCTCAAAACTGTCGTCAAATCATGTTTATTCTATGAAATCATAAAATATTTTGACATACCATTATTTACATTAAATTTTATACTCATGCCACACACAAGTGAGTACTACCTTGTAATATATTATCTAGCCTGGGAAAACATATTTTGCTAACAAAATAATATTAAATCTTATTTCAAAGTTTCCTCAGTTCAACATCAGTATTCCCAAAAACTATACTAAATCATATATAAATTTATGAATCAAATAATGTATATTCAATAATTATTTTTCTAAAAATATCTGGCTTAATCTATCCTTTTATTTGTTTCTGAGAAGCCTATTGAAATCCTAAACCATGCTTACAGCGTCCAGAACTCCAATCCCTGAAATCGCATTAACCCGAGTTCAATCAACTCAAACCCTAGTATCCATCTAACACATTTCTTGTGTTCACATATCCCAAATAACCACATAATCCCTAAAATAACTTTCTTACACTGATTTTGGAATGGCGCCCAAGCACCCTAAATCAACAATCCACTCTATCTTATAGAGAAACACCTCGGGATCAATGTGGTAACTTCTGATCGTCAAAATAGGGTAAAACGGGGCTAAATTTGAAGAGAGAAGGTGGGCTGGCCAAAGGTAGAGAGAGAAAACTAATTTCTCGCCAAAATTTTGATTTTCCGCCATATATAGGAAGTTGTCCATGTGGCTTTGTCGACAAGACACATGGACTCATCGACGAACCGAAGAAGGAAGTTCGTCAACGAAACTAGTGAGTTCGTCGATGAACATTTTAGGGTCTCAAATTTTTCCTCTCTTAGTATCTCCTCGTTGATGAGACACATGTACTTTGTCGACGAAACTTAGAAGGGCATTTGTCTACAAAAACCCTGGGTTCATCGACGAATTCCTGCTGATGCCCCTTTATAATTCCTTTTTCCTTCTTTTCTTTCTCTTTCTTTTCTTTTCTTTTATTACTTTCATAAGTTAAATTTTTTCGGGCCTCTACAGTTATATCCAAGTTAATCATTTTTAGAATGATCCCATCCAAGTCGACCATTTCTAAAACAATCCCATCCAAGTTGACTATTTTCGGAATGGTCCTATTCAATTTGATCATTTTTTAGAATGATTTCATCCAAGTTGACCGTTATCGGAACGGTCCCATCCCAAGTTGACTATTTTTGGAATAGTCTCATCCAAGTCGATCATTCCAAAACGGTCACATCCAAGTTGATCATTTTCGGATTAATCTTATTGAAGTTGACTATTTTCAATAGTCCTATCCAAGTTGATCATTTTAGGAATTGTTAGACCAAGTAGTTAAGAGTCTTTCATTCCTACTGTGTTTTGATGACAACAACCCATTAGCAGTTCTTAAGGCTACTAACTTTTCTATCTAAGTCATGTTCAGTTATACAGAACAACAGCAGAACCAACAAAGTCTCAAATCAGTTGAAGCAACTTGTGCCATGACCAAAAGCACGGCCTCTCAACGCATTCATGGATGCTGCACAATATACAAAGTAAACTGGAGAATGAGTGTGAGAATGAGAGAGAGAGAGAGAGAGAGAGAGAGAGAGAGAGAGAGAGAGAGAGAGAGAGAGAGTATTTTGTAAATTCCTTGTATATAGAGTAAACTCAAAACTAAGAGCAAGAAATGAGCATATCTCACACACATAACAAGAAACAAGTAATGGTATTTAAAAGTGTGTAAAGAAACCCCCAAACAGACAAGGACCTTCTTACAACTTAAAAGAACAACTCTTAAGAAGAAGGGACTCGTCGACGAACATTGGGTTTCATCGACAAGTGTAACACATACCTTCGTCGATGAACACAGGGTTCTCCTCGACAAAAAGAAACCAAGAGGCATCTGAATTCAGAACCATAACTCGTCGATGAACACAGGGCATCGTCGACGAATGTTATGAAGAACTCATCGACAAACACAGGGTTTTAGTCGATGAAAAGATACCGAGAGGTACCAGAATTCAGAACCAACAATTCGTTGACAAACACAGCGCTTCGTCGACGAATTGACTGAAGAGCTCGTCAACGAATTTCCAATTTCGTCAACAAACATCGGGCAGCAGCGAACATTAAATGCTGCAGAACACCTAGTTTGACCCTTGTCCTACATTCATAAATGCCCAACGGCTCTCCAACATTATTCTCATCCATTTGATGTTTAAATAGGAGTAAATAGTATTCATTCCTGACCAAGAAAGATAATATTGTTAAAAGATCATTTATTGGTGCTTTCATTTCTAGGGTTTGCTCATACACTCACTTGCCCTCTTTTTGCTGCTCTTATTTTTTCTTCTACTATATTGACAAAAGGACATTGAGTAAGGATTTTATTGTATTCCTCAGCTCAAAGGGAGCATTCAAGTTTACATTTATTTCTCATCTACTTATTGTAAAGAAAGGCTCGTTGTGAGCTATTGTTGAGTGTCTCTAAGTGAGCACCTTGTTGAAGCTCTTTGTGAGCAACCGTGTATTGGATTCTCCGCCCGAAGGAGGATTATAGTGGATTTTGGGAATCCTTGAGTTGGTCTCAAGGCATGGAAGTAGGCGAGGTGCTGAACCATGTAAATATCTTTGTGTTAAGCTTCTCTTCTCTTATATCTCTTTTATACTATTATCGTGATTTCCTGCATCTTTACACTGTGATTTTATGCACTGGCTCTTGGTAAGATTTCTGTGTTTGTAGAAAGTTATCACATCCATGAAGAAAGTCTATTCACGCCCCCTCTAGATGCTCAACCGGTCCAACAAGTGGTATCAGAGCGCCAGTCGCTGAAATTTGGAGTAACATCCAGGCAAAAAGATCAACATGGCAAATATTTTTACCTAAGGTCAATCCGTGGACTGCCCTCCCAGTTTTATGGAACTAACTACCTAGCATGGAAGGATCAAATGTCTATCTTCATCCAGGCCTATGACTACCCTGTGCCGAATGTCATCACTGAAGGAGACTACACCTTCAAAAATGAAGATGGCGATGACATACCCATTGGAAAACTTCCCGAGGAAGATGCAAGGCTGGCACAACTAGCTCAACTTTAAAACCAAGAACTTCCTATATTGCGTCGTAAGTGATGAAGAGTACAACCAGATATGCGGTTGCAACACGGCCAAGGAAATGTGGGAAAAACTTCAAGTAACATATGAAGGCACTACCCAGGTAAAAAGATCAAAAATTTATATGCTTGTAAAAGAATATGAAATGTTCAAAATGGAAGAAAGTGAAACAATTACAGCTATGTTCACAAGTTTCACACACATCACTAATGGACTAAAAGCTCTCGATAGAGAGTACTCTATGGAAGATAATGTGCAGAAAGTCCTTCGTTCACTACCGACATCTTGGCACACAAAGCCCACAGAAATTTAGGAAGCAAAGGACCTCCCAAAGGTCACTCTTGACGAACTAATTGGATCTCTCATGACCTATGAGATCAAAAAGAAAAATGCTCCTGCTAAAGCTGAAGCACCCAAGAAGGCTATCGGAATTGCTCTGAAAGCCGGGAAGCAAAAAGAGATCATAGAAGAAGAGGAGAATGATGATGACAATGAAGTTGCCTTACTTACAAGAAGATTCAGAAATTTTCTGATGAACAAACGAAATGGAAAACAAAAGGAGAAAGGAGAATCAAGTATCAGATGCTACAAATGCAAAAAGATCGGGCACCGTATAGCTGATTGCCCTCTCTTCAAAAACAAAAGCAACAATCAACAAGGAGACAAGAAGAGGTTCAAAGCAATGAACGCAACTGAATGGGATGAATTAGATGGAACCTCAACCGACGAAGAAGTCGAAGAAGAAGTCACTCATTTCTGCCTTATGGTGGACGAACAAAGTGAGGTAAGTTCTGATGATGAATATCTCCCTTCATATGAAGAATTAGAGGAAAATTGTAGAAAACTCTATGTTGAACTAAGAGCATCTAAAAGGAAACTCAAAATTTTAGAAGAAAATTATTCAAAATGCAAACAAAAACATATTTTCTCGTGTGACACCTTGAAAGCAGAAAATGCATCTTTTCGTCTTGAAAAAGAAAAGCTTTCTAAGGAATACTCAAACTACTAAGAGTCCTCTCAAAAAGAAATTTCTTCAAGAAAACTCTTCATTGAAAAAGAAGGTGGAAGATCAAAGCAATACTATATATAAATTTACAAATGGTAAGGAAAATTTCAATAAATTACTTGGAGCCCAAAGATTTGGAATTTTCAAAGAAGGTTTAGGATACTTCCTATCATCTTCATAATCGATAGGATTTGCAAACCTCTATGCTAGAAGGAGCTTTGCGTCAAAGAAAAGTCATGCATCTAAACTAAACCCCTCACACACAAATAAAGTCTGCCTATATTGTGAGAAAAAAGGTCATGTGTGATTTACTTGCCCCTTCAGGGGAAATAGAGGGAAAAATATGAACTACAAATAGGTGATTAAGAACACTAACCCAATAGGACCCAAGAAGATGTGGGGTACCAAAACAAATCACTTGATGTTTTGTGCAGGTATGTTTGAAGAGCGACTCCATAGAGAACAAATGGTTTCTCGACAGTGGATGCTCAAGGCACATGATGGGAGACGCAAGAAAATTCCTTTCCCTGACCTACAAAAAGGAAGGGCTAGTCACGTTTGGAGATAACGCCAAGGGGAGAATCATCGATAAAGGTAAAATAGGTAATTAATCCTTGGCTATTGAAAATGTTGCTCTAGTTGATACTCTCAAACATAATTTGTTAAGTGTTAGTCAACTATGCAATAAAGGGCTAAACATTACTTTCCAATCCACAAAATGCTTAATAAATGATTGAAATGGAAACACCATCCTTATAGGAAAGCGTGAATCCAACATATATACAATTGATTTTGTTGATATCACAAATTGTAACATTAAGTGTTTAGCTGTCACAAATGAAAATTGTTGGTTATGGCATAGGAGACTAGGTCATGCAAGCATGGATCTTCTTCATAAACTTTCATCCAAAGAACTAGTAAATGGCCTACCAAAAGACAATTATGTGAAAGACAAAATATGTGATGCATGTCAATATGGAAAACAAGTTAAGACCTCCTTCAAAACTAAGAAAGTAATCTCTACATCAAGACCTTTAGAGTTAATCCATCTCGATCTATTTGGACCTAATGACATAGCTAGCATTAGTGGAAAGTTGTATGCATTTGTTATAGTTGATGACTTCTCTAGATTTACATGGGTAATTTTTCTCGCTAACAAAAGTGATACCTGTAATGCATTTATTCATTTTTGTGGAAAAATCCAAAATGAGAAGGGAATGTCAATTATACACATTAGGAGTGATAGAGGAAGAGAGTTTAGAAATAAAGAACTTGAAGATTTATGCAATGAAAATGGATATTCACACAACTTCTATGCACCAAAAACTCCACAACAAAACGGAGTAGTTGAAAGAAAAAATTGAACACTTCAAGAAATGGCTAGAACAATGCTCAATGAACATAACTTGCCAAAATACTTCTGGGCAGAGGCCCTTAGCACATCATGCTATGTTAGTAACCAAGTCATCATTAGATCCAAGATAGGAAAAACCCCATATGAAATATGGAAGGGTAGAAAACCTAACATCTCACATTTTAAGGTTTTTGGATGTAAGTGTTTCATATTAAATGATAGGGATCATTTAGCTAAGTTTGATTCAAATTCCGATGAGGGAATTTTCATAGGATATGCCATGAATAGCAAGGCATATAGGGTATTTAACAAAAGAATTCAAACTGTTCAAAAATCAACCCATGTTTGATGAAACAAATCTTCATGCATCCAAAACACCTGTTGAGATGGATGAAGAGAACCAAGTCACTACCTTTAGAATTGAAAGAGAATTAGAACAACTCAAGTTAAATAATGATCAAGACACAAATTTTCAAGATACTAATATTGATCATCTAGGTTCTTCTCCTCAAGAGTCTAACCAACCAGAAGAAAAAGAAAATCATGAACTACCTAAAGCTTGGAAGTTTGTAAAAAATCATCCAACAAATCTTATCATAGGTAGCCCATCTCAAGGATTCAGCACCCAATCTCACCTTCGAAGTGGATGTAATCACATTGCCTTCGTATCTCATCTAGAACCTAAAAACTTTGAAGAAGCTGAAAATGATGAAAATTGGATAAATGTCATGCAAAAAGAATTAGATCAATTTGAAAGAAACAAAGTATGGCACTTAGTTCCTAAGCCCAAAAATACTACAATAATTGTCACTAAATGAGTATTTAGGAATTAGAAAGATGAAGATGGAAACATTGTTAGAAATAAAGTTAGACTAGTAGCCCAAGGATATAACCAACAAGAAGGTATTGACTACGATGAAACTTATGCCCCCGTAGCTAGACTAGAAGCCATTAGGATGCTCCTTGCTTTTGCTTGTTACAAAAACTTCAAATTATTTCAAATGGATGTTAAAAGTGCCTTCTTAAATGGATACATAAATGAAGAAGTATTTTTCATGCAACCTCCAAGATTTGAGAGCCACATTCATCTTGATTACGTATACAAACTTTCAAAAGCCCTTTACGAACTAAAGCAAGCACCAAGAGCTTGGTATGAATGCTTAAGCAAATTTCTTCTAGAAAATGGGTTCATAAGAGGAAAATTAGATACCACTCTTTTCTTAAAACATAAAGAAAATGATATGCTTGTTATAAAAATTTATGTGGATGACATCATTTTCGGTGCCACAAATGAAACCTTGTGTCAAGATTTTGCTCAAACTATGCAAGAAACATTTGAGATGAGTATGATGGGTGAGCTAACCTTTTTCTTGGGATTACAAATTAAACAAATGAAACATGGAATCTTCATAAATCAGGCTAAATACGTTAGGGACATGTTAAAGAAATTCAATCTTGAAATGGGTAAATTTAAAGTAACTCCCATGAGCATCACAACAAAGCTTGACGCTGATGAAAAAGGGAAAAACATTGACCAAAAACTCTACCGTGGAATGATCGGTAGTTTATTGTATCTTACTTCCTGCAGGCCTGATATAATGTTCAGTGTTTGTCTATGCGCTAAATTTCAAGCTTGTCCCAAAGAATCTCATCTTCAGACAGTCAAAAGAATCTTTAGATACCTAGCAGGCACTCATGACTTAGGACTCTTCTATCCTAAAAATGCTCCCTTTGATCTCACATGCTATTCTGATGCTGACTACGACGGTTGTAAAACCGATAGAAAAAGCACTAGTGGAACATGTCATTTCCTTGTACACTCTCTTGTATCCTGGTTTTGCAAAAAACAAACCTCCGTAGCTCTTTCCACCACCGAGGCTGAGTATATCGCAGCCAGCAGTTGCTGTGCTCAAGCACTATACATGAAACAACAACTTGAGGACTTCTGAATCCTAGTTAAAGGAACTCCAATTCATTATGACAATACTAGTACCATCAACATCTCAAAGAATCCGTGCCTTCATTCTAGAACTAAACATATTGAAATTAGGCATCACTTCATTAGAGATCACGTCCAAAAAGGAGACGTTGAGTTGGTTTATGTTCCCACTGAAAACCAACTCACCGACATTCTAACTAAACCTCTCAATGAAGAAAGATTCCACAAAATTTGACATGCCCTAGGGATGTGCACTCCTTCAAACATACTATAGGATCCTCATGTCAGCTCCCACTCCCTGGTCTTGCTCACTACACTCGTAAACTTAGTTTTTCTCATTCTTCCTTACTTAGTTTTTCTCATTCTTCCTTATCTCGTCGACGAACACAGAATATTCGTCTCCAAGAAGTCTATTAAATTTTTTGACGTACATAGGGTATTTGTCGCCGAAAAGTCTATTAAATTTGTCGACAAACACAGGGGTCTCATCGTCGAATTTGCCTTAATTTCGTTGGCGAACACAGGGCCTCGTCGACGAACATTGTCAGGCTACTTATTTCTTTTAAGTTCAAACAGTCCAAACCCTAGCCCCTTCTGACCCTCTCCTTCCTTTCAGCCCTCTCTCCAGCCTTCCACACTCCATGAGCCACCCTCTATCGCTTCTTATCTCTTTTTCTCTCTCGCCACCACTCTCGACAACCTCCATCCTTCCCCTTGCCTCGGTTCGCTTCCTCCCTCAGCTCTACCATTTTCCTCAACTCCCTCATCTTCTCGGCCATACCAGCCCTCTCCATCCCAACGTCCCTCAATGGCCCCCCGTACAAAACGCCGCAATCTTCAAACTGAAGCCGGCGAAGGCTCATCTCGCCCTACCTCCAGTCCTCCTACGCCTGCTCCAGCCAATATCGAACCATGATTCATCTCCCCTGAAGCCGCCTACCGTTATCAAAATGACATTCTCAAGCGGCATATAGTCTATGGAAAAATTGTGCCCTCTAATTTCCTACAGATCCATTTCCCCCACTCTTCTCTCCAAGATAAAAGCCCTCGGGTGGGATGCTCTCTTTGATCTTGATGAACTCGTCACTGAAGACTTAGTTCGTGAGTTCTACGCAAACTTCGTTCCATCGCATCGCGGCATTCCCGCTTACTCCACCGTTCGTGGCACTGTTATTCGGATCTCCAAGGATACATTCTCTGTCGTGCTCGATTGCACCTCTTATCCCCTTTGAGGCCTCCCCAAGTCCTCTTGGCTGACATGATTCAACTAGTTCAACTCACACACCGCCCTCAAGATAATTACCGGTAATCCTCAAATTCCTGCGATGGCTTGCCCAAAATCCAAGGACCTCACTGTAGAATTTCAGGTCCTCCACTATATGATAACGTATAACTTGTGCCCTTGCACTGGTGGCAGGGATTGGGTCACCCTTGGAGACATATTCAACATGTACTGCCTATGGATTGGCCATGGTTTATATCTTCCCTCTATTATTGTTCAGAACATGGAAGAAGGCCTCAAAAGGTAGCGCGATTATCTCCTGTACGATCGTCTCCTCACAACCTTCTTTGATCACTACGACCTCATTCGCGTTGGCCTGCCTTGCATTCATCCCGCGCCGGAAGATGTTTACACTGAGGCGACTCTTCATTGCATGCGCTTTGAAAAGGATGAAGAGACCAACACGTAGGTCAAAGCCCATGAGCAGGGCAATATTCCTGTCGATGATGTTGAGGCCGCCTTGGAGGCCGAAGAAGAGGAAGGCAACCATGAGGACACTATGTATGGCCACATCCTGGAGCGCCTAGACGGGCTTTAGCATGCTATGACACAATCTAAAACTCATCACCGCCATCGTTTTGATTCCTTATAAGCGTCTCTTGCTCGACAAGAAAACGCTAATCACACTCGCTTTGACTCCCTTGACGCCTCTTTTGCTTCACTCTTTGACCATTGGGGTCGTCCACGCGAGCAGCGCTTTGTGTCAGCTATCCCCCAATTTTGATTATGGCAAAGGGGAAGAAATAGTTCTAGATCTCTATCTAGATCTCTATTTAGTTGCATTCGAATGTATTTAAAATATATCTCTAGTTGATAATAGCCTTGTAATCATTGTTTGTCATCACTGCGCAAATCTAGTAATGAAACTTAGCAAGCATTGCATCTTTTGAATATAAATGCTCTATCTATGTACTTGAATGATTGATATACTAGACTGTCATGTTTTATGCAGGATTAAATGGAAAATGTCTTACTTATAAACGGCATGCTGCCAAAAATTTAAATAAAATATTCTTTCATACAATTCAAACATTAAGGGGCAACATTTTATTTAAACTCTAAACCAATTCATTCAGTAAGGGGGAGCATTTATCTTTCAAAGAGAACACTAATGGATTACCATCATCAAAAAGGGGGAGAATGTTAGACCAAGTAGTTAAGACTCTTTCATTCCTACTATGTTTTGATGACAACAACCCATTAGCAATTCTCAAGGCTACTAACTTTTCTATCTAAGTCATGTTCAGCCATACAGAACAGCACCAGAACCAACAAAGTCTCAAATTAGTCGAAGCAACTTGTGCCATGACCAAAAGCACGGCCTCTCAACGTATTCATGGATGCTGCACAATATACAAAGTGAACTAGAGAATGAGTGTAAGAATGAGAGAGAGAGAGAGAGAGAGAGAGAGAGAGAGAGAGAGAGAGAGAGTGTGTGTGTGTGTGTGTGTGTGTGTGTGCAAATTCCTTGTATATAGAGTAAACTCAAAACTAAGAGCAAGAAATGGGCATATCTCACACACACAACAAGAAACAAGTAATGGTATTTAAACGTGTGTAAAGAAACCCATAAACGGATAAGGACCTTCTTACAACTTAAAAGAACAACTCTTAAGAATAAGGAACTCGTCGACAAACACAGGACTTCGTCGACGAGTGTAACACATACCTTCATCGACGAACACAGGGTTCTCGTCAATGAAAAGAAACTGAGAGGCATTTGAATTCAGAACCATAACTCGTCGACGAACACATGGCATTGTCGACGAATGTTATGAAGAACTCGTTGACGAACACAGGGTTCTCGTCGATGAAAAGATACCGAGAGGTACCTAAATTCAGAACCAGCAACTCGTCGACAAACACAAGGCTTCGTCGACGAATTGACTGAAGAGCTTGTCGACGAATTTCCAATTTCGTCGATGAATGTTGGGTGGCAGCGAACATTAAATGCTACTGAACAGCTAGTTTGACCCTTGTCCTACATTCATAAATGCCCAACGGCTCTCCAGCATTCTTCTCGTCCATTTGGTGTTTAAATAGGAGTAAATAGTATTCATTCCTGACCAAGAAAGATAATATTCTCAAAAGATCATTTATTGGTGCTTTCATTTCTAGGGTTTACTCATACACTCACTTGCCCTCTTCTTGCTGCTCTTAGTTTTGCTTCTACTCTATTGACAAGAGGACATTGAGTAAGGATTTTATTGTATTACTCAGCTCAAAGGGAGCATTCAAGTTACATTGATTTCTCATATACTTATTGTAAAGAAAGGCTCATCGTGAGCTATTGTTGGGTGTCTCTAAGTAAGCACCTTGTAGAAGCTCTTTGTGAGCAACCGTGTATTGGCTTCTATGCCTGAAGGAGGATTATAGTAGATTTTGGGAATCCTTAAGTTGGTCTCAAGGCGTGGATGTAGGCAGGGTGCCGAACCATGTAAATATCTTTGTGTTAAGCTTCTCTTCTCTCATATCTCTTTTATACTATTATTGTGATTTCCTGCATCTTTACACTACGATTTTATGCACTTGCTCTTGGTAAGATTTCTGTGTTTGTAGAAAGTTAGCACATCCGTGAAGAAAGTCTATTCACCCCCCCTCTAGATGCTCAACCGGGCCAATAGGAATGAACTCATCCAAATGGTCCCATTCAAATTGACCCTTTTATGGTCCCATTCAAATTAACCCTTTGTGGTCCCATCCAAAAATTCCATTTGGACTACCTCATTCGTCCTTGTAGTCATTTTCCAAATGCTCTATCTTTTAGGGTTAAGCACCTGAGTAGTCATCTTCCAAATTATTCATTAACCGCTAACATCCTAGAAAAGTGTGCTAACATTCCTAAGTTGCCATAGTTACTCTTTTATCATCCCTGATTGACGGAAGCAAACAATATCTGATTGATTTGAAAGCCTTAGGTTGTTGTGTGACCTGATTAAAATAGGTGTCTTTTATCTTTATATGCTTATTGCTATAGATAACATAGGAGAGTTCCTACGGTTACCTTGAAACAACAAAGCGTATAAAAAGAGACAGTTGTAGACACCCCAATTTTAATTAAACCTTTTTGAGGAGACCCTTCATAATAAGAAGTTGACCTTGTATCTCAAGAATTAGAGGATCATTTTTGAAAAATCCAACTGAGTTATGTGTTTTTAAAATTGAGTCCTTTTGAAAGACGTTTTATCGAGTCCTTTTAGTTTTAAAATTAAGTCTTTTAATTTTGAAATTGAGTTCTTTAATTTTAAAAGTAAGTTTTTTTAATTTTAAAATGGAGTTCTTTTAATTTTAACCTTGAGCCCATCATGGGCTCCTTGTGCAAACAAGGCCCACACACATATACTATCCCATGGATTGGTGTTTTAGATGCATGACAATAATATGATGATTACTTACCATAAGGTCTTTTAATAATAATAATAATAAAGTCCATAACAATTTCTAACATTAAATCCCATTCATTGCCACCATTCACTCCTATTCTTGTTTCCATTTTTTCACCTTTCTCCTTCATATTGAAAAAAAAAAAAAAGTGTTTTTCTTAGGTTGTAAAGGATACGCATTGGCATCAAATAATAGTTGAAAAATATAATGTTCCCATTCAAAATGCATGGTCTTTAATTCGCCGAACCATCACTTGGTTAATTGGTCATAAATGGTTTTTTTTCATTTAAAGCATTATGTTGAAGGCCACAATTTTTTTTAAATGCAAATTTTATTGATATGCCCTTACTTTTGGTGGAGGAATACTGTGATTACAAGACAAGCATTGGGAGATTATTGATAAAGAAATTAAAAGCCTCCCAAAAATAATACCAACAACCAATCAAAACAGGACTGCAAATCTAAACAAAGTTAAATAAGAAACAAATCTAAAAATGTCACATTTAAGTGCCATGAAGTGTGCCTTGTTTCAAAGGGATCAATAAACAAAAAGGGGTTGATTACACCAATACTTTAGCCTAGTTATCAAATCGTTAGCAATCTGCATTGTTGTCAATCTTATTGCTTCTCTCTTGGTTGATATATTTAAAAATTTGATATTTTAAAATGCCTTTTGCATGTTTTTTATAGGATGGCATTCTTATGCAACAATATTAATCACTTGGTTTTCAAGATTTCTCTCACCATCCCAACTTTGTGTAAAAATTTGAACAAAATGATCAATGGCCTAAAATAATCGCCTAGGTTGTGGTATTTTAGTCCTAGTTCCAAATTGCGCATGTGAGTTGAGTTTCTATTAAGCTTTGTTGATGCCCAATACATCCATATTCAATAATTTTGAGTTTTTATCTAGCTATGTTGATGTCCAATACATCCCTATTCAATCATTTTGATGGCCCTCAAGTTCTTTTAGTCTTTTTTTCTGTGATAGTTATATCTAGTTCACTAACTCTTCTCCATATTAGATTTCTCTCTACTTAAGCAACTTCATTAATGTGATCTCCTACTGAATATCTTGGATCTTTGCACATTTTTTGATCTTAAAACTTGTAGGGTAAAGAGCTTCTTTTCTACGAAGATAAATACCTTAATGATTTTCTTAATCCTACTAATTAACACACATAAAGCCAAACCTCTTAAGATCTCCATCCATTGTTGATTCCTAATCTCACCCATCCTAAGCTTGCCTTTGTTGTGTATCATGTCACTCAATTCAAGCATCAATACCACATAACCCACTGGAATGTCAAGTAGTACAATTTATGCTATCTTTCAATGGCTTCTTCATCTAGTTCACATAACACCATCTCTATCTTGGATTTCTTGGCTTAGATTATGCTTGCTAACTAGATGGCCATCATTCTACAAGTTGGTATTGAATTTTTTCATTGATGTATCTCTATTTCATAATGTTGAGTCTTCTGTATGCAACATGTAATCTCTTGCTCCCATATATAGTGAGGCTGAGAAATGTGGTGGGAATGTAATTCAAAAAAATTCCATGGGTTCAAAATCTCTCTTCTTGGCTTATGATATCAATCAATTCTCCTCCATTATTGTGGTGTGACAATGTTAGTGTTATTTATTGATCTAATCACTACTAATTCAATTAGTCATTCTCATTTCAAATATTTTGAGATTGACTTGCATTTTATTCATGATAAGGCGGCTCACTAAAATTTGATTGTCAAGTATATCTTTATCATCGGCACTTGACAAATTGCATAAATTTTTACTTTGAAGCTATCCTTAACCCCTTTTGCTGGGGGTGGTTCTTGGAGATAAGAGTTAAGCCTTGCAACTATCATTTGTTGTACTCTTTGCTAACTTGTCTTCTTATGATTAACTTTGTATATTGAATATATTTCGAATGTTTCTTAATTAATTGTACTATGAAGCCACCATCTTCATATGTTATATGAGTTTGGAACTTGGAAACATTAAGGAAAGAAAAAGAAAATATGAAAGCATTCATTTTTCTGTGTGTTTGACAATCAAGGAAAGTAAGAAAGAAAATAGAACATATATCAAATCAATGAATAAAAATTAAAATTTGCACATCATTAATATTTGATTTTTCTTAAATTTTAATCATATTGAAACAATAGTTTCATTTTAAATGTTATTTGACATAGAGAGACCATCACTCTATTATTTATGCATCACTCTTCTTTCTTTCTTTTTTCTTTTTCTTTTTTCTCGCTTTCTCCTAAGAAAATACTTAATAAAGAGGGACCCTTACATCATGAGAAATCAAAATAAGCTTGTATCTCAAAAGATATAGTGAGTCTATTATTTATGCATAGGATTCAAACTTCATTATTTTTTCAAAAGAGTATTATAAACCCTTTCATGTTCTTGGTGTTGGGGAAATATTTTATATATATATATACGAACAAATTCCCACAAGTAAATCAATGGAGTAATGCAAACCATAAAAAATTGAGACACAAGAAATTTAACGTGGTTCCCTCAAATGTTGAGGTACGTCCACGGGGCACGGTGGTCCAAATCCACTATCACCAAATATGTTGTACAAAGTGGATACAAAAGGCATAAGCCTTACAAATACACAAGAGTGTATAAACAAATGTAATAAGATGGAAAGCTCTCACCAAATATTCTAAACAAAACTCCCAAAAGACCCAACCAAAATGACACAACCAAAATATCTCAAATATACTGTTAATAATACACAGTCGGAGTCCAAGAGTGAGGGCAGTGGCTTGCAGCCGCAACTGCTGGAGAAGAAGACTGGCAGCCCTATAGTTGTGAGGAGCTTCTGTAGACAGAAGGAGTGCTGCAGGTGTTGGGAGCTGGTATTGAAAAACAGAGAGTCCAATGGCAGCAAGTAGGAAAAATGAAAATAAAGAAAAAAGGAAATGAAGGGTCAGCCACTGCGGGTGAGACCTTTTGCTGAAGGTGAGAACTGCTTCCTTGAGAAGCCAACAGCCATTAAAAAAAACTCTTTCCAATTGTTGGGCCCCAAAAGGAGGGAAAACCCAACAACTCTCCCCCTCCCGACTTATGGGGACAACTCTACCAATCCGGCCAAAATTCGACACTTCGCAATGCTTGTCTTTAGTCAATGCTTTTTTCATCATATCCGAACCATTATCATCAGTGTGAATTTTGTCAAGCTTCAACAATTTCTTATTCAACACATCCCGAATCCAATGATATCAAACATCAATATGTTTTGACTTTGAATGGAAGATAGAATTCTTACTCAAATGAATTGCACTTTGGCTATTACAATAAAGAACATACCTTTCCTGTTCCATGCCCAACTCTTTTAAGAATCTCTTCAACCAAAGCAATTCTTTGCAAGCTTCTGTAATGGCAATAAACTCGGCTTCCGTAGTAGATAAAGCAACACATTTCTATAATTTTAGATTGCCATGCCACAGCTCCCCCTGCGAAAGTCATCAAATAACTCGAAGTGGATTTTCTAGAATCAACGTCACCGGCCATGTCGGCATCTGTGAATCCATGGAGCGTATATTTACCATTTCCAAAACACAAGCACACCTTTGAAGTGCCTCTAAGGTATCGGAGAATCCATTTTACAGCTAACTAATGCTCCTTTCTTGGATTAGAGAGAAATCAACTAACAACTCCAACAGCATAAGCTAAATTTGGTCTTGTGCAAACCATTGCATACATTAAGGAACCAACGACTGAAGCATAAGGAATTTTTTTCATCTCTTCCTTATCTTTTTCACTTGTAGGACTTTGTTTTGAACTAAGTTTGAAGTGACTAGCAAGTGGGCAACCAACGGGTTTTGCTTTATCCATATTGAACTTCTCAAGCACTTTTTCAATGTCATTTTCTTGAGACAACCAAATTTGCCCTTTTTCACGATCACGAACAATTCTCATGCCCAGAATTTGTTTTGCTGGTCCCAAGTCTTTCATAGCAAAAGACTTGCTCAACTCCAACTTCAATTTTTCAATCTTGGAGAAGTTTTGTCCTACAATGAGCATATCATCAACATAGAGTAAGAGAATAATATAAGTGTCATCTGAAAATTTTTTCACAAACACACAATCATCCGAAGAGGTTTTTGAGTAACCATGATCAATCATGAAAGAATCAAATTTCTTGTACCATCTCCGTGGTGCTTGCTTCAACCCATACAAACTTTTCTTTAATTTGCACACTAAATTCTCTTTCCCTTTTTGTTTAAAGTCTTCCGGTTGTTCCATGTAAATTTCATTTTCCAAGTCACCATGTAAGAAAGCAGTTTTCACATCTAGTTGCTCAACTTCTAAATTCAAGTATGCTGCCATGCCAAGGATAACCCGAATAGATGACATCTTTACAACCGGTGAGAATATTTCATCAAAGTCAATTCCCTTTTTCTGACCAAAGCCTTTTACCACAAGCCTAGCCTTGTACTGAAGATTCTTTCCATCATTTTTCAGCCTAAACACCCACTTATTTTTCAAAGCTTTCTTTCCAGGAGGAAGTTTAACCAAATCATAAGTGTGATTGTCAACTATGGAATTCATTTCCTCTTGCATAGCCTCCATCCGTTCAACTTTATTTTCATGGTTCATGGCTTCTTGATAGCTTTCGGGTTCCCCTTGATCCGTTAGAGTAACATAGTCACTTGATGGATATTTAGATGAAGGTCTTGACTCTCTTGAAGACCTTCTCAATTGAGCTTGCTCTTGAACTTGTTGCTCCCCCTTATTTTCATCTTCAACATCATTAGGAATTTTATCATTTCCGACATCTTCAAGAAGTGGAAGAACATCTTCCATATTTTCATCATGTGCCAAAGGTGGAGAAGGTAAGTCTAAGTTAACAAAATCATTCCCATTAGATTGTGGTTGCTCAATCGTGCCAAAATCTTCAATTGTTTGATCTTCAAAAAATACAACATCTCAGCTTCTAACAATTTTCTTGTCAACCGGATCCCACAATCTGTATCCAAATTCGTTATGCTCGTAGCCAAGAAAAATACATTGCATTGTCTTGTCATCAAGTTTGGATCTTTCATCTTTTGGAAAGTGAACAAATGCACGACAACCAAACACTTTCAAGTGATCGTAAGTGACATCCTTACCTTTCCAAATTTTTTTAGGAACTTCACCAAGTAAAGGAGTTGAAGGAGACAAATTAATCAAGTCCACTACCGTCCTCATTGCTTCACCCAAAATGATTTTGGCAACTTCGCATGAGAGAGTATACATCTCATTCTCTCCAGTATAGTGCGGTTCATCTTTCAGCAATACCATTTTGTTGAGGGGTTTTCTTGACGGTCTTTTGATGTCTAATTCCTTCGCTGTAACAATATGCATCAAATGGGCCAATGCACTCTCCACCATTATCTGAGTGCACACATTTCACCTTCTTTCCAATCTCCCTTTCAACTTTAACTTGAAAATGCTTAAACACATCTAAGACTTGATCTTTAGTCTTCAAAGTGTAAGCCCAAACTTTTCTTGAACAATCATCAATAAAGGTAACAAAATAAAGTGCACTACCATGAGATTTAACTTTCAAAGGACCGCATACATCTGAATGTATCAAATCTAAAACGTTAGATTTTTTTAGTAACAAACTTTGCATGAAAAGGAGCTCTATGTTGCTTACCGGCCAAACAATGAACACAAACTTTAAGAGAGGTACCTTTCATCCCTGGTAGGAGCTTCTTTTTGAACAAAAACTACATTCCTTTTTCACTCATGTGCTCAAGCCACTTATGCCACAAATCGGTGGAAGAGTGACTTTCAATTGCATTCACAACACCATTACCAATTTTACCTTACATTATATAAAGTGTACCGATTTTCTTGCCTTTAGCCACCACCAAATTACCCTTTGTGAGCTTCCATTTTCCATTACCAAAATGGTTGTCAAACCCTTCATCATCAAGCTTTCCGGTAGATATCAAATTTAGTCGAATATCGGGTACATGTCTTTCATCTTTGAGCACCAACTTGCATCCCAAATTTGTTTCCAAACAAACATTTCCAATGCCAACAATTTTTGATAGACCTTCATTTCCCATCCAAACAACTCCATAATTTCCTTTGAAATAAGAAGTGAAGAAATCTCCCTGAGAAGTGACATGGAATGACGCACCGGAATCAATAACCAAATCAGTCTCTTGACTTGTCAAATTAATGCAACTTTCATCACAAACAACCATGAGATCACCATCAGATGCAACTGAAGTTGTGTCTTCATTCTTTTGCTCAAAAATTTTCTCTTTGTTTTGCTCCTTAAATTTCAATTTTCTACACTCCCACTTCATATGCCCCTTTTTATGATAATAACGACACTCAATATCTTTTTTTCGAAACTGAGTTGGACCGACCTCTTGATTTATCATTACGGTGAGAATATCTGCTTTTACTTCTACCTCTCCCTCGGTTTTCTGTCACAAGTGCCTCTAAATGAGAAGAGCCAACTGATTTTTTTCTAATTTCTTCATTCAACAAGCTGCTAGTTACTTGGTTCATAGTAACAATTCCATCAAGAGCCGAATTACTAACTATCACAACCAAAGTTTCCCAACTTTTCTGCAAAGAGCTAAAAAGTATTTAGGTCTCCAATTCATCATCAAAAACTATTTTCATAGTAACAAGCTGATTGATAATATTTTTCATCTCATTCAATGTTCGGTAATAAGACCACCATCTTTATATTTCAAATTCACCAATTTTAGGAGAAGAAAGGCTTTATTTGTAACCGATTTTCTATCATAAAGACCCTCTAATTTTTTTTCACAATTCATGCGCCGAAATTTCGGTAGAAATATGATGAAAAACACTATCATCAATCCATTGTCGGATAACACCAACGGTTTTCCTATTAAGCCTATTCCACTCATCATCACTTATGTCTTTAGGCTTTTGGCTATCACCCTCAATAGGCCCATCCAGATCTTTGCAAAATAAAAGATCTTGCATTTTTGTTTTCCAAGTTACCCAATTGCTTCCATTGAAACTAATCATACGACAAACATTACCATCCATAATTTACACAAGTTTAATGCGTACAAATAACACGGCTCTGATACCACTTGTTGGGGAAATATTATATATATATATATATATATACAAACAAATTCCCACAAGTAAATCAATGGAGTAATGCAAACCATAAAAAATTGAGACACAAGAAATTTAACGTGGTTCCCTCAAATGTTGAGGTACATCCACGGGGCACGGTAGTCCAAATCCACTATCACCAAATATGTTGTACAAAGTGGATACAAAAGGCATAAGCCTTACAAATACACAAGAGTGCATAAACAAATGTAATAAGATGGAAAGCTCTTACCAAATATTCTGAACAAAACTCCCCAAAGAATCAACCAAAATAACACAACCAGAATAGCTCAAATATGCTGTTAATAATACACAGTTGGAGTCCAAGAGTGAGGGCAGTGGCTTGCAGCCGCAGTTGCTGGAGAAGAAGACTGGCAGCCCTACAGTTGTGAGTAGTTGCTGTAGGCAGAAGGAGTGCTGCAGGTGTTGGGAGCTGGTATTGAAAAACAGAGAGTCCAATGGCAATAAGCAGGAAAAACAAAAATAAAGAAAAAAGGAGATGAAGGGTCAGCCACTGCGCGTGAGACCTTTTGCTGAAGGTGAGAACTGCTTCCTTCAAAAGCCAACAGCCATTAAAAAAACACTTTTTCCAATTGTTGGGCCCCACAAAGAGGGAAAACCCAACACTTGGCATGCAGAGTGGAGATTTAAAATATCTTCAGTGAAGAACCAAACTGACATATGCAGATTAAAAACACTACGTACACGAACACATGAACACATGGGTTACGCTCATTATTCATGCAAAAACCAGTTTGCATGCTTTTGCTATCTTAAGTAGTAAAATGTGTACTGCAGACGAACCTAAATAGGCAGGACACAAAGAAGACCTAGCTAGCCACTTGAGTTCATTTGCTTCCCCTCAATTTTGAGCATCCAATTCCAATGCCTAATTGAACCAATAGGCAGCAATGCACATGTTCCTTGCTTGGCGAAAGTATATATACATATACATATACAAATATAAATATACAGACACACACAAATATATATATGCACACATATGTATATTTGGGTAGAGCGATGTGCCTGCAGCTGGCAGCTACCTCTTTCAATTATTTGACGTCAATTATTAGGGGCTGTGGACCTTTAAGGTGGTTGCAGGGAGTATTCTGTTTTTAATTCATGAATGAGGGGAGATCCCAGTTTAGGAACCTGTTTCATTCAACAATCTCCAAGACCTCGTGTGATTGGGCACACCTACTTCAACCCTAGCTCCCAATATAATCTAAGCTTCAAGAGCTATTAATTTGTGCTCTTGGGGTGCTTAGTTATAGATAACTATATATATTTAGATAACGCCGGCATATGCCCGACTAATTCCACGCGAGCAGCTATATATATTATTGTTTAAAAGGCGTATGAATTTATATATATATATATATATATATATATATATGTTCGTTTATTTATTCATGACATTAATTAATCAGTAAGCCTTTATTTATTTTGCCTATTTTCTTGATTAAATTAATTTTTTTTTAAGTTTTCTGTTCAACCATTATTAATTATTTTTTCCTTGTTTTTAATTAATATGATCAAGCAGTACTAGCAATTTTTATTTTTTTTTATATGGAAATTTAAAATTTGTACCAATACATTTTAAAATGCTAAAATTTGATGTAGAAAAGAGCCACAACTAGTATAAATATATATGGCATTTATGTGTTAATTAGTATGTTTTCATATTTTCCTTGAGAAGTTCGATGATGCTTTTGGTTTAAGTAGTTATAACCCAGTGTTAGATTATTACTTTACCTAAGTCCAACAACACAGCACGTGCAAAGACAAAGACACAATAAATTTTTAAATACAACAAAATAAATGCGAGCGACGAGACTAGAATTCAGGACTTCCTGTAACCAATTGATATCATGTTAGATTACCACTTTACCTAAAAGCTTAAATTGTTAAGTTCTGGGCCAACGATGTATATCAAACTTTAACACCCAGTATAAAATATGTAAATATTTTCTTATATATATTGTTCAAAATCACTTTGCCCCATATTGAAAAATATATTAAGATGTAAATTAATATATTCTTATATATGTTGTTGTTGGGGATCGAGTTGACTCATGATCAGTTTTTCCCACATTGAAAAATATATTAAGTGAAAATAATTAAGTGAATGATATATAAGTGGCATGTATACATGGGGAGCTCTAGACGACTTCAATTTTTAAGCATGCATATATGGCGTGCACCATCTACCATGCATGTGAGGCATGCACCTAAGCACGTATAGCATGTGCGTGAGAGGTGTGCATGTGCATGTAAGCATGCATGTTCATGAGCTCTACCCCAACAGCTAGCACTGTTCATCCAAGCATCTGTGGCATGCAACATGCATGCATGAGACACATTGCATTCCTGTCTCACATGCAACATGCACGCACGAGACACATTGCATTCTTGTCATCAATTTAATATGCAATTTGACCTCTCAAAAAAAAATTTAATCTACAATTTGAACAAAGTTTTTAATTAATTATATTTAATGACGATAATATATATATATATATATATATATATATATATATATATAGATGAGTTCACTGATTCATCTGCATGGTTTTTTTTTTTTTCGGGGTAATGTATTCTTGGCAATGCTGGACTCCTCCTTTGGTTCTCCATTAAAGAGATCCCTAAAGCACCCACTACAAAAAAGAAAAAAAAAAATGATTTGGGTATCGCTCTAAAGCCCATTTAATCAGAACCCCAGATAGATGCATTTGTTAGGAGGATTATCTATTTCACTTTCATGACAATTTCCAAAAATAGGAGTGCAATGAGGGAGAGATTGTGAGGGATAAGGGTGTGTTTGTGTGGGGCAGTTATGGTAAGAAACGTAGTGGAAGGGAGATGGTAGCCGCTTTCAGAAAGGAGCTAGTCCACTAGCAATCTCCCACTGTGTTGGCATTAACTTCAGTTCAGGAAATGTGCATACGTATGAGAGCTGCATTCAATATTTGAATTGGACATAACCTTTCTTACGCGTTAACCATTAAGTTTATATATAAGAACAGATAAAAAGCATACTGGTTGGCTTTGGCAGACAACCGCAGTAGTGCTCCCTTCCACTTGGAATACTGGCCTTTAGTTCATTTGATTATACTTAATTCGAATTCTTACTGTTAAACTCTCTCTCTCTCTCTCTCTCTCTCTCTCTCTCTCTCTCTGTGAATTAGTAGCTTAATGTTGCTGTCATGCATGGACTCAAATAGAAAGGTTTATCCGAGAGAATGACCAATTAATCTTAGTTTCTGGACAAAAAATTAATGAAAACCTTTCTTTCACGCCTCTTAGTTTAACATTTGACTTTAATAGAGTGTGTGTGTGTGTGTGTGTGTGTGAGAGAGAGAGAGAGAGAGAGAGGAGAAATTATAGGTGGAGGGAGGTTCCTGTATAATTTCCCGAAAGAGAGGGGGGGGGGGGGAGAGAGAGAGAGAGAGAGAGAGGATTTTCTATGGATAATTAAGCGTTTTATTCAGGGTTTAACCGACGAAAGAGTAGGAAATTTGAACTAGCTAGTGGAGTAGTCGCAGTTAACATCATCAGAAAAAGAAAGAGAGAATTGGAGAATCGGACAATGGACGATGGACGCCAGTTTCTCCTCCACTGAATATAAAAACTGTTTGGTTGTGCTCCAATTTAAAGTGTGTAATTTAAGCTTCATGATTACCAAAACAGAAAATGGGGGCTGACCCCTCTTGCCTTTGACGAAATCAAAGCGATTTAATTCAGCCTCGGTTTTATATTCAAATCGCTGATATCCACTACTAGCTACTAATTGATTCTTCTCATTTGGTCGGTCCAATATTTAAAAACCCCTTGTATGCCATTTCTCCTCGACATCTCCCTTGAACAATATTTGCTGGTTGATTCCTATATATCTAATTGTTGAAGTTATACACATGCTTCAGTAATTTTGAAGGCAAAATGATCAATAGGTATTTCAATGGGTGTTTGGGTGTGCATAATGCTTTAATTTCTTCCAATGCAATCAACTTGGGTTTTGAAGCTAAGGGTACAGTTCCACATCAGTGCTCCCGCACTGATGAGAGTTAAAAAAAAGTGGTGCTTGTACGGGGTTACCCATGGTGTGGTCTGTGGTGCTGTGTATATAACTCTTTTGGTTTTCACTTAATTAAATTACATGGGCGATATATGCTTGATGCTTTGTAGTCTACCTAACACAATCAACTTAGGTGTTGACCATAGGACATTGGTCCGCAGATGAATAAAATAGGAGAGAGTATGTAAAGCACAAATAGTGGAAGGGGATTAAACTAGGCCGAGTCCCCATCAATAAATATCAACGAGAATCCTCTGTTTTTTTGCCGCTGGTCCTTCTGGTGTCTTTACTTTTGCCAGCCAATGAGAATGGGTGGGAAAGCTTGTTCCCATAAAACTATGTAATTGAATTCTCTCAGTAACCAATCAAATTGTGCTACTCCCAACCACAGCCGATTGTTTGTTTGGTCGTTTTTTTTTTTATATATATAAAAAATTAAAATTCTTTAAAGTTTTACTTGAAGATGATTGCGTTTCTTTCTCAAATTCATCATTTTTTTTTTCCTCCTCATATAAGTCACCTTGTCCTTATTTTCTATTTCTCTCGAAAATGAGTGGCAGAATGTAAGCTGCGCAATATAGTGGCACAAAAGACCCCTTACCCTATTTCTGAAACAGATCATATTCCAAAAAGCAATTTCTTCTCTGTTTCTTCTTCTATAAATGCACTCCCACCCCTTTCACTCCCTTCTCATGTTATCTCCCTCTGTCCTCTCTCTCTCTCTTCGGGCCACCCGTCTTCATTTCCTCCCAAACTAGAAGGTGGGTTTGGCTCATAAACTTCTACCTAGCTTCATTTCTCACCCCTGACCTCTCCCAACCCCAAATTAAAGCTCCCTCACTCTAACACAATACCCAATTCCCGTGTTCTTCCTTTGTTTCAGTAATCGATTGCCCTGTTTTAAACTCATCTTAGATAACGATGTCTTCTATTGTTTGCCAAGGGTTGCAATCATGTCTCGTCGAACCCACTGCCGTAAGGCTCAAACTGGCTCCACCACCCAGCTCCAACTTTTCTCCATCCTCTGAATGGTCTCACAGGCCCTCTACCCCTGACTCTGACCCTCACCCTAATCATCACGACAACAACAGTAATCACAAAACCGAAAACGGAGACGTTAACCGTGGCTGGAGCTTCATGGAAAATCTCCTAAACACTTCCAAAAATTCAAAGGAAGAAATTGATAATAAAGAAGTCTATGTTCATCCTCTGCACAAGCGTTCTGCCACAAGGGTGGGTGAGATAAGCTTGGAAATGTGCACTGAGAACCTGGGCAGCGAGACCGGCAGTGACATTACCCAAAGCTCATGGGAAAATGCAAAGTCTCCAGCGAAGGAAAGATCAAAATTTAAAGAAATTAGCAGAAAAAAGCTGGATAGGAGCGCGACTTTCCCCCCTCCCCTGACTTCAATCAGCGGGTTCGGGTGCGTGCAGGTGAGGCCTCACCGAGAAGAGGGCCGCTTGGTTCTGAAAGCCGTTACCGTCTCCTCCTGCAATACTTATTTCCATGCCGAGCGGAGCGACGGCCGCCTCAGGCTGCGGTTGTTGAAGGACTGCTCCAGCGAAATCATCGATAGCGCGGAAGCTGAAGCAGAGGAAGAAGCAGAGGAGGAAGGAGGGGATGACGAAGAAGAAGCCGGGGACGAAACTGGGGAGGCAGAAGGGGAAGGTGAACTTGAGGGGGAGGGCAGTGAGAGCGAGTGCGTGCATTCATGGGGGAATGAGGAGGGGGAGTTGGAAGGGAATTGTGGAAACGTCGGGGGTAAAATGGGGAGAAGAAGCGTTGGAAGGCCAAACAGGTGCAAGCAGGAAGGGTGTGGGAACAAGGAAATGTACACTCGGCCTTTTTGGGTTGCTACCTCTTAAAGCTCTCATTTGGAAATTGGAACTCTCATGTCATGCACCCACCCCCATTCCTTTCTTCCTAGTACTGCACCTGCGCACTTTAATTTCTTTCTCTCTCCATCTTCATATCTCTCATCTGCGAATTCAGGCATCTCTCTCTCTCTCTCTCTCTCCCTATCAAACTCACAACCATATTAATTGATTGTGTAGTTGTATTTTTCCTACACATGCTCTCGGAATTGATGTTTTCCATTAGGTATATTGGCCTGTTTATGGTTAGTTATTTTCGTTATTGGACATGAGCATCAACTCTCTCTCTCTCTCTCTCTCTCTCTCCCTCTCTCTCTCTCTTACTGGACGTTGTTATTATGAACAATCTCATTAATTTCTAAAGAATTAATCATATTCCCAAATTACCCCTAAACTAATTAATTATAGTAGGTGCACCCCAAATGAGGAACAATAAAGGTGGTCATTTTTTATGGCCGTGGGGCCACATTCATTGGCATCCGGATCCATTCACTACATGTTTCTCATGGAGAGTTGGTTTCTATGTAATTTTTTTGTGTTTTATGACTCAACTTGTAAAATAAAATTTTAAAGTAACATAAGGTCCCTCTTCAAGACTTGTCTTCCCCGTAATACAACAGCCCGATTTGAATCTTATGAGTGTCTCCATTCTTCTTTGAACCCAAAAATATAAAAATGAAAATGACATAATCAGAATGAAGAGATGAGATTGGTGTGCTGCGTTAATTCCTTGAGGATCTATTAATTTATAGAATCCTTCATTCTCTATGTACTTTAAAAATAAGATGTGTATATATTCAATAAATGCAAACCAAGATTCATATACTTAATCTTATTTATTTATCAAATACATGAATGAATGAATAGTCTAATTAAATATAGATGCATAACAAAATCCATCATACTTATTTACTTCCAAGATAATAACAATAATATTATATTACACAAACAAAAAATACATCATATAAGAAACTTGCCATCATTACCAAACTATATCTACGTTGGATGGGGCAAGAACAGGGGCATGATCCACCGACTAGCATAATTAGAGAGAGGATTGGCTCATGAACAAGTTGTGATTGGGAAACACTAGCAGTAATGGTGATCGTCCGATGGCCTCCCGCTATCGCTTTCGTGGACCGCATTTTAGCCTTTGATTTGTAAACTTGTGATTAATTGTGCGAACATCAGGGAGTGGGGACACCTTTCCCCTTTGATTATTGGTCAAAATCAAATCATCCTAAAATGGACCGCTTCTTAGATTTTGTGTTTATTTATTTCTAATGCACATGGGTTTGCATGCACTACAAATTAAAGAAATAATATGTAATGATGTCTTCATAATATTCACTCTATATTTATTTTTCATGTACTATTTTACTGTATTCATTTTTCATTTTTTAAGGAAAAATATTTAATTTTTTTTTTAAAAAAAAAGGAGTAAATTTGTCGTTTTATTATGTAAAAAAACTTACCAGAAACATCAAATTTTTAATAAATACCAATTACAAAATGTGACGTGAGTACTAAACATTTAAGGAGAAACGATTGAATTGTACCCTCTAATCGATTTAGTCATATTTTAAACAATCAGCTGTCTCCTTGAATTTTGAATTGATTTTAAGCAATCTCAATAAAGTTTGGCTTAAATCAGTAGTTTTTATTTCAAAATCATTCAACATTCAAGAATAAGATTGTTTGTTTAAAATGTGATAAGATTAAGGGATCATTTGGTATCACTATAAAAAAATTAGAGAAATGAAAATCAGAAACAAAAACTAAAAATGAAGTTAAGAAGAAGTAGAAACCAGTAACATGTTTGGTTAACATTTATAAAACTAATACAAATTAAAAAATTTGTTATCTTTAAATCAAAATATTATAAAAATATGATTGAAATAATAAAATTATAAATAATGTACATTAAAAATTACTATGATAAAAATAAAATTTATTATAATTATTTCACTTAGTTGTTCTACTTTCAAGTTTTACTTTACAATAAAAATTTCATTAGACATGACAAATGAAAAATAGTAAAAATAATTTGTAATTGGCTTTATTTTTATTTTTTGAAATTTACATATATTTTTATTTTAATTATATTTAAATTTAATGATCATTTAATCTCGATTTTAATTTAAAAGTGCATAAAATAAATAAATTAACTAAAAATATTTAGAGTATTAAAATTTTTAGAAAAAATTTATCAAAACAAGTGAAAATCATAAAATTTAATTTTTAGTTTTTTTGACAAAAAACCGACAACAGAAACAAACACATTTTATAATATATTTTTTTCACTATGAAGAAACAGAAATAAAAAATTAGAAACTACCAAGCCAATCCTAAACAATTTAACTAAATAACTTCTTACACAAGAAGTAGGCATAATTTGACGAGTCCCAATAAATTGATTTTCGCCTTATTTTAGTAAATTCAAACATTAATATAAAAACATAAACGCACACACTACAATGGTATTGGGAGTAGAGACCATACGTTGTATGTTGTGGGAGCAGGGCAGGGCAGAGGAGAGGTGGGTGCTGCGAGCCTGCAAGTAGGGTTTGTACGAACAGAGTACGTATGGGAGGTAACCATCAGGGTGAAGGGGAAGGTCCCACATACGCAACATGGGCTGACCTCTTCACATACATATATATATACCAACACCCAAGCCCAGTCCCCCCCATGTGCATGCTCCACTGTTCCTTCTCAGATTCCAACCAGCTTTTTTTTCATTTTCGTTCTGGTTCATTTTCAACCCCCTTGCACTCTATTACTTTTATAATAATAGGAGAAGGCAAAAAAAAAGGGAGGGCAAACAAAACTTTAAATGGTATATTTTTCAGTAATGACTTGCAAAATCTTGACATGCCTGAGATAAACATGCTGATAAATGAAAAGATCCAGAAGAAAATATCATACACCTTCAATGCTGGATGAGTAATAAACATGCAAATCAGTGTTGGGAGACTGATCGTGCATGTGTTAGACTGATTCATTTATTTATTCTGACGAACATCAACTTTACTCATAATGACATGATACACATACTAATTCTATTTACTGAACGTATGAAGAACAGAAGGAGTTGGGGTTGGGGGCATGGGGATGAAAGTGGGTGACATTCCTCAAAAAGAGGAGGGCAGTGTCGGATCGTGGAGGGAGAGTATCCATTCGCTAGGTGAGCTTACAGTTTAGGGATGAGGGGAGATATTGACAACATGCACATGCATCGTTGTGTCTTTTTACATGGATCATCATGATTCATGTGCTTCCAGCCCCATCTTCTCTCACCATATAATGTTACCCACTAACCCAAATCTTGTCGAAGTCAGCATATTCCCTTTTTCCTTTCTCATGTGATCAAACCATTTCCGTCCTCCTACTGCTGTTCCTACAATTCGTATTACTGCTACTGCTATTAAATAATAATAATAATAATAATAATAATAATAGGATCTAGCTGGATTTGCTTAAGTGATATGGACAAAATTAGGCTTTGACTTTAATGATCTCAAGGTTCTAGATTCAATTCTTCACTTGTAGTTTATGTAATTAAGTACTAGAGATGCGTCAATGAACAAGCGACAATGTTTTCACCCTCTCGGACACCAATTTGGTGCCACTAGGGTAGGCCCCAAGGACTCACCCAAATTGAAAAAATAAAAATTTTACACGAACTTAACGAATTTCTAGAAATGTGTCAATGAACAAGCGACAATGTTTTCACCCCCTCGAACGCCGATTTGGTGCCACTAGGGTAGGCCCGAAGGACTCACCCAAATTGAAAAAAATAAAAATTTTGCATCAAGTTTCAAAAATATCACAAACCTCTTCTGAGATTTTAAAAATCTTATATACCTTTCCTGAGATTTGTCAAAAAAGACACAGGCCTCCCCTTAGAAATCTTGTCTTATTGCAAAATATAAATGGAGGTATGTGTCTTTTCAACAAACCTCATGGGAGGTTTTTGAGATTTTTTGAATGTTAAGAGAGATTTTTGTAAATTTTGAAATTTCAAGAAAGTTATTGTCTTTTTATCAAAGTTTAGGAAAGATTAGCATCTTTTGCTTAAATAATAATAATATACAAATTTATTTCCACATCTAAAATATTATTACTTAATCAATACATAGAAAAGGAAACGTGGTGATTGATAATATAATAATTCTTCTTTCTTAAAAGCTTTTTTCTAAAGGGTTACTCTTTATGCAAACCTATGCTATCCCCAAGCTATCCCCAAGCCCCCTCTTTCCTTTTAAATTTGGGAATCTTACCAGTTATCTAATAATATTTATAATGATGATGATGATGATGATGATGATCTTTAAATAAAATGGAAAAAAATAATGATAATGGTGATAATTATAATGAAAGAAGATGATGCAAGTTCCATTTTAAATATTGTTAAAGAAGTTATAACATGGGAGAAGCTTATGGGAAAACAATTCTTTTATTAAAAAAAAAAAAATTATATCTTATAGAAGCACATTATATGATAATAGATAAGTGCGAAATTCGGATTCAGCTTTTATTGGTAAAAAAAATTTATTAGATTTTCATGTCAAAGTAATTAGGTGCTTTTGAAGACTAGAGCAAATAGGTCTACATAAATATAGAATGATAAAACTTATTTTCTTTGGTTAATGAACTTGAAAAGGTGAGATATATAAAAGGATACAATGTAAATGTAAATGAGTATTCATGCATGAATATGAGTGTTTAAGATTCATGTATCAATATTTAATTTATACATCTCTTCTTTGGAGAAAGCCACATCCTTCAAATTCAACTAAGAATCACTATTAATTCAATGAATCATACACACACATGAATTTAATTAATATATATTTAAATGCAATTAAGTGTACATTCATATTAACTAATAGTATATTATTATATTTATAGGAAATATATATATATATATATATATATATATATTCCTTTATGAATGAATGAATGTGTAACGATCTCAAAAATAGTTATACTTGATTAGGTTATGATCCTAAAAAAATAATTAATTAATTAATTATTAATTAAATAATATAATATAATATATTAATATTAATATAATATATTTATATATATGTTAACCAAAAGGATCAAAAGATCCTTCAAGAATTGAATTCTAGAGAGATCTCTCTCTCTCCCAAGCCTCTCTCTCTCTCTCTCTCTCTCTCTCTCTCTCTCTCTCTCTCTCTCTCTACTAATTTTCTCACAAATCTTCAACCAAATTGACGATCGGACACCACCATAGGATCCTAGCTTCAATCCTCGTCATTTTAATCGGAGCAGATTTTTTATTTGGGGATCCTAGGTACCACTTCAAGGCTAAGGTGGAGAGTACAAATTATGTATGTTATTTTTAAAAAATTAACCAATTAAATTGGAGAATATGGGTATTTGGATATTAGGTTAGTTGTTATTTTAGAATTTAGGTTAATTGGAATATGTGGGCCTCAGAAATGTTAAAATAATTATTATTTCGAGGTCGAGTTGATTAAACTAGGGTTTATGAATATATAGTTTTGTGCGAATGTCGCAGACCCTGTTATAGGATCCTTGCAGACATTTCTTTAGGAAACAGGTAAGGGAAATAAATTAGGTCAACTTATTTTTTGAAGCTTAACTATTTAAAATTGAGATTTTAAGCATCGAAATATTATATGTGATTTCTTAAATGGTTAGGCATATGGGAATTTTCGATTATTATGGTTAAAAGTATATTTGTGGGAAACATGTATTTTGGGATTGAGTAAAACTCTGAAATTTATTATACCATTATTTTCAACAATATAGTTATCTCAGATAGATTTTATATTATGAATTATTATTCAAATTGTCTGGCATGAGAAAAAATATTTTTACTATGTATATAAGTATGTCGGATTATGTTATGATTGCATAAAACAAGCATGGTTTGATAGCAATTTTAGAAGGCTATTAATATTACAGAAATTACGATATTGTTCTATATATTATGACAGTATAGTCGGCCCAGTGCCGTGACAGTATAGTTGGCCCAGTGCCATGAGCAGTATAGCCGGCCTAGTGCCGAGATCAGTTGTGATATGATAATATTTTATACAGAGATACGATATGATAAAATTTAACAGAGTTATAGAACGTGTTTAATACAGAACATTAGTATGACAATGTTTTTATATACAAGAGCTGTGGTATGATAGTTTGTTATATTCATGCGGATGATTGGAAAATTGTAGCTCAACTACTTACGAATACATTTAAAAACCCTTACCTTGCACACAAAGTATATAACCTAAATTAGACAAATTATAAAACATGAAACATATAATCTTAAACTATGAAACATGTAATAACAATAATGATAACACACAAATTATGCTTAGGACAACCAAGATTGCAAATATAACTACACAATGAAAACGCTCACCGAAACATAATGTTGTTAGTCATGGTAGTAGTATGAATGGCAGGTCTGAGGAATGGCGGTACAAAATGCCTCAGACACAGAAAATGTATGTGATGATTGGCTAGTTTGAGGGACGGCGGTACGAAACGCCTCAAACTCAACGAGAGCATAGTATGAATAGCTGATTGAGGGACGACTATACGAAATGCCTCAATCATGCAAAAAATATTTGATATGAATCATGGTATATTTATGTGATGAATATCAATAGGTGATTAAGGGACGACGGTATGAAACGCCTCAATTATGCAGAAAATGTTGATATTTATCATAGCAAATATATGTGATGAGTTTTGAATTTAATATGAATGGCTAATTGGGGGACGGTGGTACGAAACGTGTGATACCCCGTGGAAGAAAGGCTTAAAAGGATTAGATCTTATTACCCATATCAACAAGGTGGACCTTTCTTTTCGAGAGCCTTCCCATAAGAACTTCACGGTTAAGCATGCTTGGTTTGGACTAATCTTGGGATGGGTGACCATCTGAGAAGCTTTCTCAGAAAGTGTGCGAGTGAGGACAAAAACACACTAAAAAGAACACGTGTTAGTTTGTGGGGCCAGTCATTACTCTGATAAGGTCTGCCCCTTGTTCTCTGGTCCAGGTGGAGGAGGAGAGACGTAGTGTTCCTTGGCAGACCCAAAATGGGGCGTTACAAAATGGTATTAAAGAAATTACCCAAGTGAAAGTGTGATGAGATTCACATTGCCTGAGTTTGGAAATGTGGGTTCGCAACGAGGACGTTGCGTTCTGTAAGTGGGGGAGAATGTGATACCCCGTGGAAGAAAGACTTAAAAGGATTACATGTTACTACTCATATCAACAAGGTGCACTTTTCGTTTCGGGAGTTTTCCCATAAGAACTTCATGGTTAAGTGTGTTTGACTTGGAGTAATCTTGGGAGGAGAACCTTTTGGGAAGTTTTCTCATGAAGTGTGTGAGTGAGGACAAAAACACACTGAAAAGAGCTCGTGTTGGTCTGTGCGACCAATCATTAGTCCGATAAGCCCCACGCCCCCTATTGTTTAATCCGGATGGAGGAAGAGAGACGCAATGCTCCCTTACAGACTCAGGTTGGGGTGTTACAATGTAGAGATCCGAAAAATATAACAATAAAAAAAATAATTGGGAAAAAAGGATTTTTGGGTTGGTAAAGAGAAAATCAGCGACGATTTTCTAGAGCATTAAGAAAATCGTTGATGATTATATGGTTTTACTGCGGGCCGGTAATAGGTAAAACAGTAAAAACTAGGCCTGTTAAAGAGAAAATCGGTGACGGTTTCTTGAGAGCCTGAGAAAACCGGCGACGGTTTTCTTTGCAGTGCCGATTATAAGGAAGTCCCGCGAGCATGATTTTGTTAAGTAAACAAAAGCTTTCCTCTCTCTCTCTCTCTCTCCCTCTCTCTCTCTCTCTCTCTCTCTCACACACACACACACACACACACACAAACCCTACGGTCCTCTCTCCTTCTCTTTTCGTTTTCTGCCTCGTTAAAGCTCGATTTGACAATTTGGAACCACCGCGAGGTTTGTGGGAAGATTCTCTGCAACTTAACCAGAGCAGATGCTTTGGCTCGACAAGGTGCTATGGGGAGGAATAGTTTGTTTATAAATAGTAGTCAACTCCCTAGAGTTAGCAATGGTTTGTATAAATTGGAAAAGATGAGTACAGCTTATATGAAGTATGTTTAGCTAATTTCCTTTTGGTTTTTACTTATGCTTTATGTTGTTTATCTTTTGTTTTGTTTTGTTGCGTGAGGTTTGTTTTGTAGTTCCTATTTTGTTTTGTTTTGTTTGGACTTGTAACCCAGTTTTTGACTGGATGTGGGTGTTGTTCTTTGGGAGGTTTTTAACGTGTTGTCTTTCGTTATCTCCCTTTGATTGTCTTGTAACCACGGTATTCCTCCGCCAAAAGTGAGGGGTTATCAATAAATAAATGGAGGTGCCGCCCTTCTTTAAAAAAAAAAATAAATAAATAAAAACCTTAACCGGGGCAGATTTTTAATTAGGGGTTCTAGGGCACCACTCCAAAACTAAGGTAAGGGTGTTAAATATTAGTTTTAATTATTAAATTGGAGTATTTGGAGCCTAAGGAATATTAAATGATAATATTCTGGAGGTTAAGTTGATTAATCTGGGGTTAATGTAATTTCAGGCTTTTGAGCTGTGAACGTTGTGGAGCATAAGATTTAGGGTGTTAACGGACCTCTCAGTAAGTTAGGTAAGGGGAATAAATTATAGCAATCTTTTCTGAAAATTGCTGGTTGGGAAATATGAGAAATTGAAATATGATATTTTACTTGAAATTATTATGTTATGAATATCAGATGAAAATTGTGTGTCATATGATTTATATTGAAATGTAATTGAAATTGGGTTAAATGATTTACATTGAGAATAATGAGGTTATGAAATGTATATTGAAATATGAGATTTGAACAGTGGAAAATGATGAAAAGTAATAAGTCAATGAGTACTTTATAAGAAATGATGAAAAATTGAGCATAAATCTGTATGCTGAAAAATGAAAGAAATATGAAATGTTGATAATGTTTTACTGAGATATGTGGAAAAACATGAAATTCTTTAAAACTATTTATCACTTAATCCCTATTTATATATTTAACAAATCAATTGTAAGGATTTAAGACTGAATTAAATTTATTTTATCAATGAGTTTTTTTTTCCCAATTAAATGCGTGTAGAGTTATTCAACATACACATGCAATACGATTAATGAAATATAGTGCGGAAAGTAAAGAGATAAGGGAAGAGAGAATGCAAATGCGATTTTATGAGGTTCAGCCAACCCGGCCTACGTCCTTGCCTTGAGCAACCCACTTAAGGATTCCACTATAATCCCTGCTCCTTAAATTGGGACGGAGCTTCTCTCATATCCGCCGCTTACAAGAGGTACAGTTTCCTCCTAATCCGCTGCTTACAAAGGATACAACTCTCTCATCAAACCCAGTTCACAACCTGAACCGTGATTGCAATCAAATTTATAAAACACTCAAAGTTGCTTCTAATAAAGCTAGTGAGTACAATTGAAATTCCTAACACATAATCATATGGTAAAACTTGAAGCTCAGAATGAATGTAACGATATAATCGTTATATGCAAGAATATGATTCACTAACTTCCCCTTTCATCAAATCTCTCAAAAATATTTATATAAATCAACACTTGGGAGAACTTAGGTTAAATCTTTGAATACACAAACAACTTTGAAGATTGCAAAAATTTGAAACACACTTTGTCACAACAATATTTCTCTCAAGTTTTCAACCACAAGATGATCTTTGTAATATGCAACTTAATATATATATATATATATATATATGATGTGATTACCAAAGATAAAAAACTAACATAGGATTTTTTAGCAAATATCCCTCAATATATATATATATATATATATATATATATATATATATAGTTATGAACTTCTAAGGATATTTAATCAAATGGTTTTGAAGTATAAAAAATATCAAGTCTTTAACTAGATACACTCTTGAATCAAAAACTATTCAACCAATGGCAAAAACCTTACTCAAGTAATGATCTTGTCAAAAACCAATCTCTATATGATAATGAAAACTCAAGATTGATCTCTCTAAGATTGATGAGATGAGAAACTCTTGAAAATAATAAATCGATTTACCAAACCTCAATACCAAGTTGAAATCAAGATGTGTAAATGAAATCCTTTTGTTTTTCTGAGTTGATTTGCCCAAGCTTGATGAGTATAAGTTGGTGTACAGGCAATCGTATAGCAATACATTCAAGTCTCTCAAATTTCTTTCAAAAACAATGTTCTCTTCTCTTCTCTTTGATCTTAGTTAACGCACTAGGGTTTAGATATTCAATATATAGGTATCTTGCCCTTAGTATAGATCTCAACCGTTGGATCAAAAAATATCTCGCTAGTTCTCTTATTAAAAATTAGAATTTTAAGTTTTCCCGCAAGTTCAGACAACTAAGGTCAAAGGCCCATGTAGACACCCTACATGAATTTTGTATGAGCTTGTATGTAATTTGGTGACATTCATATATGTGAAATGGTATATTCATGTTGCATGTATATTCATTTAATATTCATTGTAATCGGTGTTTGTGGGTATCGCCCTAGAAACCCTCACGAGACTACAACTCGTCCACTAGGATCGACCTAGGGGTTTAAACCTTATTGCATTTGGTAAATGTAACCGTGTTTCCAGCGAAAGAAGAGGTAGATAGGATTCGGTAGCTTTCGTAGCTTTTTTTATTTTGCTAGGGACTAGTAAAACTTTAGTTAGAGGGTGTAATTATACGCTTAAATTGCATAATTAGGTGTTTTAATTCATGCATTACAAATTATATTTTTAATTAAATGCCTAATTACTCTTAATATTTTAACATCATGTTCTATTTATAATATTTTGGTTTTATTAAGTAATTTATGAATTTTTGATATTTTTTTATTACAGGGCAACTATTGAAAGCTAAAAATCGATGGTACTTCGTAATCTATGTGTACCTCTCTCATTTGACCTTCGATTTTGGTGATTCAAGATGTTGTAGAAAGATAAGAAAACGTTCTACAATTTTCATGTTTCGCATTTTAAGAAATACTGGCTACATCGAGATCAAAATTAGATGTGAAGTTACCATATGCTATTTTAATGGATTATTTCAACATTACTCCATAATCTAGGTGTAAATTTCTCGTCCGAGCTCCGATCACGACGATTCAAAATTATGAGGAAATTTGAAAAAGAGCTCTACAACTTTTTTGTTTTAAGTTTTGAGAGATACAAGCTTTAGTATAGTCAAAATTGCACTTGTGTGCTGATAAACAAAAGAGAAGAAAAGAAGAAGTAAGAAAAGAAAATAAATAAAAAAAAATGAAGTGGACTGAGTCTTGATGTGACCCGGCCATGCAAGTGTGTGTGGCGTTGGTCTTGGGTCTTCATTTTCTGGGCGAATTGTAGAAAGGGGCTGAAAGTTGTTTTTCTCATAAATTTGGATGTTGAAAAGTCAAAAAAAAGGGAGGAGACTTACTTTTAGCTTATATATTAGGGTTGTATTTTTTTGAAAGAACAACAGGGGGTAGTAGCTGCGTGAACTCCTCTCTCTATGGCCAGCCAATTCTTTCTCTCTCTCTCTCTCTCTCTCTCTCTCTCTCTTCTCTCTTCTCCCTTACTCTCTCATCTCTCTCTTGCTTTGAACTCAATTTTGTTAAAATTAATTCTATTGTTAAGCTTTTAATTTATTCAAAGTTTGGATTAATTTTTGTTTAAAAATAGTTTGTTTAATTTAAGAACTTTCTTTTTACGACATAAATTTCTGTTTAAATTTCTCTCTCTCTCTCTTGCATTTAAATTCTTATTTGAGCACTATTATTGTTAATTTCAATTTGTCTTCTCATTTAAAGTTTTTGTGGGGATTTAATTATTTTCTTTGGGTGTTTTTATTATTAAAGTTGGTATTTTTATTTAGAGTGTATTCTTACTTAGGTTTACGTTTAAAGTTAATATTTTTATTTAGTTGAATGATTGCAGGGTTTAGTTCGTTCATTATTCTAGTATTGAATCTGATATTTATTTAAGTTATTTCAAGCATATTTATTTTTTAGTTAGAATTTAAATTCTATTGCAAAACCTAAAAAATCCCAAGAAACTAAATCTAAACTATGTTCAGTATTTTTTTTTTCTTAATTTCTTTTGGAATTAAAATGCATTCCCTGAGGAGACGATCTAACTTTTGAGCTAAGTATTATACAACTGAATTCCTGTACTTCGAATAGCTTCTGAGTTACTCATTTTTAGAGTGAGTCAAGCACATTCTAAACACTCCAGCCAACCGACTATATTTTGGCCTGTTTATAAAGCCTCGGTCTACCGGCCATATTTAAAGCTTCAAAGCCCCAGCCGACCGACCTTTAGATTTGGCCTATTCCTAAAGTCCTAGTCGATTGGCCCTAATAGAACTAGGGAAGCCTAGCCAACTGGCTTTTGTATTTGGCTCAATATCTGAAGACCAGTGAATCAATTAGCGTCACCAGAGTCAGGTTCAGGAGTACGGTTACGCGAGGAGAAGGTATTAGCACCCCCTACGCCCCTGTTCTTACAAACGGTACTAGATTAATAAAAAATTATCCCCAAAATGAATCTAATAAACCTATCAAAATTACTACCTTTCAAAAATCAAAAGAATGAAAATATTATATAGGTATTCCCTCATAACCAAGGCAATCCAATACTCTAAAGAGTTCATGCCCTTGGTTACAATCATCGGGATAGAAAATCAAGAAAATAAGGTACGAAGTATGCTCCTGAGGTTTTGAAATCAATAGATTTTTTCTAAGTAAGAAAATATTATTCTATGAGGTTTTTGAAATTTGTTCAGGATGGAAATGATTTTGTGGGTTTAAAAATATTCTTGTGATTTTTCTAAGTGTGAAAACATTTTCTGTGATTTATGTGATTTTTCAATATTTTTCTCCAACTTTGAAATAGCACAAATAAAATTTATGGAAATCAAAATATGAAAATATTTTTTGGATTTTTTGAGAATTTTGTGAGTTCTTGTGAATTTTCTGAATATTTAGATAGTAATCAAATGAAATGGAGAAAACTGGCATGAACCGGTTTGGGGAAGGAGCCAGTCGAGCAATGACCAGTCCGGGGGGAAAACTAGTTTAAGGTCTTGGTCGGGACCAAATGATTTTTTTTCGAAAAAAAAAAAATAGTACAAACAAAATTTGAAGCAAAGTCATAAAAATCAAATTTTGAAAATATAGCTTGAGTTTTAAAATGTATCTTTGTGAAATTTTTGAATGTGAGGATAAAACACTTTGGGGATTCTTGGACTTTATTATATTTCCTTCCAAAAGTTTTCAAGTGCAAACAAATTTAAGATTTTTTTGAAATTTTTCTAAGAAATTTTCCATATGTTTATGTATTTTATGAATTTTTATGATTTTTATGGATTTTTGGAGGTTTATTCGAATATTTAAATATACATATAAAAAGGGTAAGTACAAAACCAGTTCAGTGGACCCGAATCGGTTCAGAGGAGAACCGGTCCAAAATTGGTGTTTGTGGGTATCGCCTTGGAAACCCTCACGAGACTACAACTCATCCACTAGGATCGACCTAGAGGTTTAAAACCTTACTGCATTTGGTAAATGTAACCATGTTTCCTGTGAAAGAGGAGGTAGATAAGATTTGGTAGCTTTCTTAATTTTTTTTAATTTTGCTAGGGATTAGAAAAACTTTAGTTGGGGGGTGTGATTACGCGCTTAAATTGCATAATTAGGTGTTTTAATTAATGCATTATAAATTATATTTTTAATTAAATGGCTAATTACTCTCAATATTTTGACATCATGTTCTATTTATAATATTTGGGTTTTATTAAGTAATTTATGAATTTTTCATATTTTTTTTATTATAGGGCAACTACTGAAAGCTAAAAAATGATGGTACTTCGTAATGTATGTGTACCTCTCTCATTCGACCTCCGATTTAGGTGATTCAAGATGTTGTAGAAAGATAAGAAAACGTTCTACAATTTTCATGTTTTGCATTTTGGGAAATACTTGTTACATTAAGGTCGAAATTAGACATGAAGTTACCATACGCTATTTTTATGGATTATTTCAACATTACTACGTAATCTGGGCGTAAATTTCTCGTCCGAGCTCTGATCAATATGATTCAAAATTCTAGGAAAATGTGAAAAAGAGCTCTACAACTTTTGTGTTTTAAGTTTTGAGAGATACAAGCTTTAGTATAGTCAAAATTGCATTTGTGCGCTGATAAACAAAAGAGAAGAAAAGAAGAAGTAAGCAGAAAAGAAAATAAATAAAAGAAAAATGAAGTGGGCCGAGTCTTGATGTGACCCGACCATGCAAGTGTGTGAGGCACTGGTCTTGGGCCTTCACTTGTTGGACGAATTGTGGAAAGGGGCTGGGAGTTGTTTTTCTCATAAATTTGGATGTTGAAAAGTCAAAGAGGGGAGGAGGCTTACTTTTAGCTTATATATTAGGGTTGTATTTTTTTAAAAGAACAGCAGGGGGTAGCAGCTGTGTGGAACTCCTCTCTCTATGGCTAGCCAATTCTCTCTCTCTCTCTCTCTCTCTCTCTCTCTCTTTCTTTTCTCTCTTCTCCCTTACTCTCTCATCTCTCTCTTTCTTTGAACTCAATTTTGTTAAAATTAATTCTATTGTTAAGCTTTTAATTTATTCAAAGTTTGGATCAATTTTTACTTAAAAATAGTTTGTTTAATTTAAGAACTTTATTTTTTCTATATAAATTTCTGTTTAAATTTCTCTCCCTCTCTCTCTCTCTCTCTCTCTCTCTCTCTCTCTCTCTCTCTCTCTCTCTCTCTCTCTCGCATTTAAATTCTTGTTTGAGCAATATTATTGTCAATTTCAATTTGTCTTCTCATTTAAAGGTTTTTGGGAATTTAATTATTTTCTTTGGGTGTTTTTATTATTAAAGTTGGTGTTTTTATTTAGAGTGAATTCTTACTTGGGTTTACGTTTAAAGTTAATATTTTTATTTAGTTGAATGATTGTAGGGTTTAGTTCGTTCATTATTCTGACATTGAATCTAATATTTATTTAAGTTATTTCAAGCATATCTATTTTTTAGTTAGAATTTAAATTCTATTGCAAATTCCTCAAAAATTCGAGGAAACTGAATCTAAACTATGTTCAGTATTTTTTTTTCTTAATTTCTTTTGAAATTATACAAGTTTGGAATTAAAATGCATTCCCCGAGGAGATGGTCTAAATTTTGGGCTAAGTATTACACAACTGAATTCCTATACTTGGGATAGCTTTTAAGCTATTCATTTTTAGAGTGAGTCAAGCATGTTCTAAACACCCCAGCCAACCGACTATATTTTGACCTATTTTATAGAGCCTTGGTCGACCAGCCATGTTTAAAGCTTCAAAGGCCCAGCCAACCAACCTTTAGATTTGGCCTATTCCTAAAGTCCCAGTCGATCGGCCCTAATAGAACTAGGGAAGCCTACCCAACTGGCATTTGTATTTGGCCCAATATCTGAAGACCAGCAAATCGGCCATCATAGAACCAAACAACCCCCAGCCGATCAGCCACTTGAACTAGCAGACCGGCTTTTAAGCCCAGCCGACCGAACCTATGAAGATTTGGGAAATTGCCTAAGGTCAACTGATCAGCCTTCTTTCAACCAACTGAGCCTCACAAAAATTTGAATTTATAGCTTAAGTTCAACCGACCAACCAAGCCCTCGATCAACCGAACCTCTCAGGTTGGCTAATATTTTTCAGCGCTAAACGTGCTTAATTTTTTATTAAACAATTTTTAAAATACCTTTTGTGTCCCTAACGGCCATAGTTTGGGAAAACTCTATAAATAGCCCGTCATAACTCTTTTATTAACTAATACTTAGATTGAAAATCCTCTGAAATATTTTTGGGCCTTATTTTTTTTTTTTTTTTTTAAAGCAAAAGGTTTCACTCTCTTATATTATTCCTTTGAAAAATCTTTTAAGAGAGCTTTGATTTTATTTCACTTTCTTTATTTGCAAATCTCATAGCTCTTTAAGATTATTGAAGATTCATTTTGTGTGAGCATTTATTTGAAATATTTACTCTTACTTATTTTAGTTTAAAAATATTTCTTGAGAGTAAGCTTAAAAGTTTCTCCCATATATTTTTCTTGATAAATATTTTTGACGAAACTTGTTATAGTTTGTGAATCTTTGCACATCTATTGCAAGATTTCAAAAGCTCATATTCTTCATTGCAAAAATCTGTTTGAGCAAAAACCCTAACTTTCTTGAACAACATTTTTTAATACTATTTTTAAAGAAAACATTTGGGATTTTAAGATCTTTAAAGGCTTTTTATTGTGCACTTAACTTTTTTTTATCAAAGATCATATACTTTCCTTTGGGAAAAAATTATTTGAAAGCAAAATCCTAAGTTCTTCTACATCTTTATTGAAAAATATTTTTGGAGAAATGTTTATTAGGGTTAAATCTTTGAAGTATTCATCATATACATTTTATTCAAAGATTGCAAAAATTATTTTGAAAAACACTCATACTCTACTGAGCATAGTTCATATCATTAAATAGTGCATTGAGCTTCAAATGTACATCTGTGCTTGTTTGAAGAAGCATCTCACTGTACGAAAAATTTAGTATCCATTATTCCAGGTGTGGCTTGAAAAGGGAGACTTCACCCTGTAAAGAGGTACCAGTTTGGCTCAGCCTGGTGAATTGAGTTGTGGAGACTCCGCTCCATAAGGAGAAATGGTGTGGCTTCGCCTGTAAGTGATATGGGGAGACTCTGCCCCATAAGTAGAAGTGTAAACGACGTCGCTCCACCTGGTTAAGTGAGCTTATAATGAAACCCTTGGGTGGTCGGTCCAAGGCGGGGATGTAGGCAGGATTGGTCGAACCTCGTTAATAATAACTGTGTCATTCTCTTTTTCCCTATGCTATTTAATTTCCTCATATATATGTTTGATTATTTATTGTGCTAATTGTAATACATACATGCTTTAATTATTTGGGGATTTGAGTTTGCTTAGAAAGACCCTAAGTTGCGATATAATGATTGTAGTTTTGAAAATATGATATATAAAGGCAACCTAGATTTTTAAATATCTAATTCACAACCTCTTAGGATTACACCATTCACATCAACATGTGTCATGACTCTGAGCCATTAGATATGTATTTCTTTGGACGGTCCAGATCGTGTTGCGTCAGCAATCCCAGTTGCTTCCTCAAAGCCAATCAAGGGCTGCCAAGTGGTAGGGTGACATCTTGCTGATGTCACCCTATTGTAGAAAGATAAGAAAACACTTTATAATTTTCATGTTTTGCGTTTTGAGAAATATGGGCTACATCGAGGTCGATATTAGACGTGAAGTTACCATACTCTATGTTTATGGATTATTTCAACATTACTCCATAATCTGGGCGTAAATTTCTTGTCCAAACTCCGATCAAGACAATTCGAAATTCTGGGGAAAGTTCAAAAAGAGCTCTACAACTTTTGTGTTTTGAGTTTTGTAAGATACAAGCTTTAGTATGGTCAAAATCGTGCTTGTGTTCCGATATACCAAAGAGAAGAAAAGAAAAAGTAAGAAAAGAAAATAAATAAATAAAATGAAGTGGGTCAGGTCTTGATGTGACCCGGCCATGCAAGTGTGTGAGGCATTGGTCTTGGGTCTTCACTTGCTAGGCGAATTGTAAAAAGGGGTTGGGAGTTGTTTTTCTCATAAATTTGGATGTTGAAAAGTCAAAAAGAGGGGAGGAGGCTTACTTTTAGCTTATATATTAGGGTTGTATTTTTTTTTAAAAAGCTGTAGGGGGCAGTAGCTGTGTGGAACACCTCTCTTTACGGCTAGCCAGTTCTCTCTCTCTCTCTTTCTATCTCTCTTTCTATCTCTCTCTCTCTCTCTCTCTCTCTCTCCTCTCTCTCTCTCTCTCTCTCTCTCTCTCTCTCTCTATCTATCTCTCTCTTCTCTCTTCTCCCTTACTTTTTCATCTCTCTCTTTCTTTGAAATCAATTTTGTTAAAATTAATTCTATTGTTAAGTTTTTAATTTATTCAAAACTTGGATTAATTTTTGTTTAAAAATAGTTTGTTTAATTTAAGAACTTTCTTTTTATTAGATAAATTTCTGTTTAAATCTCTTGCATTTAAATTCTTGTTTGAGCATTACTAAAGTTAATTTCAAATTGTCTTTTAATTTAAAGTTTTTATAGGGATTTAATTATTTTTTGTGGGTGTTTTTATTATTAAAGTTGGTGTTTTAATTTAGACTGTATTTATAATGACCTGGCCCTTTATATGGACCCAGGTGTCACACACTCATACAAAATACTTGTACCTGTTCAAGATACGTAAACAACCCGCCCTAACCAGCGACATATGAGTGTAAATCATAAATAATTTTGACGTAAATGTCATGAAAAAACATAAACATCCATTAGGATTTCTATTAGTATTATACCAGAATTTACTAATACATCCACTTACATAAATCCAGACATATAATAAATCCTATTATTACAATCCTCCAAGAACTTCATCTAAGTTTAATACAAAATTCAAATGCTTACGTAAGCTAAACCAAAATACAATATTCCCATTCCCTTTAGCTACTAGGACCGACGTACTGATGGACCTAAAAACAAAGGTTGTATATGGGGTGAGACACCTCTCAGTAAGGAAGAAAGTGTTACAATAGTGTGTGACTGCATATATGCACATTTTCATAAAAACTCATACGTTTGTTGCATTTGTTTATAATGCTGTATCATATAACATTTATCTGCACATCAAGTATTTGAATCATGCATATGATTATTAGAACACCTCCAGTTTCGTATGAAAATTTTCCTGTGTACCCCATGGCATGAGTTGTGCACTGATTGCCTCTGACAGTGACCTGTTCATGTAGACAAAGTTGAGCATCTTTTATAGTCCAACCGCCCCCTAGTTTATTTTTACTAGTAGCTTACTAACTCCTCACAGGTCGACCATCTAATATAACCATACTGATTTCTTATGTACGATTGCACTTATTGCCAGCATTGGTACCTAGCCCTAAGAGTTTATTTCAACCCCCGAACTGGAGTATCTTTCAACCCCTTTTACTGAAGTTTCTTTCAACTTCTTTTGGTCACAAGCTGTAGTTTCAGTATCATATATATAATTTATAGAAAAATATGGTAACCTATGCAATTCTAATATTTTCACAATTTCAGATAATCACATTGGGTTCAAACCAGTGCCTATCCACTTAGTTTACCTCTCTTTGTTTACTGATACAGCTCGGTGTATAACCGACCTCTGTTTTCCACATACTCAGTATAACAAATTGGAACTCCGTTCCCATAATCTATATCAATAGTATAAAAAATTCATACATTTCCATTTCAACATACTCAGTATAACAAATTGGAACTCTGTTCCCATAATTTATATCAATAGTATAGAAAATTCATATATTTCCATTTCAACATATATCACACGAGTTTAGTCCAAAAATCTTCTAAATGATATAAATCCAGTAAGCATCATTCGAAAGGAAAAGTAAAGGATTCAAGCATCTCCAATTACAATATAAATGCAAATAAGTGTTTTTTGTAAGATTTGGAGATCATACACCAAAATCCTATTTTTTACCAAAAATCGTAAAATCGTAAAACCGACATTTCTACTCAGTAGAATTTACCAAATAAGTAGTTAAATCATACATATAAGTATAAACTAACTTTTTAGCGGTTTAATTTTTCAAAATAACTATTGTAATCAAATTCCTCTTACCTTAAACTCGAAACGAAACTTCGTATGAAAACGATCCAAACCGACAACCCGGGATCCTCAAAACCTAAAAACCACAGGATATAATCTTACTATATTTTCTACTACTATCCAAATATCCAATCAAAACTGAAATCAGATCCTTACCTCGATTTTTGGGAACCCAAAAATCTTCCAAACTACAATCCGATCCACTAAAATTGTAGAGTTTCCTCTTCTGATCCATGCAATACCCTCTGTTTTTGGAAATGGACGAAGAATAGCAAAGAAGCTTAAAGAGAGAGAGAGAGAGAGAGAGAGAGAGAGAGAGAGAGAGAGAGAGCTTTTGGAAGAAACTTAGCCCTTAAGCAACTCAAAATGGATATTTATAGGGCCTTTGACCAAGTCCAAGTCGTCGACGAGGTGGCGTCTTCGTCGACAAATCCACCACACAGCTCATCAACGAGGCCATACCTTCGTCATCGAGCCCAGTCTGGATATTTATTTGACTCGCTCGGTATTTGCTCGTCGACAAGACTCTAAAATTCGTCGACGAAGCTTTGAAGGACTTTGTCGACGAACGTGACCCTTCGTCGACGAACCCAGCTTATTATGGTTTGAGTCTCTACAATCTCCCCTCCTTATAAGAATTTCGTTCTCGAAATTTACTAACAATTGCTAACATAATCTTTTTTTATAATGCCGCTTTACAAAGAGTCGATCGTCACCTATAAAGTGATTTTGGCCCAATTTCATTACATACCCTCATATATGGCGGAGGAATATCATGGTTACACAAAAGATACATCAGAAGATTACATCCATATACAAACTCTCCTCAAGCTCATACCATTTAATTTATACCATCTACACTACCATATACTTATGTACTATCGAACAACTGTGGGTACTTCTGGCGTTTTCAGACTCTAACTCCCATGAAGCTTCTTCCACTGTATGGTTTCGCCATAATACCTTTACGAGAGGTATTTCCTTAGTTCGTAATTGCTGCACTTTCCAATCCAATATCTGCACTGGTACTTCCTCATACGATAAGGCATTGCTGATCTCTAGAGGTTCGTAACTCAGTACATGTGATGGATCTGGTACGTACTTCCTCAGTACAGACACGTGAAATACATCATGGACTTTGGATAATACTCGAGGTAAAGCCACTTGATAAGCAATCGAACCTATCCTTTCAAGGATCTCAAAAGGCCCGATATACCGAGGACTTAGCTTCCCCTTCTTCTCGAACCTCATCACCCCTTTCATCGGAGCGATCCTCAGGAATACCATATCTCCTACCTCAAATTCCAACTCTCGTCAACGAGTATCAGCATAACTCTTCTGTCGACTTTGAGCTACTTTGATCCTTTCCCTGATCAATCCGACCTTTGTAGAGGTCTGCTAAACTATTTCTGGACCCAGTATCTGCCGCTCACTTACCTGATCCCCCAGTACAACAGAGATCGACACCGACAACCATACAATGCCTCATAAGGTGCCATCTCTATGCTCGCTTGGTAACTGTTATTATATGCAAATTCAATAAGCGATAGATATCGTATCCAACTATCACTGAAATCTAGTACACAAGCCCGCAACATATCCTCTAACGTCTGAAGAGTCCTCTCCGGATGTCCATCCATCTACAGTGAAAAGACGTACTAAACGTCAGTCGCGATCCCAAGGCATCTTGTAAACTCTTCCAGAAACGAGATGTAAAATGCGGATCTCGATCTGAAACAATAGATATAGGGACACCATGGAGTCGTATCACCTCCTGCACATAAAGCTCTGCTAGCCTATTCAGAGAGTAGCTGACTCTGATTGGAATGAAATGTGTAGTCTTCTTCAGCCGATCCACTATAACCCAAATGGTATTCTGCCCATGCACCGCCACAGGTAAACCCATCACAAAATCCATCGAGATGTGTTCCCACTTCCACTCAGGGATGTCAAGTGGCTGAAGTGGTCCTATTGGCCTCTGATGTTCTGTTTTGATCCGCTGACATGTCAAGCACTGCTCTAGAAAATGGGCTATCTCTATTTTCATATTGGACCACCAGAAAGATTCCCTCAAATCCCTGTACATTTTTGTACTACCAGGATGTACAGTGTAAAGTGAACGATGTGCCTCCTCTAGAATGACTTGTCTAATCATGGTATCATTTGGTACACAAACCCTGCCGCTAAATCTCAATATCCCATCACCGGAGACACTAAAATCTGGCTTCAACCCCTTCTGAATTCCTTCCATAACCTTAACCAACTCAGGATCCTCCTTTTGTGCCACCAGGATCCTCTCCTGTAAAATCGGCTGTACCACCAAGCTAGCAAGGACAACCTAATGGTTTCCTTCCACTACCTCCAAATTCAACCTCTCAAGGTCCATACAGATCTGATGCTAAACCTCCACTGCTGAGACTGACGCATCTACAAACTTCCGACTCAGAGCATCGACTACCACATTAGCCTTTCCAAGGTGATAGCTAATAACACAGTCGTAGTCTTTAATCAACTCAAGCCATCTACACTGTCTCATGTTGAGCTCTTTCTGGGTGAAAAAGTATTTAAGACTTTTATGGTCGGTAAAAATCTCACACCTTTCACCATACAAGTAATGCCTCCAAAATTTCAGTGCAAACACTACCGCTGCTAACTCTATATCATGTGTCTAGTAGTTTTGCTCATATTCTTTGAGTTGACGAGAAGCGTAAGCAACTACCTTGCCCTGCTGCATTAGAACACAACCAAGGCCCTTTTTCGAAGCATCACTATAAATAACAAAACTACCATCACTGGATGGAAGAGTCAAAATTAGAGCAGTGACCAGTCGCCGTTTCAACTCTTGGAAACTCAGCTCGCACTCATCCGTCCAATCATACCTCACGTTCTTCCGTGTAAGTTTCATCAAAGGACATGCTAAACTGGAGAACCCTTCCACGAACCGACCTAGAAAACTTCTGACCTCCTGAACATTCTCCGGTCTCGCCTAGTCCACTACTGCTTCAATCTTACACGGGTCCACGGATATACCTTCTTTAGACACCACGTGCCCCAGAAATGCAATCTGTTCTAGCCAGAACTCGCACTTCTTCAGTTTAGCATACAACCTCTCATCCCTAAGCATTTGCAATACTAGCCTCAAATGAACTTCATGCTCCGCAGCATTCCTAGAATACACTAGGATATCATTAATAAATACCACAAGGAACCGGTCTAAATATTCGTGGAAGACCCTGTTCATCAAATCCATATATGCTGCAGGTGCATTAGTCAAACCAAAAGGCATAACCATAAATTCAAAATGGCCATACTGGGTTCAAAATGCAGTTTTCGAGACGTCCTCCGCTTTCACCTTCAATTGGTGATACCCAGACCGTAGGTCAATTTTGGAGAAGACCTGCGTGCCCTGAAGTTGATCAAAGAAATCATCAATCTTGGGTAGCGGATATTTATTCTTTATCGTAATCTTATTCAGTTCTCAGTAGTCGATGCACATCTTCATCGACCCATCCTTCTTCTTTATAAATAACACCGGTGCTCCCCAAGGAGAAACACTTAGTCAAATATATCCCTTGTCCAGCAATTCCTGAAGTTGTTCTTTCAACTCCCTCAATTTGGCTGGAGCCATATGATATGGAACTTTCGATATCGGTGTCGTACCTGGAATTAACTCAATAGCAAATTCCACTTCATGGTCTAGAGGTAAACCTGGCAAGTCCTCCGGAAATATGTCAGGGAACTCGCACACTACAGAAATCATCTCCAGATCTCGTTCCTCTACTGGCGTGTCTTTCACAACCACTAGATAACCCTGGTACCCTCTAAGGAGTAACCTTCTAGCTTGTATAGCAGAAAGGATTCATGGTGCAGAATGCACACATAACCCAAAAAACCAAAATTATTGTTCTCTAGGCGGTCTCAACAACACTTCTCTCCTATGGCAGTCAATGCTGGCATAATTGGATGACAACCAATCCATCCCAAAGATGATATCAAAGTCAAACATGTCATACACCACAAGGTCAACTGGTAGCATCCTCCCCTGTATTTCAACCAAAAAGTCACGGACTACACTGCTACACCTGATCGCAGACCCGGATGGTGTAGCTACTACTAGTTCATAATCCAATCGTTGCACCTCAAATCCACACAATTTCACAAATCTACGAGAAATAAAAGAATGTGTTGCCCTAGAATCAAATAATACTACAACTTTATGAGAAATCATGTAAATAGTACCTGTGACAACATCTCTCGCATTCTCAGCATCTGCTGGAGTTAGAGAATACACCTTCGCCTGGGCTGTACGCCCTTGCTGACCACCATGCTGTGCCTGAGTATTACCCTTGTATGGCTGCTGTGAGGTTCCACTATTCCTCTACATCTGACAGTCTCTCATTTGATGTCCTTGCCTACCACACGGCATACAGGCCCCCATAGACAACCAACACTGCCCATAGTATGTCTTACCACATAAAGAGCAACGTTGAACATGTGCGGTATTCTGGGACGTACCACCACTGTTCTTCTTCCACTTACCCTGTCCTGTCCCAGATGAAGAATTAGGAGGTGCTGGCCTCTTCTTTATGACCTGAACCTCTGCACCCACAAGCAAACACTCCTCTGCTACCGTGGCTTTATCAACCAATGTAGCAAAGTCCTATAACTGCAAAATCGCTATCTGCTTACGGATCTCACTCCTCAAACCCCTATGAAATTTCCAAGCCTTCTTTGCTTCATCCAGTATTACGAATGGAAATCGGGACAGTTCCTGGAATTTGGCAGCGTACTGCTGCACTATCAGCGATTGCTGCATCAGATTCATGAATTCCTCCATCTGTGCGTTTCTAACGGTGGCCGAAAAATAATGTTCAAAGAAGACCTCTTTGAATCGAGCCCACATCAATGTTATTGGTATCGGTCGGTGCTCTTCCATCTATTTTACAGACACCCACCATCTCTCAGCCTACCTTGCCAACTTAAATGTGGCGAAGATGACTTTCTGCCTCTTAGTGCAGTTCAACACGTCTAGGATCTTCTTGATCTCCTGGATCCAATTCTCAGCACGAACTGGATCTGCACTACCCACAAAAGCTGAGGACTTCAACCTGGTGAACTGCTCAATGGAGCAACCCAACTTAGCCGTAGGACGATCCTGCCCCCTATTCAACCGCACTACCTCAGCCATAAGCTGTTGTGCGAAGTCACACAATACACTAGTGGAATCATTACCAGCCTCAGGGTCGGCACCCTCACAACTACTGCCTCCCATGTTGGCAGTGATATCCCTGGATTCCATCGTGAAAACAATTACGAGAATCCATTAGAAATGTAATAGCCTAAGAATTGACTGATACTATCATGTTACAGACTCAATCCCTTAATTTCATATCCCCAATAATGACGTACTCCATTAATTTGACATTATCATTTGAACTTGAATTCCACCCTTCTACTAGGAAACAAAACTGTCAATGGATTGCCGTGATTTTCTGAACCTTTCGACTGATCCAGAAAAACAAAGAAGTCTATCGATGACTTTTTATCTCCAGATATACAAAGAAAAATCCAAGGTCTTATCCATGTCCTATACTTTGGTATATTCTAGACTATAAAACTTGCAATTCTTAAGTCATAAATACATCCCTAACCAGAAAGCATGCATTAAAACACACTTCCGAATAGTTAATGGCTCTGATACCAACTATAACGACCCAACCCTTTATACAGACCCAGGTGTAACCCACTTATACAAAATACCTGTAGCTGTTCAAGATACGTAAACAACCCGCCCTAACTAGGGACATATGGGTGTAAATCATACATAATTTTGATGTAAATGTCATGGAAAAACATAAGCATCCATTGGGATTTCTATTAGTCTTATACCAGAGTTTACTAATACATCCACTTACATAAATCCAGGCATATAATAAATCCTGTTATTACAATCCTCTAGAAAAGAACTTCATCTAAGTTTAATACAGGATTCAAATGCTTACGTAAGCTAAACCAAAATACAATCTTCCCAGTCCCTTTAGCTACTAGGACCGACGTACTCATGGACCTGAAAACAAAGGTTGTATATGGGGTGAGACACCTCTCAGTAAGGAAGAAAGTGTTACAATAGTGTGTGACTGCATATATGCACATTTTCATACAAACTCATTACGTTTGAAGCATTTTTTTATAAGACTGTATCATATAACATTTATCTACACATCAAGTATTTAAATCATGCATATGATTATTAGAACACCTCCAGCTTGGTATGACAATTTTCCTGTTTACCCCGTGGCACGGATTGGGCACTGATTGCCTCTGACAATGTCCTATTCGTGCAGAAAAAGCCGAGCATCTTTTATAGTCCAATCGCCCCCTCGTTTATTTTTACCAGTAGCTTACTAACTCCTCGTAGGTCGACCATCTAATATACCCATACTGATTTCTCATGTACGGTTGCACTGTATTGCCAGCATCGGTACCTAGCCCTAAGAATTTATTTCAACCCCCAAACTAGAGTATCTTTCAACCCCTTTTACTGAATTTTATTTCAACCTCTTTTGGTCACAAGTTGTGGTTTCAATATCATATATATACAATTTATAGAAAAATATGGTAACTCGTGCAATTCCAGTATTTCACAATTTCAGATAATCACATTGAGTTCAAACCGGTGCCTATCCACTCAATTTACCTCTCTTTGTTTACTGATACAGCTTGGTGTATCACTGGCCTCTGTTTTCCACATACTTAGTATAACAAATTGGAATTCCGTTCCCATAATCTATATCAATAGTATAGAAAATTCATGCATTTCCATTTCAACATATATCGCACGAGTTTAGTCCAAAAATCCGCTAAATGATATTATTCTAATATAATTCCAGTAAATGTCATTTGAAAGGAAAAGTAAAGGATTTAAGCATCTCCTATTACAATATAAATGCAAATAAGTGTTTTTCATAAAATTTGGAGATCATACTCCAAAATCCTTTTTTTTTTACCAAAAATCGTAAAATCGTAAAACCGACATTTCTACTCTGTAGAATTTACCAAATAAGTAGTTAAATCGTACATATAAGTATAAACTAACTTTTTAGCGGTTTAAATTTTCAAAATAACTGTTGTAATCAAATTCCCCTTGCCTTAAACTCGAAACGAAACTTCGAATGAAAACGATCCAAACTGACAACCCGGGATCCTCAAAACCTAAAAACCACAGAATATAATCTCACTATATTTTCTACTACTATCCAAATATCCAATTAAAACTGAAATCAGATCCTTACCTCGATTTTTGGAAAAACCCAAAAATCTCTGAAACTACGATCCCATCCACTAAAATTGTAGAGTTTTCTCTTCTGATCCACGCAATACCCTCCATTTTTGGAAACAGACGACGAATAGAAAAGAACCTTAGAGAGAGAGAGAGAGAGAGAGAGAGAGAGAGAGAGAGAGAGAGAGAGAGAGAGAGAGAGAGAGCTTTTGGAAGAACTTAGCCCTTAAGCAACTCAAAATGGATATTTATAGGGCCTTTAACCAAGTCCAACTCATCGACGAGGCTGCGTCTTCGTCGATGAATCCACCACACAGCTCGTCGATGAGGCCATACCTTCGTCGCCGAGCCTAGTCCAGATATTTATTTAACCCGCTCGGTATTTGCTTGTCGACGAGACTCTGAAATTCGTCGACGAGGCTTTGAAGGACTTCGTCAACGAACGTGACCCTTTGTAGATGAACCCAACTTATTACGGTTTGGGTCTCTACAGTATTCTTGCTTGGGTTTACATTTGAAGTTAATATTTTTATTTGGTTGAGTGATTATAAGGTTTAGTTCTTTCATTATTCTAGTATTGAATCTTCTATTTATTTAAGTTATTTCATAAATATTTAATTTTTAGTTAGAATTTAAATTCTATTGTAAAAACCTCAAAAATCTTGGGAAATTGAATCTAAAATATGTTTAGTCAAATTTTTTTTCTTAATTTCTTTTGGAATTATACGAGTTTGGAATTAAAATGCATTCCCTGAGAAGACGATCTGGCCTTTGGGCTAAGTATTACACGACTGAACTCCTATACTTGGGATAGCCTCATTTTTAGAGTGAGTCAAGTTTTTGACACCGTTACCAGGGAATGTAAATTTTAGTTTCAAACGAGTGAGTCAAAATTTTGACGTCGTTACCAGGGAATGTCAGTTTTAGTTTCAAACTAGTGTTCTTCTTGTTAGTTTAATTTTTCTCATAAATAAAAAAAAGGAATTGAACTTTGAAGAAAATATGGCTACACCTGCACCACGCACACTTATGGATTTTTTGCAGCCTACATGCACCACTACATCATCTTACACTATTTTACCTAATGATGAACTTAACTTCATGATGCAGCACGGGAGGTCGTCATTGATACCTCAGTTCTACGCGATGGAATATGAGTGCCCTCATCAGTACCTAACGGAGTTTGAGTTAACTTGCAATATTTTTTTCTCTCGTGTTAGAACTAATGAATTTACTAGACTTCATTTATTTCTTGCCTCTTTGAAGGATAAGGCAAAGATGTGGTTTAATTCTTTGAGACCTCACTTTATCTCTAATTGGGTTGATATGGAGTATGAATTTCTACATAAGTTTTGTCCCTCATAGAGAACTCAATTTTTGTAGGAACATATCATTCAGTTTATGCAAAAGGGTGACGAGACTTTCCGGGCTTACTGGAAGAGGTTCAAGGATCTGCTAAGTACTTGTCCACATCACAGATTTGAATGATGGAGGTTAGTCAATTATTTCTATACAATTCTTACTCCTGACTGCAAACACTTTGTTCAGACCATGTACAATGGAGAACTCTTTAGCAAGGAAACGGAGCAAACACTATTATTCTTTGATTATTTAGCTAAAAATGTTTGACAATAAAATACACGATATGATCAGACACCCATGGCAGTACAACCTATCAGCGCAATTAGTGGTGGAGGTAAATATGAGCCAACATATTATCCATACACTCTTCCTCCTCAGTATCAACTATAATAGATCCCTCAGAGCTATGCACCTTCAGAATTTCAATCTAATGCAGCACCTGCTCCATCGGAGAACTCTCTTGAGGATGCTTTTCATAAATTCATGCAAATTCAAGTCATAACTAACAATTAATACGCTCAGGCCATAAATGAATTGCGGGACACCATTAATGAGATGAGCATGCAGTTGAATAAATTAGAAAAAGGAGAATTTTCGGTAGAATCTCAGCCTAATCCTCAAGAATACCAACACCAATAGCAACAAACACATAATGTTTCTCTTGAGACAGCGGAGGTCATTATTACTTCGAGAAGTGGAAAAGAAGTTCCCTAACCTGAGATACTCACTAACAGACCAATAATTGTCCTTACACCTAAAGTTACAACTGAGATAGATGAGGTCAAAGAGAAATCAGAGGAAGCAAGCCTAGAATTGAAGAAGTCAGTTAACATGGATACTGAGACCAGTAAGGAGTACCAACCTGTGGTACCTTACCTTTAGAAATTGACAGTCGTGGAACCATCATTCCCTACTGGATTAAATGTCAAGGAGTGCAATGCTGAAGCAAATCTCCGTAGTGGTAAGGTGATGGGTACACCGGATAAAGAGGGTGAGCAGACTGGTGATAATTTAATGTTGATACTTCTAAAGAACCAAAGGTAACTGCTCTGACAACTTTGCCTTAAATACCGATTCTTAAAGAAGTGACTTTCTTGGAAAATATACTAAATAAAGATCTGCACATGTTTTGTCTGGTACCTTAGAACGTATTGATTTATTTAAGGCTAACTTTTGTGCAGGTAACAAAACTGATTCATTGTGGCAACTCAAATTTCAAGACTCATCGGTTCAATTTATAGACCTGCACCCACCAGATTAAATTCGTCCAAAGCCTCCACCAGAAAAACTGTGATGTTTTTCTTTCCCTTTTTTTCATTTTGTTTTACCTTGCTTTATTTTTAGTTTATTTTCAAGTACATTTTTCCTTAGTTTCATTTTTTCTTTCCATTACTTCTCCGCCCAGGTACGTCCTACTTCTCCCGTTGACATTTTTTCTATTTCCCCTATGCTTTCACATTGAGGACTATGTTCCACATTAGTTGGGGGGGGGGGTGAGAATTTGCATGTGACACTGTGCACGTCTGCTTGTTGGGTTTTGTATTAATTAATAAAATAAAAAAAAGGAAAAAAAAGAAAGGAAAAAAAGAAGAAGAAAGAAAGAAAGAAAGAAAGAAAGAGTATTGAGGAATTACACTAACTTATGCCATGATTAACATTGACGTATACCCTTCACATACTTGCATATAACCTAAGAATTACACACTTGAGTCATTTATGTGTAGTTTCTCTTTATATGAATTTGTAACTCCATGAAGGTTGATTGGTAGTTCATTCATGTTAATCTGGCTATATAAACTCTCATATTTACATGGTATCTCATGAGACTGAAAATACACATTCACGTGACTTGTAGCACTTACGGTTCCTTGTGAGTACTGAAAAAGCGCCTGTGGCGACTATGACACCTTATAAGGTACTGTTAAGTCATTTATTGTTCTTTTGAGTTTTTGACGTTAGCTTAGAGTTCATGAAACTCAACTTTTCTTTTTGTTTTTTTTTCTAGATACTCTTTGTGCACTAGTCTCTATTTTTTATTTGCTAGCCTAGAGGTGACATCTAGTGGGGAGATAGAGATCTAGGTCTTGTAGCCTACTCAAGATGTGAAGGCTGAACCACCCCTAGAGATAGACTTAGTTCATTAACTGCTATTCAACTTAATTCCCATTAGTGATATGAAGACAATAAAATAAGTGTAATGATTGTACTAATTGACAATGAAAAGACAGAAATTGAAGAATGAGTAGAAGAAAGAATAATAAAAATAGAAATGCACATGAAATAGAAAGTTAATACTTGCTCCACACAAATACCACAAAGAGTCAGGGATACGACACATGTTCTCCACATATGAAGACTCTTTAACCACTCAATGCTTCAGATGTATTCACGTCAGGTTTGTGAATAAGTTGATTTATGGTGGTCTTGGTTGGATATGACAAGTAGGTGAGAAGATGCTAGGGTGAAGGACCTGACACCTCACAAATAGGCTAAATCCTTTTCAGACTAGTCCACTCCATACATTTAGCGTTTGTCCTTGCAAAATGTGGGATGTTTGATCGCGACATTCTTCCTCACATATGACAAGTGAACCCATCCTTTTTGAGTGTTTTTTAGGGTATACCAGTTAGGCCGAGTCAAAACGACCATTTTGTAAGTGTCCATTGGTATCCTAGGTGTAACGAGTCATACACATCACACATTCCTCGAGATTTCACCTGTTTATACTCGAATTAATATAACTATATTAACTCTGAATTGTAATTACTAGTTAACTATCGCGACGCCTCGGACCCTGCGCGAGAAAACCACTCTTTGGAAAAAAATGGGGTATGACTTCGAACTAGGAAAAATGGATGTGTATTTTGAAAAAGTATTTTTTGTGGAAAACATGGTGTATGGAGTCACCACTAACCTTTTGAAGCGCGGTTAGAACACTTGATTGCTACCCCATTAGGGGTAAAATCGGTCTGCATCACCAGAGTCGGGCTTGAGAGTACGGTTACACGAGGGGAAGGTATTAGCACCCCCTACGTGCCTGTTCTTACAAACGGTACCAAATTAATAAAAAATTATCCCCCAAATAAATCTAATAAGCCTATCAAAATTACTCCCTTTCAAAAATCAAAAGAATGAAAATACTATATAGATATTCCCTCATAACTGAGGCAATCCAATACTCCGAAGAGTCCATGCCATTGGTTACAATCATCGGGATAGAAAATCAAGAAAATAAGGTACGAAGTATGCTCCAGAAGGTTTTGAAATCAGTAGATTTTTTCTAAGTAAGAAAATACTATTCCAGGAGGTTTTTGAAATTTGTTCGGGATGGAAATGATTTTGTGGGCTTAAAAATGTTCTTGTGATTTTTCTAAGTGTGAAAACATTTTCTGTGATTTATGTGATTTTTCAATATTTTTCTCCAACTTTGAAATAGCACAAATAAAAACTATGGAAATCAAAATATGAAAACATTTTTTGGATTTTTTGAGAATTTTGTGATTTCTTGTGAATTTTCTGAATATTTAGAGAGTAATAAAATGAAATGAAGAAAACCAGCGTGAACCGATTCAGGGAAGGAGCCGGTCGAGCAATGAACGGTCCGGGGGGAAAACTAGTTTAAGGTCTTGGTCGAGACCAAATGATTTTTTTTTCGAAAAAAAAAAATAGTACAAACAAAATTTGAAGAAAAGTCATGAAAATCGGATTTTGAAAATATAGCTTGAGTTTTAAAATGTATCTTTGTGAAATTTTTGAATGTGAGGATAAAACACTTTGGGGATTCTTGGACTTTATTATATTTCCTTCCAAAAGTTTTCAAGTGCAAACAAATTTAAGATTTTTTTGAATTTTTTCTAAGAATTTTTCCATATTTTTATGTCTTTTATGAATTTTTATGATTTTTATGGATTTTTGGAGGTTTATTCGAATATTTAAATATACATGTAAAAAAGGTAAGTACTAAACCGGTTTAGTGGACCCGAATCGGTTCAGAGGAGAACCGGTCCAAAATTGGTGTTTGTGGGTATCGCCTTGGAAACCCTCATGAGAGTACAACTCATCCACTAGGATCAACCTAGGGGTTTGAAACCTTACTGCATTTGGTAAATGTAACCGTGTTTGCTGTGAAAGAGCAGGTAGATAAGATTCCATAGCTTTCTTAGTTTTTTTTATTTTGCTAGGGACTAGAAAAACTTTAGTTGGGGGGATTGATTACGTGCTTAAATTGCATAATTAGGTGTTTTAATTCATGCATTAAAAATTATATTTTTAATTAAATGCCTAATTACTCTCAATATTTTAACATCATGTTCTATTTATAATATTTGGGTTTTATTAAATAATTTATGAAATTTTCATATTTTTTTATTACAGGCAACTACTAAAAGCTAAAAATCGATGGTACTTCGTAATGTATGTGTACCTCTCTCATTCAACGTCCGATTTAGGTGATTCAAGATGTTATAGAAAGATAAGAAAACGTTCTACAATTTTCATGTTTCGCATTTTCAGAAATATTGGCTACATTGAGGTCAAAATTAGACGTGAAGTTACCATACACTAATTGTATGGATTATTTCAACATTACTCGGTAATCTGGGCATAAATTTATCGTCCGAGCTCCAATCAAGATGATTCAAAATTTTGGAAAAATTTGAAAAAGAGTTCTACAACTTTTGTGTTTTAAGTTTTGAGAGATATAGGCTTTAGTATAGTCAAAATTGCGCTTGTGCGCTGATAAACAAAAGAGAAGAAAAGAAGACGTAAGCAGAAAAGAAAATAAATAAAAAAAAATGAAGTGGGCCGAGTCTTGATGTGACCCGGCCATGCAATTGATGTGACCCGGCCATGCAAGTGTGTGAGGCGCTGGTCTTGGGCCTTCACTTACTCAGCAAATTGTAGAAAGGGGCTGGGAGTTGTTTTTCTCATAAATTTGGATGTTGAAAAGTCAAAGAGGGGAGGAGGCTTACTTTTAGCTTATATATTAGGGTTGTATTTTTTTGAAAGAACAGCAGGGGGTAGCAGCTGCGTGGAACTCCTCTCTCTATGGCTAGCCAATTCTCTCTCTCTCTCTCTCTCTCTCTCTCTCTCTCTCTCTTCTCTCTTCTCCCTTACTCTCTCATCTCTCTTTTTCTTTGAACTCAATTTTGTTAAAATTAATTCTATTGTTAAGCTTTTAATTTATTCAAAGTTTGGATCAATTTTTGTTTAAAAATAGTTTGTTTCATTTAAAAACTTTCTTTTCACTATATAATTTTCCTGTTTATATTTCTCTCTCTCTCTCTCTCTCTCTCTCTCTCTCTCTCTCGCATTTAAATTCTTGTTTGAGCATTATTATTGTTAATTTCAATTTGTCTTCTCATTTAAAATTTTTGTGGGGATTTAATTATTTTCTTTGGGTGTTTTTATTATTAAAGTTGGTGTTTTTATTTAGAGTGAATTCTTACTTGGGTTTACGTTTAAAGTTAATATTTTTATTTAGTTGAATGATTGCAGGATTTAGTTCGTTCATTATTCTGACATTGAATCTGATATTTATTTAAGTTATTTCAAGCATGTCTTTTTTTTAGTTAGAATTTAAATTCTATTGCAAATTCCTCAAAAATTCTAGGAAACTAAATTTGAACTATATTCAGTATTTTTCTTTTCTTAAATTCTTTTAGAATTATACAAGTTTGGAATTAAAATGCATTTCCCGAGGAGACAATCTGACTTTTGGGCTAAGTATTACACAATTGAATTCCTATACTTGGGATAGCTTCTAAGCTATTCATTTTTAGAGTGAGTCAAGCATGTTCTAAACACCCCAACCAATCGACTATATTTTGACCGGTTTTATAAAGCCTCGATCGACCAGCCATATTTAAAGCTTCAAAGCCCCAGCCGACCAACCTTTAGATTTGGCCTATTCCTAAAGTCCCTGTCGATCGGCCCTAATAGAACTAGGGATGCCTAGCCAACTGGCTTATGTATTTGGCCCAATATCTGAAGACCAGCGAATCGGCCATCTTAAAACCAAACAACCCCCAGCCGACCGGCCACTTGGATGGCAAACCGGCTTTTAAGCCTAGCCGACTAAACCTATGAAGGTTTGGGAAATTGCCTAAGGTCAACTGATCGGCCTTCTTTTAGCAGACCGAGCCTCACAAAAATTTGAATTTCTAGCTTAAGTTCAACCGACCAACCAAGCCCTCGATCAACCGAACCTCTCAAGTTGGCTAATATTTTTTAGCGCTAAACGTGTTTAATTTTTTATTAAACAATTTTAAAAATACCTTCTGTGTCCCTAACGGTCATAGTTTGGGAAAACTCTATAAATAGCCTGTCATAACTCTTTTATTAACTAATACTTAGATTGAAAATCCTCTCAAATATTTTTGGGCATTATTTATTTATTTTTTTAAAAAGCAAAAGGTTTCACTCTCTTATATTATTCCTTTGAAAAATCTTTTAAGAGAGCTTTGATTTTATTTCACTTTCTTTATTTGCAAATCTCATAGCTCTTTAAGATTATTGAAGATTCATTTTGTGTGAGCATTTATTTGAAACATTTACTCTTACTTATTTTCGTTTAAAAATATTTCTTGAGAGTAAGCTTAAAAGTTTCTCCCATATATTTTTCTTGATTAATATTTTTGAGGAAACTTGTTATAGTTTGTGAATCTTTGCACATCTATTGCAAGATTTCAAAAGCTCATATTCTTCATTGCAAAAATCTGTTTGAGCAAAAACCCTAACTTTCTTGAACAACATTTTTTAATACTATTTTTAAAGAAAACATTTGGGATTTTAAGATCTTTGAAGGCTTTTTATTGTGCACTTAACTTTTTTTTATCAAAGATCATATATATTCCTTTGGGAAAAAATTATTTGAAAGCAAAATCCTAAGTTCTCCTACATCTTTATTGAAAAATATTTTTGGAGAAATGTTTATTAGGGTTAAATCTTTGAAGTATTCATCATATACATTTTATTCAAAGATTGCAAAAATTATTTTAAGAAAAACACTCATACTCTACTGAACATAATTCATATCATTAAAGAGTGCATTAAGCTTCAAATTGTACATCTGTGCTTGTTTGAAGAAGCATCTCATTGTACGAAAAATTTAATATCCTTGAATTCCAGGTGTGGCTTGAAGAGGGAGACTTCACCCTGTAAAGAGGAACTAGTTTGGCTCAACCTGGTGAATTGAGTTGAGGAAACTTTGCTCCGTAAGGAGAAATAGTGTGGCTTCGCCTGTAAGTGATATGGGGAGACTTTGCCCCGTAAGTAGAAGTGTAAACGACGTCACTCCACCCGGTTAAGTAAGCTTATAATGAAACCCTTGGGTGGTCGGTCCAAGGCGGGGATGTAGGCAGGATTGGTCGAACCTCGTTAACAATAACTGTGTCATTCTCTTTTTCCCTATGCTATTTAATTTCCGCACATATATGTTTGATTATTTATTGTGCTAATTGTAATACATACATGCTTTAATTATTTGGGGATTTGAGTCTGCTTAGAAAGACCCTAAGTTGTGATATAGTGATTGTAGTTTTGAAATTAGGATATATATATATAAAGGCAACCTAGATTTTTATATATCTAATTCACACCCTCTTTGGATTACACCATTCACATCAACATGTGTCATGACTCTGAGCCATCAGATATGTATTTCTTTGGACGGTCCAGATCGTATCACGTCAGCAATCCTAGTTGCTTCCTTAGAGCCAATCAAAGGCTGCCAAGTGGTAGGGTGACGTCATGCTGATGTCACCCTATTGTAGTAAATAATAATAATAATTTTTTTAAAAAAATAAAAAATCCCTGCCACGTGTCACCACATGGGGTTGACACGCGGTCCCCACTTCCTAAACCGCTTGAACCGGTCCGAACCAAGAACCAATCTATTTAAAATTTTCTTTTATTTATTTATGTATTTATCTATTTTTAATTTTTTAGTTGAGAAAAAATATTTAAAAATAATGAAAAAATAAATAAAAATTAGAGAGAAATCAGGAAAAATATTTTGAAGGTTACAAAAATAGAAAAACAATATTTTTGAGCTATTTTGAGCCAAAAATAAATAAATAAAACCTTTAAAATCCTATAAAATTTTAGAAAAATTTGAAAAACAATTCTAGATAATTTCTACAAAAATTTTGAAAAATCTAGGAACGTTTTTAAAGATGCTTTTGCTCATGATTTCACATTTTTTTTCTATTTTTTTTTTTTCTGTATATGTCCCTATGATTTTAAAAAGGGTAATGAGGTGTTTTTAGATCTCACCTATAGGAATTTATCTAACAAGATCTCCTCATTTGGAGGTCTTATTAGACATTCTTAAATCACACTAAGATTTTTAATCTCTAATTAATTTCGTTTATTTATTTATTTAATGGTCTATTTTAAAAAGGAGTTAATCTAAGGTTATTAAATTCAATGTGGGGATAATTCGTGATTAATTTGGTACCGTTCATTGAATGGGTGTGTAGGGGGTGTGAATTCCTTTCCCTCGCATAACCAAACTCTCGATCCCGATTATAATATAAGTAGATCAAGACTGCTGATTCATTGACTTAGGATTAATCTAGTGACCAATCAAGTTAGTAACTATGTGTTATGACCGCACCTAGGTAAATAATAGGCTAGTAATGATTTCAAATTTAAAATTTTTAAAAATTATATTTTATCATCTCACGGTCCGGGAACCCTCTCCAGGATGTCGCGACAACTTATATGGAGAAATTCTGCATGCAATTGATGAGATATAAATTTATGAACCAATTGTTGCTTGCAAGTATGTGTGTAGGAGTCGTCTTTCACTTGACTGAAGAAGAGAAAGATAGATGTTGGCCCAACCATCCATATCTCTAACCTTCACCAAATTATCCATTACTGTTGGCCGGCCATGGAGAGATGCTGGACTCAGGTACGTTGACCCTCCCCCCCCCCCCCAACCCCCCCACTCCCATCTGCTGTTGCTGTGTGCCCCTGAGTGTGTGTGTGTGTGAGAGAGACCTCCCATCTGCTGTTGCTGTGTGCCCCTGAGTGTGTGTGTGTGTGAGAGAGAGAGAGAGAGAGAGAGAGAGACCCCCACCTCCCATCTGCTGTTGCTTTGTGCTTGTGTGTGTGTGTGTGTGTGAGAGAGAGAGAGAGAGAGAGAGAGAGAGAGAGAGAGAGAGAGAGATAAGGGGGTTCCATCGATTGAGTGGTAAAAAGGAGACTAGCAAAAAGGGATAATCAATGCACATATGGATTATATCTATGAAATATAAAAAATATGTTTTTTTTTTTTGGTAATTAAAAAGAAAGGGCGTCCTTCGTTTCCAGAGGAGCATACCCTACCACCCTGTCTGCCCAACCATTGACAGCAAAATTACTTCAGCAAACAATGTCCAATCACTAAATTTATTTCAGTCGCGACTCAATTATCCCCTTGCAATTTGCTTTGGGTGCCCCCCCTCCCTCTCTCATCCAGTCATCCTTGTCCTTGTCCATGAGTAGATTGCCATTTAATTAATTAATTGCAGTACGCGTTCCACATATTGAAGCTAATTAATCACGAGTGTCCATAGAATTAAGTTCCATTCAAGTTGACTCAAATTGTCATATAAAAAATAGTTTTGGAAGTATTTGTATTGAGTTATGGATTGTAATTTAATATAAATTGTATATGTAGATTCACTCTATGTTTGGATAGTTTTTGAATTTAAATTTGTATTGGATTTGAATTTATATTAGCTTTTGGATACGATGTAATACAAAATTATATTAAAACTTATTCAAATTCATCAAAATTCAAATCTAAGATCTGAAAATCATGTTCCCAAACGCAACACGAATGTAAAAAGATTGAGGGTGTAAACTATCCGATCCAACTTCATTCGAAATCACAACATAAAGGTAAAATAACAACAAAAATAAAAGTAGAAAACTGAAAGCTGCATATTGTGAGTTGAGGTTCCTTGAAGAAACTATTCATAGTTTAATATTCATATTTTGAGTCATTAGACACCCAAGTCATGTTCATATATTTTACAAAATTTCTATTTTTCACTTTAACTTTTCCATGTTATTTGCTTCTTTAAAAAATTAAGATCCAACTGCCAATCCAGCTCAATCCCTCTGAATATCAAATTGATTTAAATCACATCAATTATGGTTTGACTTAGGTTAGACTTAATTTTTTTTTTCTCAAACTTACCTAGTTGGAATGGTTGAAAATTAGGCTGCCTAACAAAATACATTGAATATGACATAATATATAGTCTTAAATCAAGTTGCAAAGGATATCACATTCTTTAGAAATATTTGGATCTGGTAGATACTCTTAAAAATATGAATCGTAAAATTCTTGAATGATACGTGTTCTAAATTACTTTAAAATAGTAGGGTTTGAATTCTCTTTTCTTTACGAGATGATGAGTATGAACCAAATGTGATTTAAATAAATAAATTTATTTATTATTTATTTAATTTTTTTTTTTAGAAAGTTATTGTAGTAGCATACACATACATAGACTGGGCTAAAAATAATAATTGACTTGAGCCCAACCGAGTTGGCTTTTGACTCAAGATCACTGATTCGATTCTCCTTGAGAGTTTACCACGACGAATTATCAGGAGTGTGTCAATAGACGGACGATTTTCATCAGTCTAGGATAGCATCCAAAGAAGGGTAATGGTGACTGAAGTCTCCGAATTATTCAAAAAAGAAAAAAAACCCGTTGACTTGATTTGTACGGATGAATGTATAAAAGAGGGCGCGCAAAAGACAAGGACCGTGGTCGGCCTCAATATTATCAGCTCGCCGACGCCACGATTGTGTTCCCTGTACAAATCCTCCATGCACCCATTAATTATTGTGGTGTGCTGCTCATGTCCACGTGTTATTCTTCATCCTTCATCCCTTCCCTCTCCTCTGCATCCACATGTGTTGGATTGGATTTGATTGGATTGGATTGGATTGGGTTGGTGGACTCCTGCCTTCTCATATTCCCCCTAGCTATCTACTACTGTTCCTATTTCCATTTTCATCTTCCTTCTCATCCTATAAATTCCCCCTTCGTGGTCAACATGGAGTGAAGTGGAGGTTTAGTTTAATTTTTTTTAAAAAAAATTAAATTGTAGAAAGTGTTTATATGATATAAATTTATATATTAAATCTCTTACAAAATTTTAAATGAAAGACTTAAACTTTACGCTCACAAAAATAACATGAATTGATTGTGATTTGAAGGTTAGACTTCAATCAAATTAAACTCCAAATTGAAATCAAATGCGAGCTCTTACATGTGGAGTTGTAGTTTGTGCTCGTCACGCTATCACGTACATATCTATAACTATAAATATAAGTTATATATATGATTGTTGATGTTGATTCAATCCCATTGATCAACCTAAATATACTCGATCTAAAGGTCTACATTAATTTTCCTTTGAACCAAGAATACCGAGAAATTGACCAGAGTATAAGTTCAAGAAGGCCCTTTATCTTATGCCTAAGTTGATATGTGGCTACTTGGAAATGTGAGCTTTAGGATGGTTTTTCCACGTCTAATACTATCCATTTGGTTCATTGATCTTATTGGTCATATCCGGTTTTGATTATGACAAATATTTAGGTATTTAATGTTTATCAAGTTTGTGTATAGATTCATATTTGTAAGATCACTTAATGACATGAGAAGACTTAAAGTCTAAAGATCCAAAAGATTTATTCTTATTATAATTTATTTTATGCTCATTCGGGTATGTAATAGTAATATAGGAAAAAATCTGTAATAATCACTGCGTATCATACATGTAGATGCAATAAGCTCAAAAGACCTTAGAAAGACCTTAGGTCCTTGCACATACACATAAGTTGTCCCCAAAAACATATATATTATCAGAGAAATTAATTGAAGTAAAACTGGACTTATAGGGTAAAACTAGTGAGGCTTCGAGGGACTGAATAGTTGTGCTCAAAACACTTCGGGCGACTAAACAATTGACTAGTCAAAGTGTTGACTTGGTTTCGAGTGACCGAACCAAAAGGAACGTAGCGTCCTCGGTCAACAAAACCCCAATTCTGACTTTTCCCATCAATTTGGCAGCTCGAACTTCACGTTAAAAAAAGCCTCGGGCTACCGAACACATGAGTTTGGTAAATCGAACATTGGACCAAGCGACTGAACCTCTGACATAATAGAAATCGCCTTTAGTTAGCAAATCGAGCCCACACTCAGGCATACGAACTTCAAAAATCAACTTTTTCTATTGTGTCTGTTCGAGCGACGGAACCATGGGTTAGGCGCCCGAAACTCTCAGGTTGTTTTAATTTTTACCGTGGTTATTTTAAGTTAAACATGATTAATTTTCTTAAATGGTTTTAAAACAAATTTAATAATTCCCTAGATATATATCCCCAACGGTTATAATTTTAACATATTCTATATATAGGGGTTCATTTGCTTGGATTAGCAAGTGATTAGCCATTTGATTAGCAAAAAACTCTCTGAAAATTTCTAAATCCTATTTTCTCACAAAAAGTCCAGACACTCATATACTCTCATTCCTTTGAGATATCTAGCATTGTGAGTGTTTTATTCATTGTTTTATATTGCTAGAAATCCTCATTTGTGTAGTATTCACTTAATTTTTGGATTGAGGATTTAGCTTGATTTTTTCCTTTGATTTTATTTAATAAATCTTGATTGGGAAAAATCTTATAGCTTTGTGGGTCTTTGCATTATGTTTAAAGACTTATTAGGGCTTGTATATTTGTGTGCAAAATTTTTTTTACAAGCTCAGATATGAATATCTCCTTGTGCTTTGATATTGAGAAAACTATTTTTGAGATATTCTAAATTTCTATTGGTTTGAATCTTTGAAACCCTAAACTGAGATTGAGATTTTATCATTACTTAGTTTCAAAGATTTGCTTGTAGATACACTTTTGTGCTTAATATGAGATAATCACTATTCTGAGTGTTGATTGCACATATAAACCATTGAGCTTATTGTTCTTACATTATTGGTGTGTTCTTATTATTATTGGTGCAAATCTGCTTGACTAAGAAGTATTATATTTGTACGCATCTCATATTGAAATATTGTTGTATTCTAGGCGTGGCTTGAGGGGGCAGTTATCTAGTCTAGAAGGATTGGTTGTAAAGGTTGAGGTCAGTCCTGTGCTAATTGACTTGGTTGTATTTAGGTGCCACTCCACCTGTCGAGTGAGCCTATAGAGTATTCCTTGTGCTGGTGAGCCAAGGTGAGGACGTAGGCAATTTGTCGAACCTCGATAACATTTCTGGTGTTGTCTCTCTTTACTGATTTCCCTTGCATGCTTAATTTGATTACTTGTGTAGTTTAATTTCCGTCGAATATACATTGATTTATTTTATCTGCACTAGATTGACTTTAGGCTTGTGTAATACTGCTACTAGTGGTTTGACCTAGAGGAATAATTTTAAAATACCAATTCACCCCCCCCCCCCACTTGGGATTACAATAAAGCTAACAATTGGTATCAGTGCCTAGTAGCTTAGACTTAATAGTTATTTTGCAAAAGATCTAGATGACTTATAGTACTGTAACCCCTTTCCCTAAAGGACCCTCTTCCACATGCCCTCCGATTTTCAGTGGTGTCAATTACACCTTCTGAAAATAGAGGATGCACATCTATCTTCAGAATATTGACTGGAAGGTGTGAAAAGTTGTCTCTGAAGAGGAATATACTGATGAAGATATGAAAGTTGTTAGTTTAAATGCTATTGCCATGAATAACATGTACTGTGGTCTTGATGTTAATGAATTTAATAGAGTTATGGCATGTTCATCTGCTAAGGAGATATAGGATAAGTTAGAGGTCACATATGAGGGTACTAGAGATGTAAAAGATAGTAGGATTGATATGTTGACTAGTGAGTATGAAGCATTTAGGATGAACACTGGTGAGTCCATTCAGAGTATGTACACTAGATTCACACACATCATTAATTTATTGCAAGCTTTAGTTAAAACCTATCCTATGTATGAGATGATTAGGAAAGTCCTTAGGGGTTTGGCTCCTATTTTGGGAAGCAAAGGCTACGACCATATTTGAGGATAAATACCTTAAGGCTATGTCATTAGATGAATTGATAGGTTCACTTATCACCTATGAGTTAGCTATTAATGAGATACTGAACGAGCATAATAGGATGAAAAAGGTGACTGCATTAAAAACATCTATGAAAAAGGTTTATTTAAAGTAGATTTTTCCTTATTATCGGGTTATGGAACCAATAACATGACTGAATTGAAGGCGATTATTATAGGGATTAAACTATGCAAAGATCTTGGATTTGATCAAGTGAAGATTGCATGTGACTCTGCTTTGTTGGTTTAGTGGATAAATTCTGGGAAGTGGTTGGCTTGGAACTTATGGGAATTGTGGGAAGAGCTTATGCTAGTATTGAGAGGCATACATTACAAAGTGGAACATATTTACAGGGAGGTGAATAAAAGTGCGGATTTCAGTAGGGTGAATCTGGTATATCTCGATCATATAGTTGCCAGGATGATCTTCCATAGCAAGTCAGGGGAATGATTCAATTGGATAGGTTGGGATTTCCTTCCTTGCGCTGGTGATGCTTTGTGCTATTTTTCGGAGTTTTGTTTGTTTTCCACTTATAGTTGTTTAGTTCTTATTTATTTTTTTGGTTGCTGTTAATTGGTTTATTGGTTTTGTATAGGTTGGTCTTGGGGTTTGATTTCGTTGTCCCCAAGTCTCAAGGTTGTAACCACGGTAATCCTCCACCATAAGTTTGAAAATTGGTCAAAATTGTTTGAAATTGCAAAGAATTCTTATGCATTGATTCTTAAAGAAAAAGATTTGAAAGTTATCTAGCTTGAAAGAAAATTGGAGGACAACTCCAAAAATTGCTTTCAAATTTATTAAGGGCCAACGAAATTTTGAAAAACTCCTTGGGGCCCAAAAAAAGTCTCTTAGTAAAGAAGATCTTGGATTTAATGGTATTAAACATGTGAAACAACCTAATCTTTATTTGGGACATTTTACATGAGAATTAAAATTCTAAATTCCACCTAAAGATCCTTAGTGTTGAATGATATGCTTCAAATGTAAACAAATTGGTCATATCTAGTTTGACTATCCACTTAGAAATAAACATGTAAGAATTAAAAAGGTGTGGAGAGTCAAAGGTGATCCAAGCACTAACCCTTGTGGACCCAACATAATTTGGGGACCAGCATCAGTTACTTAGTTTTTCTTGTAGGTGTGCTTGAGACCATCCTCCTCCAAGGACTAGTTGTACCTGGATAGCGGGTGCTCACGGCATATAACCGACAACAAGGCTAAGTTTGCATCCATCACTCCCAAGGATGGAGGATACGTGACTTTCGGTGACAATGCAAAGGGGCGAATCATCGGGGTAGGTAAGGTTGGTAAGGAACCTTCCCTGGTTATTGATAATGTACTGCTTGTTGATGGTTTGAAACATAATTTGTTGACTATTAGCCAATTATGTAATAAAGGGTACAAAGTGTCTTTTGAAAATGATAAATGCATTGTTGAGAGTAAATCTGACAACAAAGTACTTTTTACCGCTGAACGTCATGAAAATGTGTATACAACTAGCTTCAATAATTTAGCATCTCAACTGGTTACATGTTTTTCTACAATAAATGAAGCTAACTAGTTATGGCATAGACATTTAGGACATGCTAGTATGGATTTGTTATCAAAACCTGTGAAAAAAGATTTGGTTAAAGGCTTACCTAAAACACTTTTTGTAAAAGATAAAATTTGTGATGCATGTCAAATGGGTAAGCAAACAAAATCAAGTTTTAAGAAAAAGAAATTCATATCTACCACTAGACCACTTGAAATGCTACACTTAGATTTATTTTGTCCTAATCAAGTTCAAAGTCTAGGTGGAAAATTGTATGCCTTTGTTATTGTGGATGATTTTTCTAGGTTCACATGGGTGTTGTTTAATTTCTCATAAAGATGAATCATGTGAACAATTCACTAAATTATGTAGAAGAATTCAGAATGAAAAAAGGCTACAAAATCACACACATAAGAAGTGATAGGGGAATTGAATTCAAAAATGATGGGATAAAAAACTATTGTTACCTAGAGGGCATTTCATATAATTTTTCTACATCTAGGACCCCACAACAAAATGGTGTTGTAGAAAGGAAGAATAAGTCACTGCAGGAAATGGGTAGGACTATGCTAAATGAACATAAATTACCCAAATATTTTTGGGCTGAGGCTATAAGTAGTGCATGTTATGTCATAAATAGAGTATTAATCAGGCCTTCACTTAATAAGTCTCCATATGAATTATGGAACAACCATTGCCCTAATATTTTCTATTTTCATGTTTTTGGTTGTAAATGCTTTGTATTTAGAGATAATGAACATCGAGGGAAATTTGACTCCAAATCTGATGAAGCTATTTTACTAGGCTATTCACTTAATAGTAAAGCATATAGAGTTTTCAATAAACGAACACTAACTGTTATTGAATCCATTCATATTGTATTTGATGAATCTAATCAATTTTCTAAAAGAAATGATAAAGATGATATTGATATTAGAAAAGGTTTAGATAAGTTATCTATTGAAAAAATTGTGGACATCAATTCAAAAGCAAATAATAAATCAATTGAAAATGATAAAGTTGAAAGTGAGGTTCAAGAACTACCTAGGGAATGGAAATACATTAGGAACCATCCTTTAGATCAAATTATAAGTGAACCTTCACATGGTGTAGCCACACGGTCTTCCTTAAAAAACCTAGTTAGCCATTTTTCTTTCTAATATCAATAGGAGCCTTAAAATATTAAGGAAGTCATAGAAGATGAGTCTTGGGTGATGTCTATATAGGAAGAGCTTAACCAATTTGAAAGAGACAAAGTTTGGACCCTAATTCCTATGCTTAATGATCATACAATTATTGGAACTAAGTGGGTATATAGAAATAAGAAGGATGAGAATGGGGTAGTAATCAAAAATAAAGCTAGACTAGTTGCCCAGGGATATAATCAGGAAGAGGGGACAAATTTTGATGAAACCTACTATGTTGATCGCTTATGCCACTTTTAATAACTTTAAATTGTATCAAATAGATGTTAAAAGCGCATTTCTTAATGGCTACATTAATGAAGAAGTGTATGTAGAACAACCACCCAATTTTGAAAATCATAAATATCCTGATCATGTATACCGTTTGTCCAAAGCCTTGTACAGATTGAAACAAGCTCCTAGAGCTTGGTATGAGAGACTTAGTGATTTTCTATTAGAAAATGGGCTTACCCGTGGCAAAATTGACACTACACTTTTCATCAAATCTAAAAATGATGATATGCTCCTTGTTCAAATTTATGTTGATGATATTATTTTTGGAGCAACTAATGATGATCGCGTAATGATTTTGCCAAATGCATGCAAAGTGAATTCGAAATGAACATGATGGGTGAACTAAATTTCATCTTAGGACTACAAATTAAACAGGCTAAATATAGGGCTTTCATTTGCCAATCTAAATATATTAGAGACTTGTTAAAGAGATTTAATATGGAAGATGGTAAAATTCTTGGCACTCCTATGAGTTCTTCCATCAAACTTGATAAAGATGAGCAAGGAATCCTTGTAGATGTGAAATTATATCGTGGCATGATTGGTAGTCTCCTATACCTCACAGCTAGTCAACCTGATATTAAGTTTAGTGCATGCATGTATGCTAGGTTTCAGGCTACTCCTAAGGAGTCTCATCTATTAGCAACCAAAAGAGTTCTTAGATACTTATTTGAGACTATAGAATTAGGCTTATGGTACTCTAAGCATATGACATTTGAGATTGTTAGTTATACTAATGCTGACTTTGCCGGTAGTAAGGTTGATAGGAAGAGTACTAGCGACACTTGTCACTATTTAGGACAATCTTTAGTTTCTTGGTTTTCCAAGGAACAGAACTCAGTTATCTTATCTACATCCGAAGCAGAATATATTGCAGTTGAGAGTTGTTGTGCTCAAACACATTATATGAAACAACAACTTACGGATTTTCTATTGCACTATGATACGGTTCCAATTAAATGTGATAATACTCGTGCAATTAATATTTCTAAAAATCCTATCTCACATTTACAAAATAAACATGTAACGACCTGCCTATTTTTCCATATTCATTTAGTATCAAACTGTAATAACCTGCCTATTTTTGCATATTCATTATTACTTTCTTTTTTACACATAATAACAGATTAATAAACCTGTTAAACTGTCATAGTTGTGATCAACCTAGACCCATGGGTACTAGGGATATATCTGTCATAAAACTTTGATACCTAAGTAGCGGGAAACATAAAATCATATACATGCCATAAATACTAGAAACCATACCAGAGTTCTAATAAACATGTCATAAACACATACATACATCCCAAAAGACCAAAATGTATCCTAGGGTCATAACCCATAAATCCGACTAACCCTAACTCATCCACTTACCCTACAGACAGGGTAGCTCAGTTCACTTCTACTGCTGCAGGTTTATCCGCCCTCCTACCTGGATTTCCTGAAATGTTTGTAATTATTGGGGTGAGACACCTTTCAGTAAGGAAGACGAATTAATATCAGTGTGTGGCAATATGAGCATTTTTCGTGGTATACATGTAAACAGTACATAATTCATAACTGGTATGAAAGTTGTATCACATTGCATAAAACATGGTTTATCATAACATAGCGTTTCATACTAAATTTCGGTACTGAGAAACCATCTTATATAACCATATCATACGTAACTTATTACCCAGGATAGATAGTTAGTTAGCTATTTTCATGTCTTACCCCCCACATGACAAGGTTGTGTAGCCCGAAGGCAGGACCTAGCAATGGCTGGCCGACCATGCTAAGTCAAACATAGGTCTGTAAGTACGATGGGCCTGTTCCATCTGTGCTGGTCATTCACTCGAAAAATGAGCAGCTCGAAAGCTATCCCAATTATAGGAGTTCTATCGTGTAATATTAAGCCCAAGGGCTAGATCGTCTCTTCAGGGAATGCGTTTTAATCTCAAATTTTACGTTCTTCCAATCGAAATTAAAAAGGGACTGAACTCGGTTCGGATTCTAGATTTTCAAGATTGTTGAGATTCTTTTTGACCAATTAAAATAACATGCAATTTAAATCCTAAAACTAACACGCACTGAATTAACGAACAAAAAAAATGGAAACCCTAATCTACTCAAGGAAACATCGAAGCACACATTAATTAAAGATGGTAACCTAGAAATCAAATTCAATCACACACTAAAAACCAAACTTTTAATACGGATCAATAATTCAAACCAAGAACTCGAACAAAAATGCAAACACATCAAAAATCTAAACTTTGAATGAAACCGAAAAATAAAAATATGAAATTTAACAAAAATGAAAAATACGAACTTTGACGAAACTGACCCTAACTAAATTAATTAAATAACTTGGAACATTAAACTAATCTACGGAAAAAATTTAACCGAAAGAGAATAAAAAAAAAATTAAACTTCAATAATAATGAAACACCCCAAATAATATTCAAAATCTAAAAATAACAATAAACTCAAATAAAAAGTTAACAATATTCAACTGATTAATTAGTAATAATAAAAGAAAGAGAAGAGATGAGAGAGAGAGAGAAAGAGAGAGAGAGAGAGAGAGAGAGAGAGAATCCAGCCATAGAGCTGCTGGAATAGCAGTAGCAGAACCAGCAACTGTGGAGTTGCTTCTCAGGTCTTCAAGTCTCTGCTGCTGCTGCTGCTGCTCGTGGTGATCTGCTGCAGGCTAAACAGGGGGGGTCCTCGGATAGGTGATGAACATTTTGTGGAGGCTGCTGTGCTGCCTCGGCTGAAACAGGGGCTGCTGCATCAGGTCTCTACTGGAGCTGTCGAGCAAGATGGCCGGTTGCAGTGGTGGAGCTCCTCCTCGGGTCTGCTGGTATTCACGGGAAGCTGGTGAAGTGGCCGTGGGCTGGTGTTGCTGCAGTTGCTGGAGCAAGAGGTGTTGCAGAGAGATAAGGGAAAAAAAGAGAAAAAGGAAAAAAACAGAGGTAGGGGAAGAGAGAATAAAAGAGGAAGAGAATAAGAGAATGAAGGAAAGACTGAGGGAAGAAGAGAGGGAAAGATAGGGAAAAGAGAAAAAAGAAGAAGGGAAGAGGTTAGGGAAAATACAGGGAAGGAGAAGAGAGCCGAGTCCGCAGGGCTGCCTGGAGGAGTTTAAAAAGAAAAGGAAGAAGCCCTACCAAGATAGCACTGACCCGACCCGGCTTGCATGGCCGGGTTAAATCAAGCAACCCTTTATATATATATATTTCATTTTATTTGTTCTCTGTGTTCACAGCCTATTTTGACCCTTCAGGAGGCCGTTTCTTGCAAAACTTAAAATACAAAAGTTGTAGATAATCCTTTCCTCTTTCTCTAAAAATTTGAATCATCTCGATTAAAGCTTAGACGAAAAGGTTATACATGAAATACGAACAGGTATCGGTTTTGGTTTCCTGGAATTTTCCTGCGATAAAATATTACCAAAAATTTATAAATTGCACAATAAAACTCAAGAATGATAATTTTGGCACTTTATTAAAATATTGGAAAATTTTGGATATTTAGTTAAAAATATAAGCCGTAAAAATCAGATTAAAGTGCCCAATGACGCAGTTTTGACACGTAATCACACTCCCTAACTAATGTTTTGCTAGTCTCTAGCAAATGAAGTGAATGAATTTCAGGGTAGTGCCTACAATTACAAACTCCGGTGAACATGAAATCGATGCACATGCAACACAACCATACCGTTTCACATACAAGAATATAACTGAATTTCACACTAGCTCGTTCATATTTAGTACACACAACTCCAAAGCACGTCACTCATGCAAGTTTCATCATTTATATGTCATTTAAGAGTAGTATACTCACATGAAATTAATCAGTGGCACATTCTGAGTTAATGCAATCATATAAGTTCGAGTATAAACAGGTAAACTCTCGAGGTGTGTGTGATGTGTGTGACTCAATACACCTAGGACACCAGTGGACACCTACAGAATGATCCCTTGACTCGGCCTACCTGGTATACCCTCAAAAAGACTCAAAAGGAATGGGTTCACTCGTCATATGTGAGGAGGAGTATCGCGATCAAAACATCCCATATACTAAAAGGAACAACGCTAAGTGTATGGAGTGGACTAGTCTGGAAAGGATCTAGCCTATCTATGAGGTGTCGGGTCCTTCACCCTAGCATCTTCTCACCTACTCGCCATATCCAACCGAGACCACCCTAGATCAACTTATTCACAAACTTGTCATGAATGCATCTGAGGCATTAATTAGTTGAAGAATCTTCATACGCGAAAAATATGTGTCGTGTCCTTGATTCTTTGTGATATGTATGTGGATCAAGCATTAGCGTTTCATCTCATGCGCATGTGTATTTCTTATTCTTTATTTTGCTCATTCTTCATTTTTTGTCTTTTCTTGATCAATTAGGACAATCATAACATTTCTTTTGTAATCTTCATACCATCAATGGGAATTGAGCTCGAATAGGAGTTCATGAATTAAGTCTATCTCTAGGGGTGGCTTAGCCTTCGTATTTTGAGTAGACTACAAGACCTAGGTTTCTATCTCCCCACTAGGTGTCACCTCTAGGCTAGCAAATCAAAAACAAAGACTAGTGTACAAGGAATCATCCATAAAAAGAGAATTGAGTTCCATGAACTCTAATTTGATATTAACGCTCAAAAGGACGATAAATAGCTCAAGGATATCTCACAAGGTGTCATAGTCGCCACGGGTGCTCTCTTAGTGCTCATAGGAAACCCTAAGTGCAATGAATCACGTGAATGTGTTTATTTAGCCTCGTGAGATGCATGTAGATACAGGAAATTATATAGCCAAATTAACACGAACGTACTACCAATCAATTCTTCATAGAGTCATAAAGTCATATAAAGAGAAACTACGCATGATTGACTCAAGTGTGTCATTCTTAAGTTATATGCAAGTATGCGAAAGGTATGAGTTAGTGTTAAGCATGACATAATGCAATGTAATCCTTCAGTGCTCCTCTTTATTTCTCTCTTCTTCTTCTTTTTTTTTTTTGTGATTTTTGATTTTTTTTTTAATAATATGAAACTCAGTATGTGTACGCGCACAGTGTCACATGCGAATGCTCACCCCCCCCCCCCAACTAAAGTGGAACATTGTCCTCAATGTGAAAGCGTAGGGGAAATAAAATTGTGCACGGTAAACAACTAATGGAAAAGTACTACTGACTAATGTAATAAGAAAGAAAAGGGAAAAACACAACTAAAACAAATAAACGAAGAAAAAAAATAAAAATAAAAATAAAAATAAAAATAAAACAGTAGCATAGAAAGGTCAGAGGACTCCCCTGGGGTCTTGCAAAAGCAAGACCTCTTTGTTGACATCGAATGGGGTCATGAAAGGCTTTAGGCATTTTCCATTGACTGTGAAGCGGTTGCCATTCTTCGGATCTTCAATCTCTACCGCACCATGAGAATGAACTTTTTCGACAATATACGGACCACCCCACCGGGATTTCAATTTCCTAGGAAACACATACAGTCGGGAGTCATAGAGTAGCACTTGTTGAGAAGGGAAAAGTTGTTTTTCTTTGATGTTCCTATCATGTAGCAACTTCATCCGCTCCTTAGCCAAATGAGCATTATCATACGCGTCCCTTCGAGATTCTTCAAGCTCGCATGCCTGCAATTTTCTTAAACCAATGGCATCATCAAGTGAAAGGTTAATCTGTTTGATAGCCCATAAAGCACGATGCTGAATTTCAACAGGTAAATGACATGCCTTACCATATACTAACCTATAGGGAAACATCCCTAAGTTTGTCTTGAAAGCTGTTTGGTAGGCCCAAAGTGCATCAACAAGTTTTTCTGACCAGTCTTTACGATTAGGACACATTGTTTTCTCAAGTATGGTTTTGATCTCTCTATTGGCCAATTCAGCTTGACCATTGGTCTGAGGGTGGTAAGGGGCAAAGACTTTGTGGGTTACACCATATTTTTGCATGAGTTTTTCAAAAGGTTTGTTACAGAAATGGGACCCTCCATCATTAATGATTGCCTTGGGCATGCCAAAGCGTGCATATAACTCTTTGAGAAAACGTATGACAACCTTGTGGTCATTGGTTCGACAAGGTATTGCCTCCACCCATTTAGAAACATAGTCCACAACGACCAAAATGTAAGAATGCCCAAAAGAAATGGGGAAAGGTCCCATAAAATCAATACCTTAACAATCAAAAATCTTAAGAGTCAATATGGGGGACATAGGCATTTCATTCTTGGTAGTAATTTTTCCTAATTTTTGACAGGCCTCACATGTTTTACAAAAATTTTCAACATCTTTAAACATGGTAGGCCAGTAAAGTCCACTTTGTAATATTTTTGAAACAGTTTTCTTAGCAGCAAAGTGGCCTCCACATGTCCCACCATGGCAAAAATGCATCACGGAACTAAATTCATCATCTGGAACACATCTACGCACCAATTGGTCAGAACAATATTTGAACAAGTATGGATTATCAAAATAATAATGTCTTACCTCAGCTAGGAACTTACGCTTGTCCTAGGTGAGCCAATGGTCTGGCATTCGGTCGGTGACGAGATAATTCACAATGTCAGCAAACCATGGACCGCGTGACACAGCAAAGAGACGTTCATCAGGAAAGTCATCATTCAAGGGAGGGGACACCAGTACCTCGGGTAGCTGCAACCGAGAAAGATGGTCAGCTACAACGTTTTCCACACCCTTTTTATCGCGTATGGTGATATCGAACTCTTGGAGGAGTAGAATCCACCTGATCAACCTGGGCTTGGCATCCTTCTTTGCTAATAAATATTTCAAAGTAGAGTAGTCAGTAAAAATAATGACAGGTGCAACAATGACATAAGAGCGAAATTTTTCTAAAGCAAAAACAACAGCTAACAACTCCTTCTCAGTGGTGGTATAATTTCTCTGAGCATCATTCAAAGTTCGACTGGCATAATAAATAACCGACGGCTTGTTATCAATTCGTTGACCTAGAACAGCACCAAGAGCGTAGTCGCTAGCGTCGATCATGATCTCAAAAGGCAAGTCACACCGAGGAGGTTGCATGATAGGCGCAATAGTCAAATGTCGCTTTAGTGTTTCAAAGGCCTGTTGACAATCATCAGTCGACAAAAATTTAGTTTCATTTTGCAACAAGGTACATAATGGTTTAGCAATACTACTGAAACCCTCAATAAAACGTCTATAGAAACCGGCATGACCAAGGAAGGAGCGAATATCTCGGACTGTCTTAGGGACAGGTAATTGAGAAATCAACTTTACCTTGGCCCTATCAACTTCTATACCATGCTCAGAAACGAAATGTCCAAGTACTAAACCACTACGTACCATAAATTGACATTTTTCCTAGTTTAGAAGTAAATTCTTTTCCTCACATCTTTTTAAAATCGCAATTAAATGTGTCAAACAATGATCAAAAGACTTACCGAACACAGAAAAGTCATCTATAAAAATTTCGCACATATCATCTAACATATTAGAGAAAATACTCATCATACAGTGTTGGAAAGTAGCAGGGGCATTGCATAGACCGAATGGCATTCTACGGAAAGCAAAGGTACCAAAGGGACAAGTGAAGGTAGTCTTCTCTTGGTCCTCAGGTGCTACGGCAATTTGATAGTAACCAGAAAATCCATCCAAGAAACAATAAAAAGAATTACCAGCTACTTTCTCTAATATCTGATCTAGGAAAGGTAACGGGAAATGATCTTTTCGGCTAGCCGAATTCAATTTACGATAATTAATGCACATTCTCCAACCCGTTACTTTCCTAGATGGGATCAATTCTCCATTAGCATTTTCAAAGACAGTCAAACCAGATTTTTTCGGAGCTACCTATGTTGGGCTTACCCATTTGCTATCGGAGATTGGATAGATGATGTCAGCAGCTAATAATTTCAGCACTTCGTTTTTTACCACCTCTTTCATAGCTGGATTCAGCCTCCTTTGTGCATCTTGAACTGGTTTAGCGTGTCCTTCGAGGAAGATGTTATGAGTGCAAATGGAAGGGTCGATGCCCTTGATGTCAGCAATAGTTCATCCAATTGCTCCTCGATGCTCTCGAAGTACCTGCAATAATTTAGTTTCCTGTTCAAGAGTAAGGTGTGAAGAAATTACCACAGGGAATGTGCCGTCTACTGGACCCAAGAAAGCATATTTCAGCTCGGCAGGCAATGGTTTCAACTCAAGTGTTGGAATTTCTTCTACGGATGACTTCAGAATTTCTGGTAGGTCAATGACCTCAAATGTAGGCTTACGCCAACTACTTGTATAACTCGCATCAAACATATGAGGAACACTATCTAGGATCTGCTCCTCTGATTCTAGCAATAATTCATTAATCCCTTCAAACTGTGCAAAAGAGTCATTTTCAAGTGCGGCATCGACGTCGAGTACCGACAGTAGCTCCGAAGTGTCTAAGTCATCTATCACATCGACTGCATGAGTATCTGCGTCATCACACCCACTTGACATCCTATAAGCATTAAAAACATTCATTTCCAGTGTCATGTTCCCAAATGTGAGCTTGAGGACTCCGCTTTGACAATTAATCAAGGCGTTTGAAGTAGCAAGGAATGGTCACCCCAAAATGACAGGAGCCTGATATATGGTGGAAACAGGCTGCTGCATATCCAAAACAACGAAATCCACAGGAAAGTAAAATTTGTCAACCTGAACCAAAACATCCTCAACAATACCTCGTGGAGCCTTACAGATCTGTCTGCCAACTGTAGCATCATAGTAGTTCTCTTCAATTCACCTAAACCCAGCTGGTCATATAACGAAGACGGAAGCAGATTCACACTACTCCCAAGGTCAAGTAGAGCTCTCCCAATACGAGATTCACTAATCATGATTGGTATCGTAAGGGACCCCGGATCTCTAAGTTTCTATGGAGTCTGACTAAGAATCAATGCACTGACCTGCTCAGTTAAGAAAGCCTTTTTCTTCACGTTCCATTTCCTTTTTATGGTGCAGAGGTTTTTCAGGAATTCTGCATATGCAGGGATCTGTTGTATGGCATCTAAGAGTGGGATGTTGATTTTTACCTACTTGAATATCTCTTGAATCTCCGTATGATACTTGTTCTTTTGTCCAGATGTCAAATGCTGAGGGTATGGGACCACCGGCTGGTATTCCTTAACTAGCTCATCTTCCTTATTATCGAGCGTTGTAGAACTCGAGCTAGCCTCATTTGATTTTTTCTTTCCTTTATCTATCTCATCTATCATCTCAAGTGTCGGCGCGGCTGGCTGTTGATCAGTAGGTAATTCAGGATGGGAAACTTCTTTTCCACTTCGCAAAGTAATAACTACTTTTGCTGACTCATACGCATCCCCTGAAACATTGTGCACTGACTGTTGTTGCTGTCTATATACCTGGGGATTAGGCTGAGGCTGTGCAGGGAATTTTCCTTTTTCCAGGGTATTAAGTTGTGTACTAATCTTGCTTACGGCATCTTTCAGTTCTCCATTGGTCGTAACTTACATTTGCATGAATTGTTGGAGCATGGTTGCCACTTGCGCTACACTATCATCAGAAGCTTTCTTTACTGGAATGGGGACTAATGCTGGTTGAAATCCTGGTGGTGCATAGCTCCGAGAAAACTATTGCGGTTGATACTGCGGTTAAGGAGCTACGACTGGATTGTATGTCGGTTGCGGAGGCGGTGCATATGATTGAGGTGCCTTCTGATACCGTGAAGATGATGGACCAAGCTGATCATTTCTCCATTGAAGGTTTGGATGATTCCGCCACCCCGGGTTGTAAGTGTTTGAGAGCGGCTAATTCTGTGTCTTGTTGACCCAATTTTTCGATAACACCTGATCAGATCTGCTCTCTTGCAACACAGGTAAGAATTGATAATCCTGAGGTCTGTGGTCCGAAGTCTCACAAATCGTGCAAATCTCAGCTTTCGATTTTTCGGATTCCATTACTTCCAATTTCTTAGATAACGCAGCTACAAGGGCCTGTAAGCTAGTGTCCTCTTTGACCTCATATCTGCCCCCGCCACTAATTGCTTGGATAGGTTGGGCAGCTATCGACACCCGTTCAGGTCGTGCGTTCCATTGCTGGGCACTCTCAGCGAGATAGTCTAAAAATGATAAGCCCTCGTCTAGTTCCTTACGGAAGAACATCCCATTGCACATAGACTGAAAAAATTATTTGCGCACAGGGGTTAAAGCAGTAAAAAAATAGTTCACTAACCTCCACGATTCGAAACCATGGTGTGGGCATATGTTCATCAGGTCCTTGAATCTCTTCCAACATGCTTGGAATGTCTCGCCATCTTTTTGCATGAACTGACTGATCTGCTCCTGCAGGTACTGAATTCTCTGAAGAGAAAAGAACTTATGTAAGAACTCACGCTGCATTTCAGCCCAGCTAGTAATAGAGTTAGGGCGTAAAGAATTAAACCAAAATTTTGCCCTTTTTTTCAAAGAAAAGGGAAACAAACGTAGTTTAATGTATTCATCAGTCCCAGCCCTACTAATGAAAGTGGTGCAAACCATCTCAAAGTCTGTCAAGTGTTGGTATGGACTCTCAGAGTCCATCCCGTGAAACTGGGGAATCATAGATAACATGCCATGCTTAAGAGTGAAATTCGGTGCATCTTGTGACAACACAATGCATGAAGGTGTAGATGTGCGTGCAAGCTGTAAAAAATCTTCAAGTGTACGTGGTGCATGTGCAGCCATAGCTTCTTCAAAATAATGGCCAAACAAATTATTCAGCTCAAATTCAGAATCACTCGCAGGACTAACAGGTGAACAGTCAGACTCGGTGCTATATGTATCCCTACTGGTGTTAGGTGAAAGTCTACACAATCGATTCGAATTATCTCGAACCCAGGGCATCAAACATCACAATAGCCAGCAGAAATCCACTAACACGGTAACAAACAAAATATTTTTTTTTCAAATTTTCAATTTTCAATTTTTTTTCATTTTTTCTATTTATTTGAAAAAAAATCAAAAAATAATTGGGAAAACGCAAAATTCGAAATTAAAATTGGCACTCCCCTGCAACAGCGCCAAAAACTTGACTTACTCGAAAAATGAGCAGCTCGAAAGCTATCCCAATTATAGGAGTTTTGTCGTGTAATATTAAGCCCAAGAACTAGATCGTCTCCTCAGGGAATGCATTTTAATTTCAGATTTTACGTTCTTCCAATCGAAATTAAAAAAGGACTGAACTCGGTTCAGATTCTAGATTTTCAAGATTGTTGAGATTATTTTTGACCAATTAAAATAACATGCAATTTAAATCCTAAAACTAACACGCACTGAATTAACGAACAAAAAAAATGGAAACCCTAATCTACTCAAGGAAACATCAAAGCACACATTAATTAAAGATGGTAACCTAGAAATCAAATTAAATCACACACTAAAAACCAAACTTTTAATACGGATCAATAATTCAAACCAAGAACTCGAACAAAAATGCAAACACATCAAAAATCTAAACTTTGAATGATACCGAAAAATAAAAATACGAAATTTAACAAAACTGAAAAATACGAACTTTGACGAAACTGACCCTAACTAAATTAATTAAATAACTTGGAACATTAAACTAATCTACGGAAAAAATTTAATCGAAAGAGAATAAAAAAAAACAATTAAACTTCAATAATAATGAAACACCCCAAATAATATTCAAAATCTAAAAATAACAATAAACTCAAATAAAAAGTTAACAATATTCAACTGATTAATTAGTAATAATAAAAGAAAGAGAAGAGATGAGAGAGAGAGAGAGAGAGAGAGAGAGAGAGAGAGAGAGAGAGAGAATCCAGCCATGGAGCTTCTGGAATAGCAGTAGCAGAACCAACAGCTGTGGAGTTGCTTCTCGGGTCTTCAAGTCTCTACTGCTGTTGCTGCTGTGATCTGTTGCAGGCTAAACAGGGGGGGTCCTCAGATAGGTGATGAACATTCTGTGGAGGCTGCTGTGCTGCCTCGGCTAGAACAGGGCCTGCTGCATCAGGTCTCTACTGGAACTATCAAGCAAGATGGCCGGTTGCAGTGGTGGAGCTCCTCCTCGGGTCTGCTGGTGTTCACACAAAGCTGGTGAAGTGGCCGTGGGCTGGTGTTGCTGCAGTTGTCGGAGCAGGAGGTGTTGCAGAGAGATAAGGGAAAAACAGAGAAAGAGGAAGAAAACAGAGGCAGGGGAAGAGAGAATAAGAGAGGAAGAGAATGAGAGAATGAAGGAAAGACTAAGGGAAGAAGAGAGGGAAAGATAGGGAAAAGAGAAAAAAGAAGAAGGGAAGAGGTTAGGGAAAATACAGGGAAGGAGAAGAGAGCCGAGCCCACAGGGCTGCCTGGAGGAGTTTAAAAAGAAAAGGAAGAAGCCTACCTACATAGCACTGACCCGACCCGGCTTGCATGGCCGGGTCAAATCAAACAACCCTTTATATATATATATATATATATATTTCATTTTATTTGTTCTCTGTGTTCACAGCCTATTTTGACCCTTCAAGAGGCTATTTCTTGCAAAACTCAAAACATGAAAGTTGTAGATAATCATTTTCTCTTTCCATAGAAATTTGAATCATCTCAATCAGAGCTCAGACAGAAAAGTTATATATGAAATACAAACAGGTGTCGGTTTTGGTTTCCTAGAATTTTCCTATGATAAAATATTACCAAAAATTTATAAATTGCACAACAAAACTCAAGAATGATAATTTTGGCACTTTATTAAAATATTGGACAAATTTGGACATTTAATTAAATATATAAGCCATAAAGACCGGATTAAAGTGCCTAATTACGCAGTTTTGACGCGTAATCAGCTGGTCTGCCAGGGGAACTACAACACTCCCTTAAAGCTACATCGATTGTCATCTCCCACACTCTACATAAGATGTGTGGTAGCACTAACATATTTATAATCATAAACATATAGCTACGGTACCGTGTTTCATAAAACTAAACTAAACTATCCGAGCTCTGATAACATATAATACATTCCATATTAAATCATAACTGTTTTGTAATTCAGAGTATTATCTGACATAAACATAAACATGATTTCTTACATAACGTTGGCATAATTCATAACATAATATTCACGGCATTTACGCCGACATAATTCATAACGTAAGAATCACGATATTTACGCCAGCATATTTCATAACATAAGAATCATGATTTCTTGCACTTTTTAACATACTTTTAAAATCATAATTTCTGTACTGTTTTTAGGGTTTTCTTGAAAACCTCTATAACATACTTATCTGAGAAAACTCATAATATTTCAATATAGCATAATTTCATGAAAATATTATACTCATGCCACACAAATATATATAACCTTATAAACTCATAATTAATTCTGAAGTCATATTTCCATATAAAACGTACTTAAATAATTTCCCTATTCAATAGCATATTCCAAACATAGTTCTAAATCATACATATTTTCTTGAAAATAAATGCTGTATAATAATAAATAATTTCATGAAAAGACTGACTTAATTTATTCCCTTACCTGACTTATTGAGAAGTCCACAAAATACTCCAAATTTACACCCGTGTGTTCCCTAGCTCAACACCCTGAAATTGCATTTTTCCCAACCAAACTTCAGTATAATACTATCTAAAGCATTTTCCCTAGTCCAATAACACCAAATAACTTATAAAGTCTAAAATAACTAATTTACCCAGATTTTGGGATGGTGCCCAAGTTGGCCTAACCAATGAACTACTCCAGGAGATTTGAAGAGAATCTTCCCAGGAGTAGCGTGGCAGCTTTCGATTGTCAAATCTGTGAAGGACGAAGGAGGGGAAGACGTTTCTAGAGAGAGAGTGTCTTTCCTAAAGAAATTTCAAACTGAAATCCCAAGGTTTGCAAACTTATACAACACAGATTCGTCGACGAGACACGTTACCTTATCGACAAGTCTATGAAGGGATTTCCTCAACGAATACTTACTCCTTGTCAATGAGTTTCAGGCCCTAAAAACTTCCCTTTCAGTAATTTCTTGTTGATGAGACTGACTCACTCGAAAAATGAGCAACTCGAAAGCTATCCCAAGTATAGGAGTTCTATTGTGTAATATTAAGCCCAAGGGCTAGATCGTCTCCTCAGGGAATGCGTTTTAATCTCAGATTTTACTTTCTTCCAATCGAAATTAAAAAGGTACTGAACTCAGTTCAGATTCGGGTTTTCAAGATTGTGGAGACTTAAATGAAAACACAAATTAAAGTCCTAAAACTATCACGCACGGAATTAAATAACAATAATGAAAACCCTCGTCTACTTAAGGAAACACTAGATCATACTAACTAAAAATGGAAACTTTAAACATGGAATTAAAATAACAATAATGAAAACCCTAGTCTACTTAAGGAAACACTGGGACACGCGTTAATTAAAAATGGCAACCTAGAACATGGAATTAAAAACACACAATGGAAACTAAACTAGACACATACTAAAAAAAAACCGAACCTACTAAAAATCGAACCTTTAGCACAATTAAGAGATCAAATCAAGACTCACAATTTAAATGCAAACATGAATTCAACGGAAATTTAAAAAAACGTAAACAATAACGGAAGACAATAAAAACACAACCTTTACTAATCATAGACCCTAACTAAATCGAATTTCGACAAAAAAAATATCTGAATTTAATTAAGAATGCTAAATTAAAATAACTATCAATTAGATAAACAAAGAGATTAATTTAACAATAATGAAATACCCAACATTACTCAACTTAAACAAAAAGAAAGAAAACTCCAATAACATTAAAAAAAAACTAAACTTTCTTCAATATTCCAAGATTCAAAGAAAAGTAAATAAAAGAAAGAAAGAAATAAAGGAAAAGAGAGAGAGAAAAACAAATCCACGGAGCCGTGAAGTTGCTGCTGTGCTGGAGAAGTTGCTGCTGCGCTTTGATGGTCCTACTATGGAGTCGGCTAGTGTTCTGCTGTGCTTGGGGACTGCTGAAGATGGTGGAAGAGGCTGGCCGTACTACAAGAGGGCAGAGGATGCCAAGAAAAACAGAGGAAAGGGGGAGAGTGAGGGAGGAAAGACAAAGGGAAGGAAGAGAGACAACGGGAGAGAAGCAGAATTGAAAAGAACAAAAAAAACAAACTAAAGAAGAAGAAGAAGAAGAAGAAGAAGGAGAAGAGGAGAATGGGGAGCCATGGGGGCTGCCTACGCAGGAAGAGAAAGAGAAGGGTTAAATAGGATAGGGGGGGAAAGCCCTAGACCCAAATAGGAAACCCGAATTGCTATATTTTTTCATTTTTTTCATTCTCTGTTTATCGCAAATCGGACTCTTTTGGAGCCTATATCTCACAAAACTCAAAACATAAAAGTTGTAGATAATCCTTTTCTCTTTCTTTAGAAATTTTAATTGTCTCAATTGGAGCTCGGACGGAAAAGTTATACATAAAATACGAACAGGTGTTGGTTTTGATTCCCGGGAATTTTCCTGCGACAAAAAATTACCAAAACTTCATAAATAGTGTAATAAAGTTCAAGAATAATGATTTTGGCATTTTATTAAAATATTAGAAAATTTTAGACATTTAATTAAAAATATAAATCGTAAAGCCCGGGTTAAACATCCAATTACGCAGTTTTGACGCGTAATCACACCCCCCCAACTAACGTTTTGCTAGTCTCTAGCAAATGACGTGAATGAATTTCAGCGCGGTGCCTACAACTACAAACTCCAATAATCATGAAATCAATGCAAATGCGACAATATTATACCATTTCACATACAAGAACATAACTAAATTTCACACAAGCTCGTTCATATTCAATGCACACGACTCCAAAGCACGTCACTCATGCAAGTTTCATCGTTTATATGTGATTTGAGAGTAGGATACTCACATGAAGTTAATTAGTGGCACATTTAGAGTTAATGCAATCATATAAGTTCGAGTATAAACAGGTAAACTCTCGAGGTGTGTGTGATGTGTGTGACTCAATACACTTAGGATGCCAGTGGACACCTACAGAACGGTCGCTTTGACTCGGCCTTACTGGTATACCCTCAAGAATACTCAAAGAAAATGGGTTCACTCATCATATGTGAGGAGGAGTGTCGCGATCAAACATCCCACATATTAAAAGGAACAACGCTAAGTATATGGAGTGGACTAGTCTGGAAAGGATCTAGCCTATCTATGAGGTGTCGGGTCCTTCACCCTAGCATCTTCTCACTTACTCGCCATATCCAACTGGGACCACCCTAGATCAACTCATTCACAAACTTGTCGTGAATACATCTGAGGCATTAACCAGTTGAAGCATCTTCATATGTGGAAAATATGTGTTGTCCTTGACTTTTTTGTGATATGTATGGGCCGGCATTGACATTTCATTTCATGCGCATGTGTATTGCTTATTCTTTTTTTTCTCTGCTCATTCTTTATTTTCTGACTTTTCTTGATCAATAAGGACAATATTAACACTTCTTTTCTAATCTTCATACCATCAATGGGAATTAAGCTCGAATAGAAGTTCATGAATTAAGTCTATCTCTAGGGGTGGCTCAGCCTTCACATTTTGAGTAGGCTACAAGACCTAGGTTTCTATCTCCCCACTAGGTGTCACCTCTAGACTAGCAAATCAAAAACAAAGACTAGTGTACAAAGGAATCATCCAGAAAAAGAGAATTGAGTTCCATGAACTCTGATTTGATATTAACGCTCAAAAGGACAATAAATAGCTCAAGGATATCTCACAATGTGTCATAGTCGCCACGGGTGTTCTCTCAGTGCTCACAAGAAACCTTAAGTGCAATGAATCACGTGAATGTGCTTATTCAGCCTTGTGAGATGCCGTGTAAATACAGGAAATTATATAGTTAAATTAACACAAATGTACTACCAATCGATTCTTCATGGAGTCATAAGATCATATAAAGAGAAAACTACGCATGATTGACTCAAGTGTGTCATTCTTAAGTTATACGCAAGTATGTGAAAGGTATGAGTCAGTGTTAAGCATGGCATAATGCAATGTAATTCCTCAGTGCTCCTCCTTTCTTTCTCTCTCTTTTTGATTTTTTTGATTTTTTTGAAATTTTTTTTTTTAAAACCCAGTACGTGTACGTGCACAGTGTCACATGCGAATGCTCATCCCCCCCCAACTAAAGTGAAACATTGTCCTCAATGTGAAAGCATAGGGGAAATAGAAAATACTATGCACGGGAAAAGTAAGGCATACTTGAGTGGCGAAATAATGGAAAACAAAGATCGAACTACGAGAAAATAGACCTAAAAACTAACTAAAAATAAAATAAGATAAAATAAAAGGAAAAGAAGGAAAAGAAAAACATCACAATTGTCTTGGCGAAGGCTCTGGAGGAATTTCGTCTGGTGGCCGCAGGTCTACAAAGTGCACCAACAGTTCTCCAAATTTAAGCCGCCACAATCGATCAGTCGTCATACCTGCACGAAAATCAACCTCAAATGAATTAATGCGTGTCAAAATACCAAACAATTTGTGTGCAGGTCGACCCTCTTGTGTTGACAAGAATGGATCTTTATTCAACATTGTGTCCAGGAAATGTGCTTCTTTACGAACTAACGGTTGAGAGAAAGTGATCGGAATAATTACCTGCAGTTCTTCAGAAGCATTAACATTAAAGGTTTTACTTGGTTCTTTGAAAATTATATGCTCATTAGACTGGTCACCCTCTTTATTGGGTGTACATATCATCATACCACTACAAGAGTCTGCCTCCACATTAGGCTCCTTAACATCTAATTCAGGTGGGAGTGACGGTTTCATGATTTCTGAGTTCGGAGTATTAGGTACCACAGGTTGGTACTCCGTATGAGTATCAGTCTCCTCATCAACTAAATGCTCCGCTTCTAGCCCCATTTTCTCTGATTTTTCTTTGACCTCTTCTGGTTCAGCCATGACTTCTAGTGCTGGGACAATTGGTTGTTCGACGATGAGCATCTCAGGTTGGGGAAATTCTTTTTCGCTTCTTAAAGTGATGGCGGCCTCTGCTGCCTCAAAGAGATCATCGTGCGTTTGTTGTTGTGGTTGCTGGTACTCTTGAGGACTAGGCTGAGGTTCTGCGAGCAATTCTTCGTTTTCTAAGATATCCAACTGCGTGCCTATCGCATTAATGGTGTCCCGCAATTCATTATTATGATCAACTTGAGTTTGCATGAATTGTTGGAGCATGTTCGCCATCTGTGTTATGCTATCCTCAAAAAGGTCTGACGACGTACAGCTCGGAGGGATCTGTTGTGGCTGATATTGAGGCGGAGGAATATCCGGGCAGTTTGGTGGTTCATATGCATCACCACCACTAATTGTGCTGATAGGATGTGCAGTCATGGGTGCCTGAGTGTATCGTGTGTTGCACTGTGGGACATTGTCAGCTAAGTAATCAAAGAATGATAATACCTGATCTGGATCCTCGCTGACGGGCTCTCCATTAGACATAGTCTGGACAAAACACTTGCAATCAGGGGTAAGAGCAGTATAAAAACAATCAGCTAACCTCCATGAGTCGAACCCGTGATGTGGACAAGTGCTTAGTAAATTCTTGAATCGCTCCCAGCAAGCCCGAAATGTCTCGTCATCTTGCTGCACAAAATTAAGAATCTGTTCCTGCAAAAATTGAGTTTTCTGTAAGGAACAAAATGCATGCAGAAATTCATGCTCCATATCAGTCCAATTAATGATAGAGTGCGGTCTCAAGGAATGAAACCAAATCAGTGCCCTATCCTGCAAAGTAGCAAGAAATAAATTCAGTCTAGTAGATTCGTCAGCTCTAGCATGAGAGAAAAACATGTTGCAGGTTAACTCAAACTCTGCTAGGTGCTGATAAGGGCACTCTGATTCCGTCCCGTAGAACTCAGGTAGCAACGACGTCCTCCCGCGCTGCATCATGAAATTAAGCTCGTCATAAGACAAAACAGTGGAAGAGGATGCAGTGGCATATTCAAGCTGCAAAAAATCCATTATCGTGCGCAGTGCAGGTGCAACCATGTTTCAAAACTCAAAATTTTTTTCTGTTTTTGTTTTCTATTTTTTTTTTTCATAAAACTAACAAAAATGATGGTAAGAACACAAATTTGAGACTAAGACCGACATTCCCCGGCAACGGCGCCAAAAACTTGACTCACTCGAAAAATGAGCAGCTCGAAAGCTATCCCAAGTATAGGAGTTCTATCGTGTAATATTAAGCCCAAGGGCTAGATCGTCTCCTCAGGGAATGCGTTTTAATCTCAGATTTTACTTTTTTCCAATCGAAATTAAAAAGATACTGAACTCAGTTCAGATTCGGGTTTTCAAGATTGTGGAGACTAAAATGAAAACACAAATTAAAGTCCTAAAACTATCACGCACGGAATTAAACAACAATAATAAAAACCCTGGTCTACTTAAGGAAACACTAGATCATACTAACTAAAAATGGAAACTTTAAACATGGAATTAAAATAACAATAATGAAAACCCTAGTCTACTTAAGGAAACACTGGGACACGCGTTAATTAAAAATGGCAACCTAGAACATGGAATTAAAAACACACAATGGAAACTAAACTAGACACATACTAAAAAAAAACCGAACCTACTAAAAATCGAACCTTTAGCACAATTAAGAGATCAAATCAAGACTCACAATTTAAATGCAAACATGAATTCAACGGAAATTTAAAAAAACGTAAACAATAACGGAAGACAATAAAAACACAACCTTTACTAATCATAGACCCTAACTAAATCGAATTTCGACAAAAAAAATATCTGAATTTAATTAAGAATTCTAAATTAAAATAACTATCAATTAGATAAACAAAGAGATTAATTTAACAATAATGAAATACCCAACATTACTCAACTTAAACAAAAAGAAAGAAAACTCCAATAACATTAAAAAAAAACTAAACTTTCTTCAATATTCCAAGATTCAAAGAAAAGTAAATAAAATAAAGAAAGAAAGAAAGGAAAAGAGAGAGAGAAAAACAAATCCACGGAGCCGTGAAGTTGCTGCTGTGCTGGAGAAGTTGCTGCTGCGCTTTGGTGGTCCTGCTATGGAGTCGGCTAGTGTTCTGCTGTGCTTGGGGACTGCTGAAGATGGTGGAAGAGGCTGGCCGTACTACAAGAGGGCAGAGGATGCCAAGAAAAATAGAGGAAAGGGGGAGAGTGAGGGAGGAAAGACAAAGGGAAGGAAGAGAGACAACGGGAGAGAAGCAGAATTGAAAAGAACAAAAAAAACAAACTAAAGAAGAAGAAGAAGAAGAAGAAGAAGAAGGAGAAGAGGAGAATGGGGAGCCATGGGGGCTGCCTATACAGGAAGAGAAAGAGAAGGGTTAAATAGGATAGGGGGGAAAGCCCTAGACCCAAATAGGAAACCCGAATTGCTATATTTTTTCATTTTTTTCATTCTCTGTTCATCGCAAATCGGACTCTTTTGGAGCCTATATCTCATAAAACTCAAAACATAAAAGTTGTAGATAATCCTTTCCTATTTCTTCAAAAATTTGAATTGTCTCAATTGGAGTTCGGACGAAAAAGTTATGCATAAAATACGAACAGGTGTTGGTTTTGATTCCCGGGAATTTTCCTGCGACAAAAAATTACCAAAACTTCATAAATAATGTAATAAAGTTCAAGAATGATGATTTTGGCATTTTATTAAAATATTGGATAATTTTAGACATTTAATTAAAAATATAAACCGTAAAGCCCGAGTTAAACATCCAATTACGCAGTTTTGACGCGTAATCAGAGACACACATCCTCGTCAACGAGTTTAAGTGGCTTGCTCGTTGATGAGCACTTTGCATTCGTTGACGAGACCCTAGTGAAACCGCTTTTAAAATTCTTTTTCTCTCATTTCTTTTATTATTTAATTACTATAATTCTTCGGGTCTCTACATTATCCCCTCCTCATAAAATTTCGTTCTCAAAATTTACTATCTATATTGAACACCATCCATTAAGAAAAATGGCTACTTATTTTATTACTTACCCTCACTTATCGCAAAGGAATGTCGTGGTTACATTAGGGTTCTGAGAGGTTACATATACATAAAATAAAAAAATTTCTCCCAAAACCAAAACACTACCTATCCTATAGCCTACAATAATAGTGATACATATATTATCCTAGTTAGCATAAAATAATCAAACTTTACCTGCTTAGCGTAAAATTCTCCCTTTATCTACTACTGGTCCCCACTGAACAAATGTAGGTATTTCTGATGTATTTCTTCCTCGAGCTCCTATGAAGCTTCTTCCACCACATGATTCCTCCACAGAATTTTTACTAGTGAAATTCTCTTATTACGTAATTCCTATTCTTTCTTGTCTAAGATCTGCGCTGGTATATACTTATAAGCCAGTGATTCTCTGAGCTCAATATATGTGTAACTGAACACGTGGGAGGGATCTGGGATGTATTTCTTCAGCATAGAACCATGAAGCATGTCATGTATTCTGGATAAAACTGGTGGTAAGGCTAGTTAGTAGGCAATTAACCCCACTCTCTCAAGTATCTCGAAAGGGCTAATAAACTTAGGGCTCAACTTACCCTTCCTTCCAAACCTCATAGTACATTCTAGTGGTGCTATTTTCAAAAGTACATTATCTCCCACTTCAAATTCCAATTTTCGGTGGCGATTATCTAAATAACTTTTCTGCCGATTCTGAGCTGCACTGATTCTTTCTCTAATAAGCCAAACTTTATCGTATACTTGCTGCACTATTTCTGGTCCCAAAACTCACCTCTCACCAACCTCATCCTAGTATAGAGGAGAACAACATCTCCTAGCATATAGCGCCCCATAAGGTGTCATGCCGATGCTGATCCAATAGCTGTTATTGTATGCAAACTCTACTAGTGGCAGATACTGGGTCCAACCACTCCCAAAATCCAACTCACGTGCCCATAGCATATCCTATAATATCTGAATCATCCTCTTTGATTGCCCATCCATTTGAGGATGAAAAATCATGTTAAATGACAATTGAGACCCCAGAGCCTCTTGCAAGCTCCTCCAAAACTGTGACGTGAAACATGGGTCTCAGTCTGATACTATAGACACTGGAACGTCATGTGATCGTACTATCTCTTGAATATATATTCCGGTCAATCTATTCATGGAGTAGTTGATCTTGATAGGGATAAAGTGAGCAGTCTTTGTCAGTCGATCAACGACCACCCAAAGAGTATTCTGGCCCTGCCGTACTGGTGGTAAACTCGTCACAAAGTCCATAGAAATATGATCACATTTCCATTCAAGGATTTAAAGTGGCTGTAACTGGCCCGCCGACCCCTAGTGCTCAGCCTTTACCTGTTGGCACGTCAAACACTATTGCACAAATTCGGCAATCTCTCTCTTCATGCTGCTCCACTAGAAATACTCTCGCTGATCCCTATACATTTTAGTACTACCTGGATGTACCGTGTACAAGGAACTGTGAGCCTCCTCAAGGATCGTCCTTTTGATATCCTCATCTGCAAGCACACACAACCTGGTACGGAACCGCAAAGCTCCCTCATCTGATATACTAAACACCTTCCCCTGTCTATCCTGTACCCTCTCTATCAACTCCATCAACTCTGTCTCATTCTTCTGGGCTGCTTTAATCCTTTCCTAAAGAGCAAGCTGCACCAGAAGGTTGGCAATAAATGCCTGGTGATCACTCTCTACTAACTCCACGCCAAGCCTCTCCTAGTCCATCTGGATTAGAAGCTGAATTGCTATTGCTAACTGTGCTATTTTCCTTGATTTTTGGCTCAAAGCATCAGCCACCACATTAGCTTTGCCTGGATAGTAGCTGATAGTACAGTCATAATCCTTGATAAGTTCCAACCATCTTCTTTGCCGCATGTTTAACTCCTTCTGCGTGAAGAAGTACTTTAAACTCTTATGATCTAAAAATATTTCACATCTTTCTCCGTACAGATAATGCCTCCAAATCTTTAGTGTATAAACCACTGCAGTAAATTCTAGATCATGAGTGGGACAATTCTTTTCACATTCTTTCAATTTTATAGAGGCATATGCTATTACTCTGCCCTGCTGCATCAATACACATATGAGCCTCCTCAAAGACGTGTCACTGTAGATCACATAACCATCACCTCCCGATGGAATAGTAAATGTTGGTGTTGTGATGAGCCTCTGCTTCGATTCCTGGAAGCTCTGCCCACAACTATCATCCCATTCAAACCTGGCATTCTTTCTAGGTAGTCGTGTCAAAGGCCCTAATAATGCTGAGAATCCTTCTACAAACCGTCGATAATAACTTGCCAGTCCTAAGAAACTTCGGACTTTCTGTACGTTCCTTGGTCTGACCTAATTAGCTACTGCCTCTATCTTGCTGGGATCTAAAGAAATTCCATCCCCTAATATAACATGCCCCAAAAACGCAACTTTCTCTAACCAGAATTCACATTTACTAAACTTACAATTTCTTTTCCTTGAGCATCTGAAGAACTAGCCTTAGGTGCGTCTTATCCTCCTCAAACTTCTCGAGTAGACCAGTCATTAATGAAAACCACAACAAATTGATCTAAATATTGGTGAAAGATTCTATTCATCAAATCCATGAATACAACAGGGGCATTCATCGAACCAAATGGCATAACTAGGAATTCATAATGCTCATACTTGGTTCGGAAAGTTGTCTTTGAAATATCTTCAATTTTATCTTTCACCTAGTGATAACCTAACCTGAGGTCGATCTTGGAATAGACCCATGTACCCCAAAGCTAATCAAATAAGTCGTAAATACGGGGTAGAGGATACCTGTTCTTAATTATTACTTTGTTTATTTCTCTATAATCTATACACATCCTCATGGACCTGTCTTTCTTCTTCACAAATAAAACTGGCGCTCCCTAGGGCGATACATTAGGTCTAATAAGCCCTTTATTCAATAAGTCCTACAACTGATCCTTTAATTCTCCCAATTCTATTGGAGCAATTCAGTAAGGGGCTTTAGAGATTGGTGTCGTCCCTAGAAGTAAGTCAATAGTAAAATCTATCTCGCAATCGAGAGGCAACCTAGGTAATTCTTCTGAAAATACATTTGAAAACTCCTTAACCACGGGTGTACTGACAAGCTTCAATTCATTTTTCGTAACCTCCTTTATATAAGTCATAAACCCCTGACATCCATCCAGAAGTAATCTTCTCGCCTACATGACTGACACTAAACGAGGTGGAGATTACACTCGATCCCATAAATCTGAATTCTGGCTTTCCTAGTGGTCTGAAAATCACCTCTTTTCGATGATAGTCGATACTTGCATGGTTAGTAGCCAACCAGTCCATACCCAGTATTACATCAAATCCATGCAAATCTAACACAATTAGATAAACTGGTAATACTTTCCCCTTAATTTCCACTAGATAGCCCCTAAACACCCTACAACACCTCACTACTAACCCTGTCAGTATTGCTACTAACAGTTCAACATCTAATAATTGTTTCTCCATACTAGCCAATTTAACATACCTCACAGACATAAAAGAGTGGGTGGCACCTGTATCAAATAAAACAATAGCTTGATATGATAAAATAGTAAAGGCGCCTATCACAACATCATCTGTGGCCTCCGTGTCTCCCGGCGTCAAAGCATAAACCCTCGCCTGGGCTATATTCTTCTGCTAGCCTCCACAAGGCATTTCATAACCTCCTTGGTGCGGTATTGGAGCAGGTGCGGTACCAGGTGGTGTAGTGCAATCTCGTACAAAATGTCCCGGTACACCGCAGTGACAGCAGACTCCACTCCCTACTCGACACTCTCCCAAGTGTCTTTTTCCACACGTCTGACAAGATGGGTAGACCTTTTTACCCTGAGTCTCACAACCTCTCGTCTCCTGCCTCTATCCCCTGCCATAGTTACCTATCCTCCACTAGCTCCGACTAGATCCCTACTGATAGCCTGAAGGCGTGGACCTCTTCTTCTGTCCCTGCTCCTCTGCACCCATCTGCTTACTAGCCTTAGCCACAGCTGCTCTGTGTACCAACTCAGCAAAGTCTTGCACTTTCAACACATCTACCAGCTTATAAATTTCACGCCTCAGACCCCTTTCAAATTGCCTTGCCTTCTTTGTCTCATCAGGTATGATGTACAAGGCGAAATGGGACAACTCTATGAACCTCGCCGTGTATTGCTAGACTGACTGCTGTTCCTGCTTTAGATTCAAGAACTCATCCACTTTGGCCTTCCTGATAGCAGCCAAAAAATATCTGTCAAACAATAAGTCTTTAAATTGACACTAAGTCATAGCTATAGTGTAATGCCCCGACCCCCTATGTGGGTCTGGAGTGCTACTAATCCATTAATTTACCTTATAATTCACATACTAATATCATGTACGTAGCGAAAAACATAAATATAATCTCTAGAAATATAATACTAGAGTTTACTATTCATATCCATAATCCAAATTAACTATTCACCACCTGTAATCACATATATAAATGTTTCCAAAACATAATCCACAAATACCAGTATTCACAACTATTCAACTATCTGAACACTTCAATACATAAAACATAAAATATACATATCAAAATTAAAATTAAAATATACCCTTTTCTCTTTCTATTTCCCAAAAATACTATAAAACCTCGAGCTTTCTAAGCTCGATCTCGAGGAAATCCTGAAAAAGATACATTTATATTCGGGTGAGACACATCTCAGTACGAGAAGAAAAAATATATTAAAACAGTGTGTGACTAACATGAGTTTGTATAACAACATAATATTTAACATTTGAAAATCGTTAACATAATTTATGAAATCATTTTCTGAATCTAATCAATCATATGCAAAAGATTTAACCTCACGAGATTACCCAAGGATAGGGGTGATTACCGGCCCATACAAGTAGCACCTCTTTGCTCTGATACTTAGGCAACCCTAGGGTCGCTACTGAAGCATACCAGGGCACTTACCCTACTGAGTAAGCCCTCAAATTTTAGATTGATCTCGTACTCACACAATTCAAACAATGGTTTACCAGCGAAGGCCCCAAGTATAGGGAAATCTTCCTGCCTATACAAGTAGGTTGCCACTGCACTAGTGCGTTATGCAGCCTACTACTACATTTGATACTACTAGCGCACTCGCCTTTTTCAGCAAGCCCTCGGACGAAGAGTATGCCCCGCCCCGGTCGTAACATGTTCTATGAGCATAGATACTTCTAATATCGTAATACATTATTTTTTCTGTCATTATTCAACCATTCACCTATGTTCATGTTCATAACATTAAAATTTCACTTCATTTCACTTTAAGTGACTTTTTCCCATTTTACATTGTTCACATTGCATACTTCATTTTCGTTTCATTCATTTCCATTTTCATTTCATTTGATTACATACCCAACATCTTTCAGCTATTTTACCCAGCATCTTTCAGCTGTTTTACCCAGCATCTTTTAGCTATTTTACCCAACATTTTTCAGCTATTTTACCCAACTTTTTTCAACTATTTTACCCAACATCTTTCAGTTGTTTACGTGGTTGCATTAACACACACAAGCAGCATAGTTCATATCATATTTTATTCTCAATGCATTACTTACTTAACCTACATCTCATACATTTAATATATATTTGTACAGAACTTACATTTACTCATGCCACACAATTTAGAAATAAAATTCATACGCTACCTGTAAAATAAGCCAACCAACATTTAGTATTTATATACTGAAAATACCTTTCATTTCTTACATAATTATTCTAAAAATATTTTTCACTTTCATCAATTCATTTTCGCATATACGTATCTAATAAACAGCCCTGAATTCAGAAAAACATAATTTAAATGGTTGGCATTTTAAACTCATACTGAAACATATACACGTATATATAACATTCTCCATTAAATTCATAAAAATTCTGGTTTAATATATATTTTTCCCTTACCTGATTTCTTGAATTACACCAACAAGGACCCCGAAAAATACCTGCGGTGCTCATCCGAGCCCTGAATCAAAAATCCTAATTTCATTAAATTAATCCTAAATAAAATATTATTTTAATATTTACAAGGGCCATAAATTCTAAATAAATGGTTATACCCTCAAATATAACCAATTTACCTAATTCTCCAAATCTCACTTCGCTTTGGAGTGGGGCATAGAAAACCCCAATTAGAAATTTACTCACGTCAAAATGACGACAATCACGATTAGGACCCGTGGTGGTACCTAATCATCAATTTAAAGATAGATTTAAAGAGAAATTGAGAAATTAGGAAAAAGTTGTCTTACCCTAAAAATGGTGCCTATGCTGCTCCTATGACAAATCCGCTCCAATGAAAATATAGGTGGCGGGGTTACGAACCCAACGGTACATTCTGTTTTTCGATCGGCCGAATATCTGCCGAGAAATTGAGAAGAGAAAGAGACGAAAACGGAGGAGTGGACGGACGGAAAGAAGCTGAGAGAGATGCAGCGGCTCTGAAGAAGAAGATGGAATTGGATTTCAAATTGAAATCCAATCCATCCTATTACATTTAATATATATTATTATATTATTAAATCTTATATATATATATATATATATATATCTATATTCCAAATTTTTTACTATTCTTTTTTATTTAATTAATTAATTTAATAATGTTTAATTAATTAATTATTTAATAATTACTCTTTAACTTTTTTTTTTTTTTCATACTATTTCTTTTTACTTGTTTATTTAATACATTAATTTAATAATGTTTAGCTAATTAATTAATTAATAATTTTAATTAATTAATTTTAAAAAAAAAATTTCTGGGTTATTACATTCTTCCCTCCTTTAAGAAATTTCGTCCTCAAAATTTTATTAGCTAATCAATCATATTCTCATTTCAAGAATTCAAAACTCAACACATCTCACATATCCCAATATCCATCCAACGAATTCCTACATTATCCACAATGAAATAAAATCATCATATAAACTTCTCAATCAGTCATAGCCAAATTAAATCATTATTATCTTAATCATAAACCTATACCTGCGTCCCTAACATTATCTGGCTCAGTCGGGATCAACGAGTACACTCGTGCTAATCCATCTCTGCCTAAAGGTACTTGTTGGTTTCCCTTGATATCATAACCTTTGAAATCAATTAGCCAACCTCATACCACACATTTACATATACTCCAATTTAAATACCAAACACCCAACTTGACCACAAACATTTAATCACATCACCTAAATTATTTTCCTCCAAAGATTTTATTTTTCCACATTCAACCAACCTAACCATCAAGTTCAAATCCCAAGTTCTAATTTCTTTGCTCGGAAACATCATCATTGATGGATTTATCATGATTTTCTGAAACTAGCTACTTCTTTAGAAAAACACATAAGACCATCAAGGGATTTTTTCCCCCAAGCTTATGAAATACAACTCAAAATTCTTAACGATATCTTAATCTACCCATTCATATCCTTATCGCAATTCAATCCTATACTCTGGTATAAATAATCCCTAACCTAATACTCTAATATTTCCATAACCAGGCGATGTGAATCTAATCACACTTTTGGCTGGACATTGCTCTGATACCATCTGTAATGCCCCGACCCCCTACGTGGACCCTGAGTGCTACTAATCCATTAATTTACCTGATAATCTGCATACTAATATCATGTATAAAGCGGAAAACATAAATATAATCTCTAGAAATATAATACTAGAGTTTACTATTCATATCCATAATCCAAATTAACTATTCACCACCTGTAATCACATATATACATGTTTCCAAAACATAATCCACAAATACCAGTATTCACAACTATTCAACTATCTGAACACTTCAATACATAAAACATAAAATATACATATCAAAATTAAAATTAAAATATACCCTTTTCTCTTTCTATTTCCCAAAAATACTATAAAATCTCGAGCTTTCTAAGCTCGATCTCGAGGAAATCCTGAAAAAGATACATTTATATTCGGGTGAGACACATCTCAGTAAGGGAAGAAACAATATAGTAAAACAACGTTTGGCTAACATGATTTTGTATAACAATATAATATTTAATATTTGAAAATCGTTACCATAATTTCTAAAATCATTTTCTAAACCTAATTAATCACATGCAAAAGATTTAACCCTTGAGATTACCCAAGGATAGGGGTGATTACCCGCCCATACAAGTAACACACCTCTGCTCTGATACTTAGGCAACCCTAGGGTCGCTACTGAAACATACCAGGGCACTCACCTTACTCAGTAAGCCCTCAAGTATTAGACTGATCTCGTACTCACACAATTCAAACAATGGTTTACCAGCGAAGGCCCCAAAGATAGGGAAATCTATCCGCCCATACAAGTGGGTTGCCTCTGCCCTAGTGAGTTATGTAGCCTACTGCTACATCTGATACTACTAGCGCACTCGCCTTTCTCAACAAGCTCTCAAGTATGCCCCGTCCCGGGTCATAACATGTTCTATGAGCATAGATACTTCTAATATCGTAATACATTATTCTTTCTATCATTATTCAACCATTCACCTATGTTCATGTTCATAACTTTAACATTTTACTTCATTTCACTTTAAGTAACTCTTTCCCATTTTACATTGTTCACATTTCACACTTCATTTTCGTTTCATTCATTTCCATTTTCATTTCATTTCATTACATACCCAGTATCTTTCAATCGTTTTACCCAGCATTTTTGAACTGTTTTACCCAGTATTTTTCAGTTGTTTTACCCAACATCTTTCAGCTGTTTTACCCAACATCTTTCGATTGTTTTACCCAGCATTTTTCAGCTGTTTTACCCAACATGTTTCAGCTATTTACATGATTGCATTAACACACACAAGCAACATAGTTCATATTTTATTCTCAATGCATTACTTACTTAACCTGCATCTCAAACATTTAACATATATTTGCACAGAACTTACATTTACTCATGCCTTACAATTTAGCAATAAAATTCATATACTGCCTATAAAATAAGCCAAACAACATTTAGTGTTTATATATTGAAAATACCTTTTATTTCTTACATAATTATCCTGAAAATATTTTCCACTTTCATCAGTTCATTTTTGCATATACGTATCTAATAAACAGCCCTAAACTCGGAAAAACATAATTTAAATGGTTGACATTTTAAACCCATACCGAAACATATACACGTATATATAACACAATTCATTCTCCACTAAATTCATAAAAATTCTGGTTTAATATATATTTTTCCCCTTACCTAATTTCTTGAACTACGCCAACTAGGACCCCGAAAATACCTGCGATGCTCACCCGAGACCTGAATCAAAAATCCTAATTCCATTAAATTAACCCTAAATAAAATATTATTTTAATATTTTTTAAGGCCATAAATTCCAAATAAATGTTTGTACCCTAAAATATAACCAATTCACCTAATTCTCTAAATCTCACTCTCACTTTGGAGTGGGGCATCTCTTTTACTCACGCCAAAATGGCAACGATCACGACTAAGACCCCGTGGTGGCGCCAAATCGTCAATTTAATGGCAGATTTAAAGAGAAATTGAGAAATTAGGGAAAAGTTGCTTTACCCTAGGAATGGTGCCTATGCCACTCCCACGACAAATCTGTTCCAATGAAAATGTCAGTGGCGGGGTTAGGAACCCAACGGTACATTCTATTTTCCGATCGGCCGAATATCCACCGAGAAATTGAGAAGAGAGAGAGAGAGACAAAAACGGAGGAGTGGACGAACGGAGAGAAGCTAAGAGAGATGCAGCGGCTCTAAAGAAGAAGATGGAATTGGATTTGAAATTGAAATCCAATCCATCCTATTACATTTAATATATATTATTATATTATTAAATCTTATATATATATATATATATATATATATATCTTTATTCCAATTTTTTTACTATTCTTATTTATCTATTAATATATTTATTTAATTTAATAATGTTAAATTAATTAATTAATTAATAATTACTCTTTAACTTTTTTTTCAATACTATTTCTTTTTACTTGTTTATTTAATACATTAATTTAATAATGTTTAACTAATTAATTGATTAATAATTTTAATTAATTAATTTTAAAAAAAAAAATTTTCGAGTTATTACATTTCGGCACCGCCCTCTATTTCTCCAATAATTTCACCGCAATCCACCATCTTTTAGCCTCCCCTATCAATTTATAGGTGGAAAATAAAACCCTATGCTCCTCCGTGCACTATAGCATTGTTAAAACCTTCTCTATTTCCTGCATCCAGTTTTCGGTGACTGTAGGATCTGCTCCTCTTGAAAATGCCGGAGGATTCATCTTGGTAAATTTCTCTATCATACACCTATGGCTTGCAGACGGGCCTCCTTGCTCCCTAGAACTTCGGATGATCTCAATCATGACCTACTGAGTTACACTACGTAACACTGCATCTGAATCAGCTCCCCCTACCCCTAAGGGCCGTGCACCCTCACTACAATTGGCGTGAGCATTACCACTACTTGAGTCCATCATAAAAATACAATAAATATAGCTTAGGGAGCCCATCCTTATAACTTACATATCTAACCAAAACTCATGTTATCCCTTCTATCTTGACATCCCTATCTTAATTCAAGATCTAGTCCCCCACTTAGAAACACAACCCGGTAATAGTTTACTATGACTTTCCTGAAATCATCACCCCAAGAACGACACATAAATCACCATGGAAGTCCTGTTTCTAAACTGTAGAACAAAACCTCAAATCCTTTTTCCTATACTTTGGTATTGTTTTTGCTGCACTCTATAGTCTACAGAACCTAGCAACCTAGACTCTAACACCAAACTGTAACGACCTGCTTATTTTTCCATATTCATTTGGTATCAAACTGTAACGACCTGCCCATTTTTCCATATTCATTATTACTTTTTTTTTCCACATAATAACATATTAATAAACCGGCTAAACTATCATAGTCATGATCAACTTGGACCCATAGGAACTAGGGATATATCTGTCATAAAACCTTGATACCTAAGCAGTGGGAAACATAAAATCATATACATGCCATAAATACTAGAAACCATACCAGAGTTCTAATAAACATGTCATAAACATATACATACATCCCAAAAGACCACAATGTATCCTAGGGTCATAACCCACAAATCCGACTAACCCTAACTCATCCACTTACCCTACAGATAGGGTAGCTCAGTCCACTTCTACTAAGGGCGAGGCTCTATTCGCCCTTCTACCCGGATTTCCTAAAATGTTTGTAATTATTGGGGTGAGACACCTCTCAGTAAGGAAGACAAATTAATATTAGTGTGTGGCAATATAAGCATTTTTCGTGGTATACATGTAAACAATACATAATTCATAACTGGTATGACATTTGTATTACATTGTATAAAACATGGTTTATCATAACATAGCGTATCATACTAAATTTATGTACTGAGAAATCATCTTATATAACCATATCATACGTAACTTATTACACAAGATAGACAGTTAATTAGTAATCGTCATGTCTTACCCCCCACATGATAAGGTTGTGTGGCCTGAAGGCGGGACCTAGTAATGGCTAGCCAACCATGCTAAGTCAAACATAGGTCTGTAAGTACAATGGGCGTGTTCCACCTATGCCGGTTAACCAGGGGAACTACGACACTCCCATAAAGCCACATCAATTGCCATCTCTCACACTGTACATAAGATGTGTGGTAGCACTAACATATTCATAATCATAAACATATAGCTACGGTACCATACTTTATAAAACTAAAGTAAACTATCTAAGTTCTGATAACATATAATACATTCCATATTAAAACATAACTATTTCGTAATTCAGAGTATTATCTGACATAAACATATTTCTTGATTTCTTACATATCGTACGTAATCACGACATCAACGTGGGCATAATTCATAACATAATATTCATGGCATTTACGCCGACATAATTCATAACATAAGAATCACGGAATTTACGTCGGCATATTTCATAACAAAAGAATCTCGATTTCTTGCATTTTTTAACATACTTTTAAAATCATAGTTCCTATACTGTTTTTTGGGTTTTTCTAAAAACTGCTATAACATACTTATTTGGGAAAACTCATAATATTTCAATATAACATAATTTCATGAAAATATTATACTCATGCCACACAAATATACATAACCTTATAAACTCATAATTAATTTTGAAATCATATTTCCATATAAGACGTACTTAAATAATTTCCTTGTTCAATAGAAATATTCCAAACATAGTTCTAAAGCATACATATTTTCCTAAAAATAAATGTTGTATAATAATAAATAATTTCATGAAAAGAATGATTTAATTTATCCCCTTACTTGAATTACTGAGAAGCCCACAAAATACTCCAAATTTACACCCCATGTGTTCCCAGCTCAACACCCCAAAATTGCATTTTGCCCAACCAAACTTCAGTATAATACTATCTAAAGCATTTTCCCTAGTCCAACAACACCATAACTTATAAAGCCTAAAATAACTAACTTACCTAGATTTTGGGATGGTGCCCAAGTTGGCCTAACCACTCTAGTAGATTTGAAGAGAATCTTCCCACGAGTAGTGTGACAGCTTCCTATCATCGAACCGGCGAAGGATGAAGCTGGAAACTTAGAGAGAAGGAGGGGAAGACGTTTTTAGAGAGAGATAGAGAGAGAGAGAGAGAGAGAGTGTGTGTGTGTGTGTGTGTTTTCTAAATAATTTTCATGCTGAAATCCCGAGGTTCGCGTACTTATACAACACAGATTCGTTGACGAGACACGTCACCTCATCGACAAGTTTATGGAAGGATTTTGTTGATGAATACCTACTCCTCGTTGATGAGTTTCAGGCCCTAAAAATAGCCCTCTTGATAATTTCTTGTCGATCAGACACGCATCCCAGTCAATGAGTCCAAGAGGCCTGCTTGTCGACGAGCACTCTGCATTCGTCAATGAGACCCTGCTGAAACCCCTTTTAAAATTCCTTTTCTCTCCTTTATTTTATTATTTAATTACTATAATTCTTCAAGTCTCTAAAAAACATATTGAAATTAAACATCGTTTCCTTCGTGATCATGTGCAGAAAGGGAATGTGGCACTCGAGTTTGTGTGCACCAATGAGTAGTGGGCTGATATTTTCACCAAACCCCTTTCGGAAGATAGGTTTATACAGATTAGACATGAGTTAGGTCTAATGCATAGTAGAGGTGCCTCCTAAATTTTTGATAGAATGCACAAACTTAGGGGGAGCTTCTTATCATAGGAAAATATATGGCTTTGAACTTTAAATCTATCATTGCATTATACTTTATGAGTTTGTATGTGTTTTGCAAATGCATGACTATCATATCTCTTGCATGTTGATGGTTATATTTATGTCTTATGTTTTGACCATACTGGATTGTTTGAGTTGGCAGTTGTGGACAAACTGTTAATCTAAAACTCAATCAGGTCATTTCTATACAGATATCTTTTTTTAGGAAAATGCTCTATTTTCAAGCGGCATGTTGCTGAAATTTCTAAAAACATTCCCAAACATGTCTTGTATTTGAATGATTTATACTCAATGCCTATGCCTATGTTCTTTATGGTTATTATAGATTTTTTTTTTTTTCTAGTGCTAGAAGGGGGAGAAGAGGCAAAATTGGGTATATCTTTTAGGAATATTTGAACTTTTAAATCTTTAAAAATTCTTAATAGTGCGTATTATCAGGGGGAGCCTTTCAAGGCTATACCCACTTTTACATGGTGTATTTGTCATCATCAAAAAGGGGAGAATGTTGACCTTATTGGTCATACCCGGCTTTGATTATGAAAAATACTCAGGTATTTAATGTCTATTAAGTTTGTATGCAGGTTCATATTTGTAAGATCACTTAATGGCATAAGAAGACTTAAAGTCTAAAGACCAGAAGATTTATTCTTATTGTAATTTATTTTATGCTCATTCGGGTATGTAATAGTAATACACAAAAAGGTCTGTAATAATCACTTCATATCATACATGTAGATGCAATAAGCTCAAAAGACCTTAGAAAGACCTTAGGTCCTTGCACATACACATAAGTTGTCCCCAAAAACATATATATTATTACGGGAATTAATTGAAGTAAAACTAGACTTATAAGGTAAAACCAGTGAGGCTTCGGGCGACCAAATAATTGTGTTCAAAACACTTCAGGTGACCAAACAATTGACCAGTCAAAGTTTTCACTTGGTTTCGAGCGACCGAACCAAAAGGAATGTAGTGTCCCCAGTCAACCAAACCATAATTCTGATTTTTTCCACCAACTCGGCAGCTCGAACTTCACATTCAAAAATTCCTCGAGCTACCGAACACATGAGTTCGGTAAACCAAACTCTGGACCAGGCGATCGAACCTCGGACATAATAGAAATCGCCTTTAGTCAGCAAACTGAACCCACACTCAAGCACTCGAACTTCAAAAATCAACTTTTTCTATTGTGTCTGTTGGGGCGACCGAACCATGGGTCAAGCGCCCGAAACTCTTGGGTTGTTTTAATTTTTACCATGATTATTTTAAGTTAAACAGGGTTAATTTTCCTAAATGGTTTTAAAACAAATTTAATAATGCCTTACATATCCCTAACAATTATAATTTTAACATGTTTTATATATAGGGGTTCATTTGCTTGGATTAGCAAGTGGTTAGCCATTTGATTAGCAAAAAAATCTTTGAAATTTTTCAAATCTTATTTTCTCACAAAAAGTCCATACACTCATATACTCTCATTCCTTTGAGATATCTAGCATTGTGAGTGTTTTATTCATTGTTCTATATTACTAGAAACCCTCATTTGTGTAGTATTCACTTGATTTTTTGATTGAGGGTTTAGCTTGATTTTCCCCTTTGATTTTATTTAATAAATCTTGGTTGGGAAAATTCTTATAGCTTTGTGGGTCTTGCATTATTGTTGCAAGACTCATTAGGGCTTGTATTTTTGTGTGCAAAATTTTTTTTACAAGTTCAAATCTGAATATCTCCTTATGCTTTGATATTGAGAAAACTATTTTTGAGATATTCTAAATTTCTATTGGTTTGAATCTTTTAAATGCTAAACTGAGATTGAAATTTTATCATTACTTAGTTTCAAAGTTTTGCTTGTAGATACACTCTTGTGTTTGATTTGAGATAATCACTATTCTGAGTGTTGATTGCACATATACACCATTGAGCTTATTGTTCTTATATTATTGGCGTATTCTAATTATTACTGGTGCAAATCTACTTGATTAAGAAGCATTATATTTGTACACATCTTAAATTGAAATACTGTTGTATTCTAGGTATGGCCTGAGGGGGCAGTAATCCAAATCCGAATGATTGGTTGTAATGGTTGAGGTCAGCCCTATGCTAATTGACCTGATTGTATTTATGTGTCATTCCACCCGTTAAGTGAGCCCATAGTGTAATCCTTGTGCTGGTGAGTCAAGGCAGGGACGTAGGTAGTTTGCCGAACCTCAATAACATTTTCTGGTGTTGTCTCTCTTTACTAGTTTCCCTTACATACTTAATTATGCTTTCCCTTACATGCTTAATTAGATTACTTGTGCAGTTTAATTTCCGCCAAATATATATTGATTTATTTAATGGGCACTAAATTGACCTTAGGCCTATGTAATACTACTATTAGTGGTTTAACCTAAGGGATTAATTTTAAAATACCAATTCACCCCCCACTTGAGATTATAGTAAAGCTAACAAGTACATAGGAATGAAATGGAATGGAATCAGGGGGAGGATTAAATCAAAATTTTATCACTTAATTATGTTGTACTTTTCTTTCAAATTTTCATTTCATTCCATTTTTATTACACCATTCCATTCTCCAAACCAAGAATGATGTTATTGTGTTCTCTCTTCCTTTTATAGACTTACAGCTCTGTGTGGCTCTTTCTAGTTCCTAAATTTATTAGTGGTGAAGACTTAACTTCTCTCCTTCCTCTTCGCTAACAATTTTCTCCATATCGGCTCTTAACCTTCTTGATGTATCCTAGGCATTTTCCCCCGTAGCTTCCAACTCTCTAGTTGAAAAAGAATTCTAGTTTAAAAAATTGTTAGGAATAAATAGTTGTCACTTTAAAAATCCACAATCTATGCTTTCTACATAGTGGCATTGGAATGTGGAATTAAGTGTTGATCTGGTTCTCCCTACCAAATTGTTTGATTTAAAGTGCTTATGTAAAGATCTTCTAATCCCCAGTTTGGAAGTACTTAAAAAAAAAAAAAGTGCTTACAGCACTTGCTTGAAATGAGAACTTTTATAAAAAAATAAAAATAAATAAATAAATTGCATCTACCTTGTATTACGACAAACACTTATTGTATGAAAGTGTTTTTCCATAATTACTTTTTTTAGAACTATTTAAATAAATTTTAAGAGATAATTTAAGATAACTTTTTGGTGATTTATAAGTGGCATTATTTATAGGCGGGGTTATTTTTGTAAATATATATAAAAAATTGGTGACTATTATATAATTTAAAAATACATTAGAAGATGGTCATTACTATTTTATTATGTATTAAAATATATTAATTACACATAACCCCTGTTCTGGAATGAAGAAGAAGAACCATCTATTAATTTAAATTAATATTCTAATTTAATTAATAATATTTTTTTAATGTAAATAAATATGATAATAATGTATTATAAATATAAATTAAGAACGAGATTACTATTAATAAAAGTATTATTATATTATTTTTAAAAAATAATAATTAATGTAATTATTAATTAAAATTTTAATTAAAAACTAACCATATATATTATTTTATTATGCATATATAACCTATTAATTATTAATGAAATATAAATAAATGTAGGAATAAATAAATAAAAACCATCTATAAATTCAAATTAATGTTAAATAAGCTAAAAATTTTAATTGAATTATTAATCCTATTTATAGTACAAAATATTGTGATAATCATGTTGTTGACCTTATAGGTCACACCCAATTTTGATAATGACAAATACTCTAGCATTTAATAGTTTTTCAAGTGTATGTGCAGGTTTATATGAGCATTTCAAGGTATGGCACATGAAGCAAGACATAAAGATCCTGAAGATTCTCTTTCATATTGTAAATTCAATTAATGTAATATGGGTCTGTAATAGCAACTAGGTATATGGTCTGTAATAATTACCTGCGTGTCATGCATATATGATATATTGTAAGCTCAGTAAGACCCTAGTATGACTTTAGGTCCCAACACTTATGGACATATATCATATTGAATTCAAGAGTGTTAAATATGAAGTGAATTGAACATTATAGGGAAGTTTGAGAGAGCTCGGGCGACCGAACCCCAGGAGTTCAAAACTCCTCGGGTGCCCTAATTGTTAAAAAGTCAACAGTTGACCAAGCTCTCGGGCGACCGAACCTGTTATAAACATATCTTCCCCGAGCGCCCGAGCCCTCTGAAAGGGACCTCGCACCAACTCAGGCTGCTGAGGAAAATAGTTCAAAATAGGCCTGGGCAACTGAACCTCTAAGTTCGGGCTGCTGACCCACTAAGTGGGCACCCGAAACTCCGAATGAAGGCTACTGACTTTGGTTGGGGCTACCGAGCTAATATTCGGGTTGCCAAAATGTTTTAAAATATTTTTTAAAATGAGTCTGTTCGGGCGACCGAACCTTGGTTCAGCCACCCAAACCTTCTCGGGTTAAATTTATTTTACTCGAGGTAAATAAGGGTTAAAATGGGTGAAAACTAAGGTGTAGTCCCAAGAGGGGGGGTGAATTGGATTTTTAAAATTTTCTTTTAATTCCTTTTAAGACTCCTTAACCTCCTTTATTTCTTTTAACCAATTCTTGACTTGTTTGTTTGATTTATTAATCACACAAGAACTTAGTTCTTTTTATACAATCCACAACACAATTACTTAAACAATCAAGTAATCAATCAATCAACCAAACTAATTATCCAATCAAACACAATATTCAAACCAAGATATAAGAAACAAGATTTCAGCTTTTGTTTGTTTGTAGCACTATAAATATGAAAGTTTGATTCAAGCCCTGTGGTTAATGCAATCCCTTTGATAATGAATTAGCTTTCTCAAAGTGATTTTCAACAAAACATTCCCACTCTTCCCAAAATTTAGAATTCAAATAAACTCTTAGTTAATTTATCTTTGAGTGTTAACCAATTAATGTACTCCCTTACGGTTTCCGCAATAATGGATTAACCAACGTACTCCCTTTCGGTTTCCGCAACCCAAATCAAAAATAGAATTTAAGTTTACTTAATTTCCAAATATATGTAGCATATATGATTAAGAAATTAAATCATCCACGCAATTTATACGTGCTGAAAATAAATAGCAAGGGAAAAAAAGAGTGAGACCGCTATTTTTACGAGGTTCGGCTTATACCCAACCTACGTCCTCACCTTTGGCAAACCACCAAAGGATTCACTAAAACCAGTTCCTTTTTCAGGCGGAACAACACCGTTTACACACTCCTTCAGTAGGCTAGAGCCCGCCTCTCCAAATGATATACCCTCGTTCGGTCAATCCTTTAATTAGGCTAGAGCAGCAAATCTCTAAGCGATATCCCTTCGCTTAGCCAATGACTTAACAATCCTGGAATCATCACAATCTAGAAGAGATACAAAAAATAGAAGTGTACAAAGAGTGCTCTCACAAAAAGCTTATTAGTACAAGTTAAATCAGTATACTTCAATCAAATTCACAATATGAAATACAATTAAGGCTTAAGTGTAGAATTCACCAAGGGTTCCTTTGTGTTTGAGAAAACTCAGCATGAGAACCTTATATAGTTGTTTCAGCAGCAATTTAGATGTTTTTCCTCAGCAAGAGTATGAGCAATATGAAACTTTGAGAGAGATTGAAAGATTTGATGCAAGTGTGCTGTAAGATTGCTTGTATATAATTTTCTTGGGTTTAAAGTTGTATTTATAGGCTTTTTAGAATTAGTTTCCTTGTTCCTCAAGTTACTTGGAGTGTCCCCAAAGTTTTTATAACATTTAGATTTAAAAAACTAACTTTTAGAATTTTCCGTTAAAGTTCAAAATTTAAATTTTCGTAGGGTCAGTTGGCTGACCCGGTGACTGGGTGGCTGTTTATACTGGGTCAGCTGGCTAGACAGGTGACTAAGTGGCTTCTGTCTCCAAAAAATTATTTCTATCAATTGGTCTGTCGGCTAACCAGACAATTTTGCTAAAGTGTTGATAGCTTCGACCCCGCTTTCGTATTTTGGTCATAAATTTTTCTATATAGCTTCCAATATGACGTTCTTGGTGTCAAACGAAAGGTAAGAGATAATCCTACAACTTTCATGTTGAATATTGTTTAAAATAATGAGTTTTTTATAGAGAAAATGCTCATCAATGCGGAAGTAGAAAAATTAATAGAATTTGGAAAAATCCCATTTTAGTGCTTTTCATTCCAAAAACAATTTTAACCATTTTGAAATAATTTCTTACCTTATAAAAATATTTTCCAAGTATTTTAAATTGTATCTAGGTCCAAGTAATTATCCTAAGAGCTTCTTGTATCCATATTGAAATCGAATGAATTACTTACATAAAGACTTCTTAGATTTTTGACATTCTTAAACACTTAAGTCTTCATACTTTGTCTTGGTCCTTTCTTCAAGCTTTAATAGCAAGTTCATCCTCTCATAGTCGTTAAACTTTAATATATCATCCATGCCTCTAAGTATTCTTTAAGCTTTATATGATCATGTTCCTTTGGAATATAAACTTCAATTGATCCTTGTGAGTACTTGACCTTGCTTTCACATATGTGAAATTTGAAATATCATCACTCAACCAAATATGTTAAGTTCCACTTGTTTGTTAGCATCAAAATAGGATGTTAAGCCTTGTAAGGTCAACAACTTCCCCATTTTTGATGATGACAAATAATGAGCAAAAATATGAGTAAACCTTAAAAAGACTCCCCCTTTCAATAAGCATCATCTTCAACATATTTGTAAGATCAAGATTACTATCAACACCAATTTTAAGATCATTTAGTATCATGCATATTAATACCAATTTCAAGGTCATTCAATGTCATGTACTTCCCCCCTTTGTCAAATACTTCTCTCCCTTTTGAAATATTTCAATACCAAACACAATTTTCATTTTTTTCTCAAAACTTCTTCTCCTTTTGACATCAATCAAAAAGAGTAGGATATAAACAAAATAAATCATATTTTTGAGCATATGAATATCAATCATGCATATCAAGTATATGATACCAATTTAGATTTTCATTAGTTCTAATTCCAATTGAACTTTTGAATTTTTAATACCAAACTCAAATTGAAAATTTATGATACCAATAAAAAAAAATTTATGATACCAAAAAAAAAAAATTAGAGAGAAACAAAATACAAGTTATGAGTCATAATACTCCCCCTAAATTTAATACATTCAGATTTGATACCAATTATGCTTTCTAGATTTATCGTCCATGTTTCAAACATTTGATGTATATGCTCATGGATATCAAATACCAATATCATATCAATTTCATAATTTACTCATGGATATAATTATACTTGTCATGCTCAAATACTAATTTATATATTCATGGATACTAATACACTTTATAGATACCAATGTTAATGTCACATTATGCACAGCTCATGAATACTCTATTATTTAGATTTGAATTTATCCATTTATCCATGTGATCCATCATAAGCATACATGGTCAAGAATTTATGAATTCATATCAAAATTCATGTTTCTAAATTATGCTTCATAACTTTATGCTCAAATTTTCAAAATATAGTGAGCCATAAATTATCAATATTTTCATTGTCTTTAAAAATTTTAAGATACCAAATTTAAGATGTACACATGTATCATATTGCATTCATATTAGCATGGAGTAAATCATATCATGTGTTTTGTACTATACTTTTGCTTGAATTGTTCTTATGTTGCTCAAGTATTTTATTTCAAACTTGTTTAACAGTTTTTCCTTCAATTAGTCGACTGAGCTTCGGTCCAATCGGCTGACCTTTACTTTCTCTTTAAAGGTTTTATTCAGTCAGTCGACTGACAATTCTTTTGCCAAGCTTTCTTTTATATCAATAAGCTCTATTTGCTTTAGATTTTCTTTTCTTTTGATTTCATTTAAACATCTAAACTTCATGTTTCCTAATACTTTCTATTTTATGCCTTGTATGATTCATTCATTGATTTGAGGCCAACAATTTTCATGAGTTTCAATAAGATAAGCTTGAATAATTTTATCCTTATTCTCTATTTCAATTTATTCAATATATTTGTATGATGTTCCATAGATTCAATATCAATTAAAGTTGAAGAATTTAGTATTTCATTTTTGGTACCCATATTTTCTTGGGTCCAGATGGTTTATCAATGGATGTTTCTTTAATTCTCCAAACTTGTTTTGTTTTCACACCTTTCCTCTTAAATGGACATTCAAACTTTATATGTCCCTTTTTCTAACATTGATAGCATATGGTGTTAATGTAGGCATTAGAAGATGTGCTAGCATAATCTTTGGATGCTTTTGAAAAATAACCCATGTAGAGATTCTTTTCCTTTTTATTTTCAACCCCATTAAATCTAATACCTTCTTTGTTTAAGGTCATCCTTGGTGAGCCTATCATTTTGTAAAAGTTTTCCTTTCCTTTTGTGAAATTGTAAATGATCTTTTCTTTATCTTCAATTGATTTTTGAAATCATTTATCTCAATATCTTTCTTATCATCAACCTTCTTTTGTGATTTCTCTAATTCTTGAGATAATTTCCTGATTTTATCCTCTAATTCATAAATATATATGTCTTTCTCATATTCCATGGAGGATAGGGATCGAAGATTTTCTATCATCTTTTCATTCTTACTTTCTAATTTCTTGATTTTCAAGTCTTTTTCTTTTTCATCAATTTTTTTAACTTCTAATTCTTTTAGTGCAGCTTCATACTTATTTTCTATTTTCTTGAGTTTTGAATCTTTATCATTTTCAGTAATCTTAATTGATTCTAGCTCTTTCATCATTCCATCATTCTTTTTTTTCAATGATGTGTTTTGTTTAGTTACTTTGATTAGCATCTTACGTACTTTAAATAAATCATTTTGAAGTTTTTCATAAGATGACATGTTTTCATCCTTTGATTCATTACTACTATAACCATTAACCGATTTGGAAGAGGAGCTAACCTCATCATCCCATGTCATAAAGCAAATATAAGCAACCTCTTGGTCACTTGATTCATATTCCGAACTACTTGTACTCATGTTGTCCCAAGTAGTGGCTTTCATGGCCTTTTTATTTTTCTTCTTAGATTCTTTCTTTAGTAGTGGACATTCCGGATTTATATGTCCACTTTTGTTGCAATTATAACATCTGGGGGTTTTATTTTTTGATTTCTTTGTATGAGTTTATTCTTCATTTGATTCGGAGTTTTGAATTCTTCTTTTAAATTTATTTTTCCTTTTAAGGATTTTTGCAAGTTTCTTAGATAGGAAGGCTAGTTCATCTTCATCTATCTCTTCTTCACTACTAGAATTTTCTTTTGAAGCTTTAAAGGCTATAGATTCTTGGGCTTTGGTTTTTCCACTCCTTTCATTCATTGACATTTCATATGTGAGTAGAGAACCTATTAGCTCGTCTAAGGAGGTGTTTTTGAAATTTCTTCCTTCTGTTATGGCAGTGACTTTTGGTTCCCATATAGGTGGCATCCCTCTAAGAATTTTTCTTATCATCTTATAGGTAGTGTAGATTTTTCCTAAGGCATTTAGGGAATTTATTATATGAGTGAACCTAGTGTAAATATTAGTTATGGATTCATCCAGGTTCATCCTAAAAGCTTCATATTCATTGTAAGCATATCAATCCTATTATCCCTAACATCTATAGTGCCTTCGTAGGTGACTTCTAGCTTGTCCCATATTTCCTTGACTGATTTGCAAGCCATGACTCTATTGAATTCATTAGCATCTAAAGCACAATACAAGGCATTTACGACACTTGAATTTATTTGAAGCAATTTGTAGTCTATATTGGTCAAGTCCTTTTTCTCTCTAGGAATTTTTTTTCCATCCACTATTTTTGTAGAAATTAGATCTCCATCCTTAACAACTTCCCACGCTTTCCAATCCATATGTTGAAGATAGATTTGCATTCATTTTTTCCAAAAGTGTAGTTTAAACCACAAAAGATGGGTGGCCAGGTTGAGGACCCTCTCTGAAGGGAGCTACTCTTATGTGTGCCATTAGATCTTTTTATAACTATTTGTTAGGATTTTTTATAACCCTGCTCTGATACCTATTGAAAACTAAGGTGTAGTCCCAAGATGGGGGTGAATTGGATTTAAAAAATTTTCTCTTAATCCCTTTCAAGACTCCTTAATCTCTTTTATTTCTTTTAACCAATTCATGACTTGTTTGTTTGATTTATTAATCACACAAAAACTTAGTTCTTTTTATACAACCTATAACACAATTACTTAAACAATCAAGTAATCAATCAATCGACCAAACCAATTATCCAATCAAACACTATATCCAAACCAAGATATAAGATACAAGATCTCCGCTTTTGTTTGTTTGCAGCCCTGTAAATATGAAAGTTTGATTCAAGCCATATGGTTAATGCAATCCCTTTGATAATGAATTAGCTTTCTCAATGTGATTTTCAACAAAACATTCCCACTTTTTCCAAAATTTAGAATTCAAATAAACTCTTAGTTAATTTATCTTTGGGTGTTAACTAATTAGCGTACTCTCTTATGATTTCCGCAAATAATGGATTAACAAGCGTACTCCCTTTTAGCTTTTGCAACATAAATCAAAACTAAACTTTAAGTTTACTTAATTTCCAAATATACATAGTATATATGATTGAGAAATTAAATCATCCACGCAATTTATATGTGCTGAAAATAAGGAGTAAGGGAAAAAGAGAGTGAGACCGCTATTTTTACGAGGTTCATCTTATACCCAGCCTACGTCTTCGCCCTTGGAAAACCACTAAAGGATTCACTAAAACTAGTTCCTTTACTGGGTAGAACAATACTGTTTACACACTCCTTCAGTAGGCTAGAGCCTGCCTCTCCAAACGATATACCCTCGTTCGGTCACTCCTTCAATTAGGTTAGAGCAGAACCTCTCTAAGCAATATACCCTCTCTTAGCCAATGATCCAAAAATCTTAGAATCATCACAATCTACAAGAGATACAACAAATAGATGTGTACAAAGAGTGCTATCACAAAGAGCTGATTAGTACAAGTTAAATCTATATACTTCAATCAAATTCACAATATGAAATACAATTGAGGATCAAGTGTAGAATTCACTAAGGGTTCCTTTGTGATTGAGAAAACTCAGTATGAGAACCTTAGATAATTGTTTCAGCAGCAATTCAGATGTTTTCCCCCAGCAAGAGTATGAGCAATATGAAACTTTGAGAGAGATTGAAAGATTTGATGCAAGTGTGTTGTAAGATTGCTTATATATAAATTTCTTGGGTTTAAAGTAATATTTATAGGCTTCTTAGAATTAGTTTCCTTGTTCCCCAAGTTACTTGGAGTGTCCCCTAAGTTTTTATAACTTTTAGATTTAAAAAACTAATGTTTAGAATTTTCCCGTTAAAGTTCAAAATTTAAATTTTTGTAGGATCAGTTGGCTGACCATGCGACTGGGTGAGTGTTTATATAGGGTCAGATGGCTAGACGGGTGATTGAGTGCCTTCTGCCTCCCAAAAAATAATTCTATCAACTAGTCCGTTGGCTGACTGAACACAGTTCATTCTAGTTGGTCGGCTAACCAGACAATTTTGCTGAAGTGTTGACAACTTCGATCCCGCTTCAGTATTTTGGTCATAAATTTTCTATATAGCTTCTAATTTGACGTTCTTGGTGTCAAACGAAAGGTAAGAGATAATGCTACAACTTTCATGTTGAATACTGTTTAAAATAATGAGTTTTTGATAGAGAAAAATGCTCATAAATATGGATGTAGAAAAATTAACAAAATTTGGAAAAATCCCATTTTAGTGCTTTTCATTTCTAAAAAAATTTTAACCTTTTTGAAATAACTTCTGACCTTATAAAAATATTTTTCAAGTATTTTAAAAAGTATCTAGGTCCAAGTAATTATCCTAAGAGCTTCTTGTATCCATATTGAAATTGAATGAAGTACTTATATAAAGACTTCTTAGATTTTTGACATTCTTAAAAACTTAAGTCTTCATGCTTTGTCTTGGTCCTTTCTTCAAGCTTTAATACCAAGTTCATCCTCTCATAGTCATCAAGCTTTAATATATCATCCATGCCTTTAAGTATTCTTTAAGCTTCATATGATTATGTTCCCTTGGAATATAAGCTTCGATTGATCATTGTGAGTGCTTGACCTTACTTTCACATATGTGAGATCTAAAATATCATCACTCAACCAAATATGTTAAGTTCCACTTGTTTGTTAGCATCAAAATTGGATGTTAAGCCTTGTAAGGCCAACAATGGGTTAATTACTCTTAAGTGTTTTTAGACTTTTCTAAGAATACCCAATAGGTCCCAAACGGTTATATTTTTTACCTTGTCTATAAATATAGGTTCATTTGTGAAGATTTAGAGGAGAATAGCCAAAATCATTAGCAAAAATCCTCTCTATCTCAAAATCTCGTTTTGCCCAAAATACTCTCAAATATTTATTCCCTTGATACATCTTGATATTGTAAGAGTTTATTAATTGTTCTTGTGTTTATTAGATAGTGCTAATACTCCCATTTATTTGCTTGATTGTGTGATATTATTTTTAAGAGTTTAGCTAGGTTTATCCCACAGATTTGAACATCACAAATCTTGTGTTGGGATAAACTAACAAGCTTAAGGATCTTAACATTGTTATTGCAAGATTCCTATAGCTTTGATTTTGTTTTGCAAAATATTTTTCTACAAGTTAAAATATTTTCAAACTACTCTTGTGCTCATTACATTGAAGGAAAATATTTTGAGTTAAGTTTGAATATTTGATTAACATCTTTGAAACCCTAATTTTCTATTGAGATTTCATTTAGCTTGTTTCAAAGATACAGGTTGTTTAGAACACTCTTGAACATTATTGTGATTATATCTTGTTGAGTGTTATTTGCACATATATTCACATCATTGAGCTTACATTACCTATACTGTTGATGTGCATGTGATAGATTATATTAGGTACATATCTGCTTTACTTGAGAAGCATAATCACTGTACCAGTTATGTTGTGAAAAATATTGTTGTATTCTAGGCATGGCCTGAGGGGGCGGAATCCAGCCTGTTAAGGATTTTTTTTAAAGGTTGAGGTCAACCCTGTGCTAACTGACCTGGTTGTTTAGGTGCCGCTCCACCCATTAAGTGAGCCCATAGTGTAATCCTTGTACAGGTAATCCAAGACGGGGACGTAGGCAGTATTGGCCGAACCCCGATAACAAATCTAGTGTCAGTTTATTTTCTGAAATTTACTTTATGCACCTTTATGTTTATATTTATTCTTTGAGTACTTGATTGGGTTTGCAATTACATAGAAAGACCCTAGATTGTAATACTGATTGTTGGATTAAGTTAAACCTAAGAAAATAATTTTTAAAATTCCAATTCACCCCCCTCCTCTCTTAGGAATACCCCAAGGCTAACAATTGGTATCAGAGCCTCGTTGCACTAGGCTTAACAAATTTTGTAAAATATCGCAATGGTTCAAATTGGTGTATTCCCATTTGGAGAGGGACAGTAACCTTCGAGTCCTCCATTGTTTTGTGGTGTAAACTACACCCACTAGAAAATTCGAATGACCATTTTTATAAAATTTATGAATTGGAGGGCCTGACAGGTGATTGTCAAAGGATTTTGTTGCCTGTGAATGAAAATGATATTACTTTGATGCATGCAAATTTATATGTCATGGATTTATTGTACTGTGCTTTAAACACTGATATTCTTCACGAGATTATGGAATATAGTAGTGCACAGGAGATCTGGGTTGAGCTGGAAAAGAGATATGGAGAGATCCAAAAAAAAGGAGATAAATCATTAGCTAGTAATCAGCGATGAGGTATATGATTCTCACTCTAACTCGATTAATGATTTTTATGCTGAATGTTGTATTGTGTCTCATGCAGAATCATCTGTTGATAATACTGTTAATGATGCCTATGAAAAGTATTGCATCATATCGTATGATGAATCATCTGATAATCTTTGTGATAATCCTGTTGAACAAGCATGCAATGATTCATATAATTACTATGATATATCTTATGATGAATCATGTGATGAACTAAATGTTAAAAGGATGCCCTCGTATGGAGAACCAGAAAAGGCTTCATTTAAATTTCTTAACTTTCTAATTAGATTATCTAGGCAAGAAATTGTGGTGAAAAATGAAAATAAAAGATTGGCAAAACAATGAAGAGATTTGAAAAATTATCATGCCATCTTAGAAAATAAAAAGTTTGTGAAGATTTTGAAAATCATCTGCTTAGAGAAAGAGATAAATGATTATTCAAGAAGTATAAATAAAACTGAAAATGACAAGAATAATCATAACGAACACTTCGTAGTTAAAATGAAAAATATTTTCAAAAAGAGTTTATGTTCTGTTTATCAAACCCACAGTAATGCCTCAATGAGTAAAACCATAATAAATAAGCATAATCCTTCATGCATATATAAAGCTTGCTTATCTTGTATAAGAAAAGGGCTCGTTTGGTTTAATTGTCTACTTTGATGTGCCAGAGGCTTAGACAAAAAATGATATGGGTTATCATGAAGGTAAACCCCATAGGACTTGAGGAAGAGTGGGATCAAATAAGAATTCGATATTCATTTTAAATTCTTCCTTAAATTCCTAGGTTTAAGGGGTAGTGATGTTCAAAAGGCTAGGAAGTGGTCTATGCTTAAAATGTTAAATCTTAGTAGATGCATTCATTATACACTTTCACTATATGATAAGAACATTAGAAAATATAACCATTATGCGATCTCAGATAAAAATATCCAATTTAAACTTAACACACACACACACACACACACACACACACACACACACACACACACACATATATATATATATATATATATATACCATAATGATTGGATAATATATGAAAACATTGGTTATAGTGTACTTGAATGAAAATCCACTTCAAAATGAACATGGCATCTTTGCCAGGTAAATAATTATAATTGCTTAACTCACATGCAAATATGAAAAATCCTAAGTTAAGCATACATTGTTCATCGCACAAGTTTGCGGTTTAGTGGATCCATCTCATACTATATATCATTTGATCCTAAACCCATCCTTGTATATAAAAGCCTTCACCAAGATAAATCATCACTCTAGGTATAAGCACCAATGCTAATAAATTCCATATCTATCGAGTGCTAATAAAAAGCCATCCTCCTCGTAATCAAAATTAGAGGCATACACTAAGGGAGTGTTCCTCTTAGGTTTAGATTGTAAATCCTTTAACGTTGGTTCACTTCTTCCATAGGAAATCTTTACCATATCACGATCACATCAGGTAAAGATCCATCCTCTCATTGGTTCGTATCCTTGCTCCAAAACTGTGATCATAGTTGAAGGATACATTCCATATCTCCAAAGAGCATTGGTAAAAAATAGTCATATACTCCTAAATGCTCTTTGCTAAAATCGCCAGGACATAATCTTTTACTTTTGTATCATAAATAACGTTCTACTTCCTCAAATACTCTTATAAACATAATAAAAATTTAATCCTTAAGTGTATTTAATTTATAATTCTCTCACATAGCTCTCAACTTTTAAATCAAATCTTTTAGAGCTTCATATCCTTCGTGATGAGTTGAATTGCTAAGATGGTTGCACTAGGTCTTAATCTAGATGAATGTATAAAATTCAAGTAGACCTATGCATGTGCAAATTTCAGTCGAAAGCCATTCTAGCTTGGGCCTCTCTCACGTATTGAGATTCATAAGAAAAGAGGCAGACATAGGCTTAGTACACTTAAAGAAATATTCATTGTGACTTTTTGGTCCAATAAGCCTAAAGCATTCATGCCAAGTCTAAATTCATTGAAAATCTTAATAACCTTGGCTAAAGAAAGTAGATAATTAAGAAAAGGCATAAAATGAGTAAGAGCATAACTCAGGGGGAGCATTTCCTTTCAAAATTTCATGACTCTTTTGAATGCTCTCATTATTATATTTCCATATGCCTTTATAAAAACATAACACAACACTAAACTCATAACTATCCACTGTTGTTTATTGTTTATATTATATCTTGATGGACAGTGAATTTTGATTATATAGTATTGTGAACTGTTATTGAATATACTGATTGATAATACTGGATTGCATGGAACGCCATCTGCAAGGCTATTGCAAAAACTTATTTACTTGCATGCTTGTCTAGAATGCCTTCTGCATGGTGGATGCAGTGGATGTGTATTGCGTGTTGATAGTTGATATAGGTTCTCGCATGCTCAAACTAAATTATTTTGAATTGATTGCTTGAATCTATCAAGTTTTGGTGCATGAAAATTTGGGAAATGTCTAATTTACAGTCGGCATGCTGCCGAAATTTCGGTGGAATTTTTTCCTAGACCAAAACTTTGTGTTAAATATGATTATGATAAAATAAATGTTAAAATATTTTTTTTTTTTAAAGGATGAGTGAAAACTAATTGAAAATTAAATTTCATCCTTGCATAATCATCATGTAGTTAGAGGAGCTAAGCTCCATCCCTAGAGAAAGAGCTTAAAGGAGCCATATGCATCATCTTAATTTCTTTTGAAATATTGAGGCTCTTCAGAGAACCTTGAACATCATATCCAGTTTTTAAAGATCTATAAACTCATATGGATTGTTCTCGGTTATGAACATTATATATATGCCTTAATATCTATTTCTGATGCATTTGTGACCTATAGGGACAACTATACGAATAAGGGATAAATGTAGTTAATAAATATTCAGCATAGTTGATTTAAAAGACTTAAACTTATGGCTTATACTACTGAGCAAAATGAAATTAATCTTTGGATAGCATAAGTAGATAAAGAATCTAAGCACACACTCAAATTGATAGGGGGAGCATCTAAAATTAAAATGTCTATCTTATTATGCTCTCAAATACTTTTAGCTTAGATCTGTTTTGAATTCATCGTGGCATGTGCTTAAATGAAATGATCTTCGTGAAAGTCTTAAGTTGATATATATTTCTTTGCTACATGTTTTTTGTGTTTGCCAGGTGATCCTTGTTTTAAATTCTTTGATATCTTTAGGATCGTTATGGTTGTATTTTTCTAGGTCATACTTAATTTTGTACTTAAATGAAATACCCGAAAAATTAGTGTTTGCATTGTCTTTAAAGTTTCTTTTCTAACAATCACACCCTTAGTACCTTTTTGCAAACATCATAAGGGGGATATATGTATATATGTATATATATTTACATGTACTTTTGGCAAGATCAAATTTCAAAACTAAACTCTTTATCACTTGCCTTATTATTATTATTATTATTATTATTATTATTATTATTATTATTATTATTATTATTATTTACTATATATTTTTAAATTGCATAATTGGTTTGGTAACTTCACATAAAAATGCATGCGAACTAGTTAGGCTGTTTTATGCTCAAACTTTCTACTTGTTATCATATGCTATGTGTTTTAAACTCATATCTTCCACGGGTCTTATGACATATTTCAATTGAAAATGATTGTGCATATTTAAGGTCTAATTCTGTTTTCATGTCATTTAAATCTTTAAATGACCAGTTATATAGTTCGTGTGCTTAATTGCTAAACCTATCATTGCTTTAGACTTTATGAATTTGGTTGTGATTTGAAATGCATGTTTTTCATATGTATTGCTTAATTGATAATTATCTTTATGTTTTAAGTCTTGATCATATTGGACTGTTTGGGTTAAGTAGTTGTGAATAAACTGTTAATTTTAAAACTCCAAATAGGTCATTTCTATATAGGTATTTTTGGGAAAATGTCCTATTTTCGAATGGCATGTTGCCGAAATTTCAAAAATGTCCCAAACTTATCTTGTATATTAATGCATCATACCCAATGCTTATGGCTATTTATTTCATAACCTTTTTTGTTGTTGCCAAAAGGAGGAGATGGATATGAGAGGCAAAAATTGGGTAGTAAAAATTTCTTACATTGATAAATCTTTAACATTATGCATATTGTTAGGGGGAGCGTTTCAATGTTATACCCACTTTTTGCATGGTGTATTTGTATTCATCAAAAAGGGGGAGAATGTCGACTTTATAGGTCACACCCAATTTTGATAATGACAAATACTCTAGTATTTAATAGTTTTTCAAGTGTATGTGCAGGTTTATATGAGCATTTCAAGGAATGTCACTTGAAACAAAATATGAAAACCCTGAAGATTCTCTTTCATGTTGTAAATTCAATTAATGTAATATGGGCCTGTAATAGTAAATAGGTATATGATCTGTAATAATTTCCTGCATGTCATGCATATAGGATATATTGTAAGCTCAGTAAGACCCTAATATGACTCTAGGTCCCAACACTAATGCACATATATCATTCTGAATTCAAGAGTGTTAAATATGAATTGAATTGAACATTATAGGAAAGTTTGAGAGAGCTTGGGCGACCGAACCGCAGGAGTTCAAAACTCTTCGGGTGCCCGAATTGTTGAAAGTCAACAGTTACTCTTAAGTGTATTTAGACTTTTCTAAGAATCCCTAATAGGTCCCAAACGGTTATATTTTTTACCGTATCTATAAATATGGGTTCATTTGTGAAGATTAAGAGAAGATTAGCCAAATTCATTAGCAAAAATCCTCTCTATCTCAAAATCTCATTTTGTCCAAAATACTCTCAAATATTCATTCCCTTGATACATCTTGATATTGTGAGAGTTTATTGATTGTTCTTGTGTTTATTAGATAGTACTAGTACTCTCATTTGTTTGATTGATTGTTTGATATTATTTTGGAGAGTTAAGCTAGGTTTATCCCAAAGATTTGAACATCATAAATCTTGTGTTGGGATAAACTAACAAGCTTAAGGATCTTGGCCTTGTCATTACAAGATTCCTATAGCTTTGATTTTGTTGTGCAAAATATTTTTCTACAAAATAAAATATTTTCAAACTACTCTTGTGCTCATTACATTGAAGGAAAATATTTTGAGTTAAGTTTGAATATCTGATTAATATCTTTGAAACCCTGATTTGCTATTGAGATTTCATTTAGTTTGTTTCAAAGATACAGCTTGTTTAGAACACTCTTGAACATTATTGTGATCATATCTTATTGAGTGTCATTTGCACATATATTCACATCACTGAGCTTACATTACCTATACTGTTGATGTTCATGTGATAGATTATATTGGGCACATATCCGCTTTACTTGAGAAGCATAATCACTGTACTAGTTATGTTGTGAAAAATACTGTTGTATTCCAGGCGTGGCCTGAGGGGGTGGTAATCCAGCCCGGTAAGGATTGTTTGTAAAGGTTGAGATCAGCCCTGTTCTAGTTTACCTAGTTGTTTAGGTGCCGCTCCACCCGTTAAGTGAGTCCATAGCGTAATTCTTATGTGGGTGTGCCAAGGCAGGGACATAAGGAGTATTGACTTAACCCCGATAACATATCTAGTGTCAATTTATTTTCCGCAATTTACTTTCTGCACTTGTATGTTTATGTTTATTCTTTGAGTATGAAATTAGGAATAGCTTCCCAACAGGGGGGGTGAATTGGATTCTAAAAGTTTCTTTTAATTCCTTTTAAAATACCTTAAACTTCTTTTATTTATTTTAACCAATTCTTGACTTATTTTTTAATTCCTTAATCAATCAAGAACTTAGTTCTTTTATCCAATCAATTAAACACAATCTTCAAAGCAAACAATCAATTTATTTGCCAAGTACAAGTTAAACAACAAACAACCAAACCAAGATATAAAGTATTCAGCAATTTGGTAATATAAGATCTTGAGATAGTTTATTTGTTTATATAAGCCCTGTGATTATGAATTATAATTTATGCTTACTGAAGTAAAGCCCTGTATAAATAAATCCAATCACTCTTTCCAAATATTTAGAATTCAAATAAACTCTTGGTAAATTTATCTTTGGGGTGTTAACCAAGTAACGTACTCCCGTATGGTTTCCGCAAGATATGGTGTAACCAACGTACTCCCTTTCGGTTTCCGCAACCCAAATCAAAATTGGATTTTAAGTTTACTTGATTTCCAAATATGCATAGTATGTATAATTTAGATATTTAAATCATCCACGCAGTTGTATATGAACTGAAATTAAAGAATAGGGAAAGAGAGAGTGAGACGGAGATTTTTACGAGGTTCGGCTTATACCCAGCCTACATCCTCGCCTTTGGCAAACCACCAAAGGATTTACTAAACCTGTTCCGTTGACGGGTGGAACAAAACCGATTACAACACTCCTTGGTTAAGGCTAGAGTCTGCCTTCTCCAAACGATATTCCCTCGTTCGGTCGCTCCTTACATAGGATAGAGTCTGCCTCTCTAAGCAATATCCCCTTGCTTAGCCAACGATCCAAACACCTTGGAACGTCAATGAACTACAAGAAACATAAAATAGAATCTGCGTACAAGTATACTCTCTCAAAGAGCAAGTTAGTACAATTTCAGCACTATATACTTAAATGTAAAATATCAATAGGAAATAGAATAAAGCTCAAGTGTAGGATTCACCAATATCCTTCTTAGAAGAGGATTAGCAGTAGGAATTCAAAGGAAGAAGGATCAACACTTCAGAGTTCTCAGCAAAAGAATTTTCCAATGAGTGAGCAAGAGAACTTAGGAAGAACAAGAATACTTTCAGCTTCTCAAAACAGATTTTTCAATTCTTAGTTTTTTATTTGTTTTGCAAAACCATGTATTTATAGGCTTTCAAACTTGCAAAAGTTTCCTTAAAGAATTTCCCTATTTATTATAATATTTAAGGTTCAAACGGCTATAACTTAAAACATTCGAATTTTAAAAATTTGCCCGTTGAACAATTTTTAAATGTCTGACAGCAGTGACCTCATTTCAGTTTTTTGGCCATAAATTTTTCTATATAATTCCAAATTAGGTGATCTTGGTGTCAAACGAAAGCTAAGAGAAAATCCTATAACTTTCGTGTTTATTACTATTTAAAATAATGAGTTCTTGATAGAGAAAAATTCACCTCAATGCGGCTGTATAAAAACTCACAGCATTTGGGAAAAAAAACTCTTTTTGGTGCTCTTTATTCCAAAAATGATTTTAACCTTTTTAAAATAATTTTTGACCATATAAAAATATTATTCAGGCATTTTAAAAAGTATCTAGGTCTAAGAAGTTAACCTAAGAGTTTTAAAATATTTCAAATGATATTTTAAACATTAAAGCACTTACATGAGACTTCTAAAATATTAACATTCTAAGTTCTTGAGTCTTCATGCTTTGTCCTCTGATTGAATCCATCTTTTCTTCAAACTTCCATATTCTTTAAGCTTTCTTACTTTGCCTTTCTTTGAATCTTTTGACTTTAATATGCCTTGGCTTTCAACAACTTATTCATGTCCTCATGTTCTTCAACAAGTAATTCATGTCTTGGCTCATTTAAGCTTCATTTGATCCTTGTGAGCACTTTGACCTTGCTTCCATCATATTTGATCCTTGTGGGCACTTTGACCTTAATTTCACATATATGAATCCTGAAATATCATTACTCACACAATTACATTAAATTTCACTTGTTTGTTAGCATCAAAATAAGATAACAAGATTTTAAGCCTTGTTAGGCTAACAGAGTACTTGATTGGGTTTGCAATTACATAGAAATGCCCTAGGTTTGTGTAATACTGATTGTTGGATTAAGTTAAACCTAGGATGTAATAATCCGAAGAATTTTCAACAACGAACATAGGGGATTGGTTGATGAGGATATAAGAGGAGCTCGTCGACGAGGATAGGTTTTGTCGACAAGAAAATACCAAGAGAGGTTTTTGGGACAGTCTGAAATTTGTCGACAAGGGAGGAAGTTTGTCAATGAAATTACTTAAAGACTCGTTGACGAGATGAAGTGTCTCGTCGACGTATCCGGCTCTATAAATAGTGAAAACCCGAATTTTTGATGAAAAATTGGCGTAGTAATCACTCTCTCTCTCTTTAAATGCCTATCCCTCTTTCTCACTTCGATTCCGGCCCCATTTTACGCCGGATCGACGATCTGAAGTCACCACGACGCTCTTGGCGAAGTTCTCTACAAGTCTGCTGGAGCTGATCGTTGGTGGAGTTGGTTTGAAATTCATCCCAATCTCAGGGAAAGACATTTTATTCGGTATTTGTCTTTCCCTTAGTTATAAGAAATACAATACACAAATAAATACTAATATTTTGTTCTGGGGGATATGGTTTTCAGGGTGTTGAGTGGAGAACCCTGTGGGTACAGGGCTAGAGTACAGTAGTGACTCTTTAGAAATAAGGTAAGGGAAATATGCTATGCTAGGAATTTTTATAATGTTATCAGAGATTTTACACATATGTATATACCAACTTATTACCCAATTTTACTGAATATGAGTTTTAAATGCTTGTGTGTCCTGAGTAGATATTTATGTGATAAAGAACTTATATAGTTTTTATAGTATGTCATACTATAAACAAAATGCACAGATATAGACAGTATATCACAGATATTTATCCAAAATAGTATATTACAGTTTTACTCAGATTAGTATGTTATAGTTTATACAGATCAGTATATCACAGATATTTATCGAGAATAGTATATTATAGTTTTATACAGATCAGTATATCATAGACATTTATCCAGAATAGTAAATTATAGTTTTACTCAGATTAGTATGTTATAGTTTTATACAGATCAATATATCACAAATATTTATCTAAAACAGTGTATTACAGTTTACTCAGATCAGTATATTACAGCTTTATTCAGAACAGTATATACAGTATTCATTGTTTGCCATGTTTCCTATTACCATAACATACAGAGTATACAGATAAAGTATACAAACAAAGTATATAGACAGAGTATATAGATAGATATAAAGAGATAGCATCAAGATGCTACTGATACAAAATATAGAAATTATAGAGTTTACAGTACAGAAAGATAGTGTTATGATAATTTTGGAAACATGATAAAAACAGTAAAAGAGTATATATGTATATATATAGTATCAGATCTCTGAGGAATGATTACAGACAGATACAAATAAAGAATACGGAGCACGGTACCGTTGCTATATACAGAATAGAGTGCAACCACATATCTCAGATAGTGTGTGGGTACCGTCAAATTGTGCTCGGAGAGGATGCAGCTCCCTAGTTCACTGGGTTGGGGGGGCCAGTTTGACAAGGTAGCAACCAGTCTCGCACCTATGAGAGTATGTAGTTTGGTTGGGCTGAGGTAGTGTAGAGTATATTGACTTATCTGGAGGGCCGACCAGATTAAGTCCTACCTACGAGCCGCACAACCCTGTCATGAGGGGTCAAATCATAACATACAGAGTTCTAGGGATAAAGCACAGTTATGTATATGTATACAGTTTTATAGCATCTGATGAGTATAGTATGATATTAGTAGTATAAAAAATAGAAAATACAGATGACACAGTTATATTTTAAATTGTGAAAAGAAAGATATGCTTTACAAATTTACTATTGTATTATAGTTCAGTTGTTATTTAAGCAGTATTCCTAACTTAGTTTCCACACACTAGTAATAGTATATTTCCACTTACTGAGCGTCGACTCACCCCATGACTTAAACATTTTTCAGGTGAGCCCGCTGGGCGAGCAAATCAAGTTTGCGGATAGAGAGTATATTGGTTACCCTAGTTTAGAGGGTAAGTTTGTGCAGGATTTTGTATTTTGGGACAGATTTTTTGGAGAGAGAGATGTATTATATAGTTATGGTTTAGAAATACAGATTCCTGGTATTGTATGATATCTATGGATGTATGGATTACGTTTCTGCTGCATAGGTATGATTTTATATTCAGATTTACTTCGGTGCCTTCCGATAGCAAGTGGTATCAGAGTAGTTTATATATATATAATGATGCAAATTTTGAGGTCGTTACATAGGAAAAGAATTTTTAAAATTCCAATTCACCCCCCCCTCTTGGGAATACACTAAGGCTAACACGTGTTATAAATGTAAATTAAAAACAAGATTATTGTTAATTAATAAATAATAATATAAAATATACAAATTTTAATTAGAAAATTAATATAATTATCATTTAAGTTTTTAATTATAAAAATATTAATATTTTTTAAAAAATATATTTAATAAATAATTATATCTTATTTTACAAGTTTTTATGACATATTAGTTGTTAATTCAATTTTGGATTGAAAAACAACTTTTTATTAATTTAAATTAACATTAAATAAATTAAAATTCTAAATTTAATTAATAATATTATTCTTTATCATAACTTAATATGATAGTAATATTTTATAAGTATACATTAAGAACAAGATTATCATTAATTAAAAACAATAATCTTATATTATTTTTAAATATTAAATATTTAAATTTTAATTATAAGTAATTAAAATAATTATTAATTAAAAATATTAATATTTATAATATTACATGTTTTTAAAAATAATCATATAGTACCCTATATTAAAAGTATCCAAATACCACTTATATATTTTAAATGCAACTAAGCACCACGTATAATTTTCAATACTTTTCCAATTCAATTATCAGCATTTATTAAATTCAACACTTTTTTTTTTGAAAAACACTTCTGCATAAATGGTTCCAAACAACCCCTAAGTAATTTTTAGGTGAGAGGTATAAATAAATTATCATGTTGGCATGCACCACTCGATGATGTTCTGCACTATTTTCAAATCATTGTACAATCTTTTCTTGTTAAATATAAAGATTTCTATGATGAACATCAAACATGTTATCTTTGGTGCAACCCCAAGAAGGGGGGTGAATTGGGTATTTTAAAATTTATTGCCTAGGTCAATCCACTAATTAACAGTATTACACAAGCCTAAGGTCAATCTAGTGCATGTAAAATAAATCAATGCAAATATACAATGGAGTTTAAACAGCAATAGAAATTTAATCAAGCATGCACAATAAAGCAGTAAAGGAGACGGCACCCAGAAATGTTATCGAGGTTCAACCAAATTGCCTACGTCCCCGCCTTGGCTAACAAGCACAAGGATTACCATTATAGGCTCACTTAACAGGTGGAGCGGCACCTAAACAACCAAGTCAATTAGCATAAGGCTGACCTCAACCTTTACAACCAGGTCAATTAAGGGGTTGATCTCAACCAACATGCCTTACTAGGATGACGCACTTAGCTTTCCTAATCGGGTCTAAGCCAATCAGGGACTATTTCAAAGGGTTAGTCTCCCTCTTCAGGCCCGTGCCTGGAAATACAATATATTTGAAATACAATCAAATGGTATAGTGATTGTGCTTTCATTTAAAGCAGATATGTACCCAATACGCACAATATAACTAATGCACTACCAAAAGATAGGATATGATAAGCTTGGTGTAGTCTAAGTGTCTACTCTCAAATATTTATGCAAATATAGCAATCAGTGTGTGAGAGTGTAAATGATAGGATCTTTGTGTCAAAATAATATTTCAATCACAATGCACAACCAAAGATCATAAGCACACTTCAAATATCTCAACAAATAATATTTCTTAATATAAACCACAAAAGATATTTAAATTTAATTTATAAAGTAATTTGATCTTTGTGTTCAAAAAAATAAAATCAATCAAAGGCTATTTCAACAAAGACCTTTTTGCATATGCACAAATATCTCAACAAAATATTTCTCAAAGTAAATCACACGAGATATTTGAAATGGATTTGCAAAAAATTATTTCACAAACAAAAAGCAATACGAACTCTTGAGCATTGCAATGATGACGCAAAACTCACAAGCTTTACTAAGTTTTCCTACGGAAGACTTATTAATGAAGTCTCCTAGAAAAATTTCAAGTTTACTCTCGGATAAAAATATACATCAATCAACTAGAACAAACGAGAGTGTAAGCTTAACTAGATACTCACAATAGCACTCTTACTTAACAAGATTTGTAAGGAGGATGAGTTAGAATGAAGAAATAAGGCTTAGATGTGAGAAATAGAGCTTTTACTAATTGTTTATCTAATCTTGTTACTAATTATTCCAAATGAAGGGATATTTATAGACAACCCCTAAAATATAACTGTTAGAGACCTATTGGGAATAATTAGGAAAGTTTTAAATCGTTTTAAAATAATTAACCTTGTTTAAAATATTTAACCATAGTAAAAAAATTTAAGGCAACCCGAGAGGTTCGGTCGACTAGAAACATTTTCAGTCGACCCAAGTTCATATGGTTCGGTTGACCAAGCCGAAAATGAACTGGGGACACAGTCGACCGGATATGTGTCAAGGGCAATTTTTTGAGGTTCGATCGACCAGGAGAAAAATGAACTAGGGTCTTGGTCGACCGTAAACGGTGATTTTTCCAAACAGCGCTGTTGGATCGACCAGGAAGATTTGAACTAAATGGTTCGGTCGACCAAACCGTTGGGACATCTCCCGAGGACCCTCAGTCAACCAGATGGTTGGAGTTCAATTTGGGCTCGGTCGACCAGGTGTTCAACAAGTTGACTTAAAGGGAGTTTGGTCGACCGGGCATAAATGAACTATATTAGTTCGGTCGACCGGACTGTAGTCAAACTGTTGACCTAGTCCGAGTTCAGTCGATCAGGCGTATTTGTACATGGAAGTATGGTCGACCGAAAGTACCTATTCAAAGTATTTCAGTCTTATTTAAGCATGCAAACACCTATTCAAATGATGATTCATATATATGCATGAGTGAATGTCCTAGGGTCATTTCTAGGTCCTTTTTAGTTTGAGAACACTGAAAAAATCCGGTGTCGGTCGACCGGTGTTCCCTAAGGTCCATCTATGGTCTTGAGCTTATCCATCCTACCATGCAGCTAATGCATTAATTATTACAGACCATGTTCCCTAAATTACTACTACAGACCCAAATAATATAAATTACAACAAGAAAAAGTTCTTTAGGGTCTTCGATCTTCAAGTTTTCATGTGCCATCAAATGATTTTGTTATTATGAACCTGCACACAAACTTGTAAGATATCAAATACCAAAGAATTGGTCATAATCAAAACAGGGTATGACCCATAGGGTCAATAAAACCTTGGTGAAACAATTTTAGTTTTTGCTTTTCCTAAAGGGGCAAGTACTTAATTAAGGCTTCTTGTGCTCCCACAGATATCTTTGTCACTTCTTCCTTTTAATCACTATTTCACTATGTCCTTTCGTGGTGATTATCCTTTTTTTTTTCTTGTGATGTCTAACTTGCACATCCCCTCATCGTGTCATGACTCAATCTTCGGTCCTTATCTTTATTTGGGTATTCTATCTAGGTATTCATTCCGTCTTCTATGTTTAATTTGATATTTTTACATTTTGGTTTCTAGTCCCATAGTAGTCTCTTGGTTTTTATGGCTAGGAAGTCGTTCCCCTCCTCTTCCTCCTCCTTTTTGGTCTCTTCCTCAAGAGAACCCTTTTAGCTGGGCAAGGTCCTCTATGCATGTATGTTGAGTGCACCTCCTAAAGAGGTTTAGAGGCTCTTCCACTTCCTCTCTTCTAATGTTTCTCTAGAGGTGGTTGACGAGGAAAATGCATTGGTTGCCATTAATGAGAGTTTTTTTAATAAGATTTGGATGGTCCCTTTGTTGATAAAGTCTCCTAACTCTAGCTTAGAGGCTCTTCCCCTTCCCTTCTTCTAATGTTACTCTACAGGTGGTTGACAAGGAAATGGCTTCGTTGCCACCAATATGATTTTTTTTAGAAGATTTGGACAGACCCTTGGTTGATTTTGTCCTAACTCCTAACTATCTCCCTTGCCTCATCTAGTTATTCCATATTAGGAGTAGTTTTTTCTTGCGCATTCTTAAGGACTTGTTTTTCTCAACTTAGTGAGATTTCTACAAACGAAGATGCTCCCTAGGATGCATTTAGATTTCTTGTCCTCCTTTTTTTTTCCCATTAATGTCCCTTTTCAGCACCAAACTTTTTCTAAGGCTACCGACAAAGGTTTTGCATGGCACTCCCAAATGAGAAAATCTAGAGAAAGGAAATATCTAAGACACACAAAAATTGAAAAGTGGTGTCACCACCTTATTTATTTACTTTTTTTAAGAAAAGGGAAACAAAGAAAAACCTTAAAGATCTATGACATAGAGAATGGGTTTGGGTGTAAAATTGTACATAAAGAAAGTGGTTAAATAACCATCTAAAAGAACTTAGTCAAGAAGCACCCTATTTTAAGAACTGTTGTACGTATATATATTTATATATATATATATATATATATATATATATTGTGTTGTGTGCCTTAAACAAATAAGAATAAGAAAATCGAAAAAAAAATTATCCCTTTCAATCCTTCAAGAGATCATCAACGTAAAAGATTTAACGGATAGGGTTCTTCTTAAAATCCTAATGTTACTCTTTAAGAAAGGGGTGACCTCAAAAGACCTAATTTTTTAATTTAAAAGATAAGAAAATGAAAGATATGACTCAATAAAAAATGATGAGTTCGAAGAAGATGGATTTGAAAGGAAGACGTGTTTGGGAAAAAGTTAAATCTTTAAAAGAAATATCAGATTTGCATACTGATTTGAAATCAATGAAGATTTGCATTGTTGGCCTAACAAGACTTAATCTCGTTTTGATAATAAAAAATCAAGGTTACTTAATGTGTTTTTAAGTTAAGTTTCAGGATTCAAGTGTTTTATGAAGTCAAGTGATTCTACTTGAAAAGATATGTTGAAACTTAGACTTAAAATTACAAGTCATGCGGAACATGAAGAATATTGAAGTATTGATAAAAGCTCAGATGGATATTGAAAGTTTTACAACATGAAGACTTAGAAACTTAGATACTTTTATTTTGATTAAGTCTTATGTAAGTACTTCCATACTCAATATTGAACTTGAAGCTCTTAGGATTTATTCTAGACTTAGAGACCTATTTTTAAAATATGGAAAATACTATCGTAGAGTCTAAAATAAGTTTTCCAAGTTACAAATTTAAGTTTGGAATTAAGAATTTGAAAAAACACTAACTAGTTAGTGGTCAAGCAACTGATGACTTTGCATTAGGCGGCTGATACGCTACTGAATTTGTTAAATAGAAGAACAGAATGGGATCAGGCGACTGAACTATCGGGGTCAGGTGACTAACCTACTGCTGAGTGTTCTTATGTGCTATCTTTAAAGAAGCTCGCGCGACTAACCTTATGGATCAGGTGACTGATGTCAATGTTTAAACTTATAACAGTGCATATTTTGTTTCTAAATTTGAACTATTGGGTTTCCAAACTTGAAGTAAACTTGGGGAAAATGGTAACTATAGTTTCTACTCTATATAAAGTTAATCTTTTTTGCAAATTAGGGTATCCAATACTCACACACAACTCATAATTTCGAGTATACTATTTGAAATACTTTATGAATGACAACTGTGAGTTTTGCTGAATACCTACACGAAAATTCTGGTTTGATCTTTAAATTTTCATTCTACAATCAAAATAGTGTTAATATCTTCATGAGCGTCATCTTTTTATTGATTTATTGAAGTATATTGTGCTCTAACATGTATAGTTTAGGTTATTGAATTGTTGCCTAGTGAGAGGATTGTTCTCGTTAGAGAGGGATCTCTACCTTGAACAGATAGAGGGGTGCTTCACCTGGTTAATGAAGTAGGAAAGGAAACCATTAGAGCGTGTTACTTGAGGCAAGAACGTAGGCCACTGTTGAACTTTGTAAAAAATCTTGTGTTCGATCTTCTTCTTCCTTTACTCTTTAATTCCTGCAAGTTATAATTTGCGTGTATGATTTTATATTCATTGGAAACTTGTTGAATATTGGGATTTGATAGTGATTGAATTAATTTATTATTTAGAATGTTGGTTTATGTTGATTGGATTAAAAAATCTGATATTAACTATTATATGATATCAAGTGTGAAATTGCTGAGGTAAAGTTTTGTGATTGAATGCTTGATTGACGCATAGGTATCAAAGTTACTCAATTTATTTACTAAATTTGTGTCTTAATAAAATTGTTAATTGTTAGTGGAATTTAGAAATGAATAGTGGAATACCTGACGTTTGAGTTTGGATTATATTTTCAGCATTCATGTATATATAATTAGGATTGATGATTGGTATGGTACGGTCGCTGATTAGTTTATTATGATTGTGTGGTTGTGGTGGATTTAGATTAAAAAGGGTTAAAGTAAACTAAAATTTCATTAAGAAATTTTTAATTACCCAATTAAACCCCCTCTTGGGAATACATCTTTAATTTCAATTGGTATCAGAACCCTAGTGTAGAGACCCAAAAAATTTTAAATAATAAGAAAAACAAAGAAAAGAAGGAAATTTGGTTTGGTGCAGAACAAACCGTTGATGGTTTGGTGGGAGGCCAGAAAAACGTCGATGGTTTTTTGTAATCGCGGCCTAGTAACAGTAAAATGATAAAAAACAGAAGGGTTAAAAATCCAAACCATTGTCCAGCAGTGCTAAATAAAGGAAATCTTGCAAGCTCATTTCATGTAAATAGAATTTAAAATTTCTCTCTCTCTCTCTCTCTAAAAGCCTATGAAAACCCTCTCCCTTCTCTCTTCGAATTCTCTCCAATTTTTGTCCAATTTGATTATCAGACATCACCACGGGGTCCTAGGAGCAACCTTTGGCAAGTTAATTGGAGCAATTTTGTGTTTTGGGGTTTTTAGGCACCACTCCTAATGGACCAGAGATATAAAGAGAGCATGGTACTGTTGCTAGCATATGTATTAGTGCAACCACACATCTTGTATAGTGTGTGGCGACACATTCAATTAGGCCTATGAAGAGTCGAGTTACCCCCTAGGGTCTAGACTAGGATTGGGTAGGCCAATCGTACTACAGACGCATTTAGTTTTGATTTAACCTGGTAGGCCAGCCACAGTTAGGTCTCGCCTACGGGCTGCACAACCCAGTCATGTGGGGTGAATACTTGACGATGTGACATGAGTATCCTCAAGATGATTCCTTATTATAAACGTGATAATTGTATGTTACAATATGATGAGCAGCCATGAGTTACAGATGTTTTGTGCTATATGCTGGGGGATACTCCTGGGCTAGAATATATATATGAAAAATGAAAAGAAAAAAGAACAACCATGAGTTACAGATGCATTATGTTATATACTAGTAGATACTCTTGAGCTAGAATATGATTATGAGAAATCAAAGCTTATGAAAATATATTCATATATGATTATGAGAAATGAAAGCTTATGAAAACATGTTGATAGATGATGAGGATAAATGAAATCTTATGAAGCTATGTTTATATATATTTATATATATATGACTATGAGTACAAATCTGTATGTTTTTCTCAATTGATATAATTATTTAAATGAATGCATTATGATATGACAAAACTCATGTTGTCATACACTGTCAATAATTTATTCCATCTTACTGAGAGATGTCTCACCCATAATTTAAACATTTTAGAAAATCAAATCAGATAGGTGGAGTGAGCTCCAAGATAGAGGAGATCTAGTACCCTAGTACTCAAGGTAAGTGTTTTAGATTTGGGGATATGTTTTGTATAACCCCTAGAGTATTTTTGTGAATTATTTGGGGTGTATATGTATATGTGTTGAAATTATAACACTCTAGTATTGTATATAGGACTCAGACACTTTTTGCATTCCGTTACATAGATAGTATGTTTAGATGGACAAATTTGTTGGTACCCCACCTCGGGTTAGGTTGTGTTGATATATGGTATCAAAGATGTTTGTTAGATGATTGATTATTATTGTTTATTGTATTAGAAAAATGGTAGAAAAATCGGGACATCACAGTTTGGTATCAGAGCCAAGTTGCTAGGTTCTACAGACTTCAGCGGAATACAATACCAGAGTATAGGAATGTATCTTGATTAGAGTAGGAGATGGGTAGATTGGGATATGAGCCAGTCATTGTTGGAGGATAAGATTGAAATTTAGGGTTCTATCTTGCAGCCTTGAGGCAAAAAATTTCTTGGTGATTTATGTGATTTTCCTAAGGTGACAACTTCAAGAAAGTCATTGTAAACTATTGTTGGTTCTTGTTTCTAAGTTGTAAGACTGAATTTTAAATTGGGAAGTATGATGATGTTAAGATGAATCGTTATAGAAGAATATTTTATTGTTTTTAGTGAGATGAGTGTATTAGTTGTGTTACGATGATAGGATTCTAAGATTGCTTTGTTCCATTTTCAGGATGGACCCTGAGAATGATAATATGAATGCTGGCGGTGCTGGTGACGGTGTAGGGCCTTCTAATATGGGCGGCAGTGATTCTGATGTAGTATTACGTAGCATCACCCAACAAATGATGGCAAAGATGGCTAGGAATCCAGGGGAATAGGGCTGCATGATGGAGCAGTTTACTCGAATGAAACCCCCATCTTTTTTAGAAGGAGCTAACCCATTTGTGGTAGAGAATTGGGTCCGGGAGATTGAGGAGACGTTGGTAGTTCTCCTGTGCATTGAGGAGTAGAAGGTATCATTCGCCACTTTTAAATTCACATGAGACGCTAAACACTAGTGGAGATTAGCGAGATTATTGGAAGAGCATAGGCTTGCGCCTATAACCATGATCTGGAGCTGCTTCAAAGAGATATTCTTTAAGCAGTATTTCCCCACTACTACCAGAAATCCTAAAGTAGTAGTATTTATGAATTTGACTCAGGGGCACCTGACGGTCCAGCAATACGCCACCAGATTTATAAAGTTGTCTCGATTTGCCCCATACATGGTGCCGAATGAGGAGAAGAAGGCAAGGAAATTTGAGGAGAGATTGAGATAGGGTATTTATGAGCAGATGGTAGCATTCCAAGCCAAAAAATTTTCAGAGATAGTAGAAAAAGCCACAGTTATAGAGACCAGCTTACAGAGAGGTGCTAGGGCATTGAGTTAGATGAAGAGACCCACACCTCCCAGTTTTTAGGTAGGTACCAGCCGGGGGTATTGGAGGAGGTATGGTGGCGGAGGAGTTCAGAGATAGGGGATGGGAGACCGAGCTATGCAGGGCAGACCATTGTACCCTCCTTGTCCTAGGCGCCACAGGAGTTATCCTGGAGATTGTCGTGTCGAAGAGGTGATTTGTTATCGATGTAGTCGACTCAAAAATATCGCACGAGACTGTCGTGAACCAAAAGGCAATGACCCTGCTCCTAGACTATATCAAGGAGATAACCAGGAACCCCGAGGCAATCAGCAAAGGAATACCACCCTAGCACGGGTTTCTGCTCTAACTCCAGGAGATGCTGAGGCGGTAGACGATGTAGTGATAGGTATTATTTTAATTTTATTATATAAAACTATTGTTTTACCTGGCCTCTATAAAGAAAGCATCAAAGGGGAGTTAAAGTTGGAGGATATCTCGATAGTGAGAGACTTTACTAATGTGTTTTCGGAGGATTTTCGAGAGTACCTCTTAATCGTGAGGTAGAGTTTTTTATCGACTTGTCTCCGAGAATAGCACAAATTTCTAAAGCGTCATACAAAATGGCACCGGCAGAATTAAAAGAGTTGAAAGAACAGTTACAAGAATTGTTAAACAAGGGGTTTATCAAGCCCAGCGTGACACCCTAGGGACCGCCGGTATTGTTTGTGAAAAAGAAAGATGGGTCGATGAGAATGGGCATTGACTACAAAGAAATCAATAAAGTGACCATTAAGAATAAATACCTGCTTCCTCGCATTAATGACTTATTTGACCAGTTTCAGGGGACACAGACTTTCTCCAACATTGATCTACAATCCAGGTACCATCAAGTGAAGGTCAAGACAAAGGATGTTCCAAAAATAGCATTCTGAACTAGGTATGGCCATTATAAGTTCCTGGTTATGCCGCTCACACTGACGAATGCTCCTGCTATATTCATAGACTTGATGAACATGGTCTTCCATCAGTACCTAGATCAATTTGTTGTTATTTTTATTGATGATATTATGGTGTCTTCAAAGAGCCCCGAGGAGCACAACGAACATTTAAGGATAGTTTTACAGGTGTTGAAAGAAAAAAGGTTGTTTGCAAAATTCAAGAAGTTTGAGTTTTGGTTGAAGTAACTTACTTTCCATGGACACGTGATATCCAAGGGTGGCGTCTCTGTGGATCCAAGCAAGATTGAGGCAGTAGTGGACTGGGCACAACAGAAAAATATGCAGGAAGTTCAAAGTTTCTTGGGATTTGCAGGATACTATCACCGATTTGTAGAGGGATTATCTAAACAGTCAGGCCTTTTGACCATATTGACCAAGAAGAATGCAAGGTTTGAATGGACAGATGAGTGTGAACAGAGCTTCCAAGACTTAAAGTAACGACTTATCACTGCATTAGTTCTGACGATTTCTTCTGGAGAAGAAGGTTTTTAATTTGCAGTGATGCATCACACAAAGGGCTCAAGTGTGTTCTGATGCAGTGGGGGAGAGTTATAGCATATGCTTCACTGAAACTCAAAGAGTATGAAAGGAATTACCCTACCCATGATCTAAAGTTAGCAATGGTCGTTTAAGCATTTAAAATTTGGAGACATTATTTGTATGGGGGTATGTATGAGATCTTCACGGATCATAAGAGCCTGAAGTACTTTTTCATACAGAAAGAATTAAACATAAGTTAAAGAAGGTGGCTAGAGATGATTAAAGATTATGACTGCACCATCAGTTGCCATCCAGGAAAAGGTAATGTGGTACTTTATGCTTTGAACCATAAATCAGTGGGTTAATCAGTATCTGCAATGATGACTCAGCATCCGATCCAGATGGATTTAAAAGGCTTGATGTGGAGTTGGTAGAGGGAAATCACCAGGAACTCATTACTAATCTAGTACTTCAGCCCACCTTACAAGAAAGAATTAAAGCTGCTCAGATGAAAGATTTGTAATTAGTAAATATTATGGATAAAGTAAAAAATGGTCATGGAGCAGAGTTTAATATCTCAGATAATGGAACTTTGAGGTTTCGTACTAGACTGTGTGTACCTCCTGACGCTAAGATTAAGAAAATTATCTTGGAGGAAACACACAGATAGCTTTATACGGTGCGCTGTGGAAGCACTAAGATGTATAGGGATCTACGAGAGACTTTTTGGTGGGGTAATATGAAAAGAGAAATCGCTAAATATATGGAGCAGTGTTTGACATATCAGCAGGTAAAGGCTGAGCATCAGAGACTGGCGGGATCGTTGCATCCACTTCATATTCCCAAATGGAAGTTGGAGCATATTTCTATGGACTTTGTCACAGGGTTACCGCTGGCATTTCCTGTATAGGACGCCATCTAGGTAGTCGTTGAATGATTGATGAAAACTACCCGTTTTCTTCCAATTAGAGTTAACTACTCTATGAGTAGACTAGCAGAGTTGTAAATACAGGAGATAGTTTGACTACATGACGAGCTAGTGTACATATTATCAAACCGAGACCCACGGTTCACATCTTAGTTTTGGAAAAGTCTGCAAAGATCCATAGGTTCCTAATTGATGTTCAGCACAATATTTAATCCTTAAACCGATGGACAGATAGAAGGACCATGCAGATACTGGAGGATATGCTACGAGCTTATGTGCTAGACTTTGGAGGTAGTTGGATAAAGTTTTTGCCATTAGTTGAATTTGCTTATAATAATAGCTACCAAGCCAGCATTGGTATGACTCCATATGAAGCATTATATGGTAGGAGGTGCCAATCTCCATTATATTAGGATGAAATTGGTGAAAGACAGATTTTGGGGCCATAGTTGGTACAACAGACTTATGGTAAAATCAGACTCATCAGAGACAGAATCAAAGCAACTCAAAGTCGGTAGAATAGTTATGCAGATACTCTCCAGTGAGAGTTAGAGTTTGGTGTGGGGGACCATGTATTTTTGAAAGTTGCATCAATGAAAGGAGTGACAAGATTTGGGAAAAAGGGTAAGCTTAGCCCTAGTTTTAATTGACCATTTAAAATATTGGAATGAGTGGGTTTAATTGCCTACAGGTTAGATTTACCACCGGTGTTGTCCACAATCCATGACGTATCCCACATATCTATGTTAAGGAAATACGTTTCAGATCCATCGCATATAATTAGTTATGAGGCATTGGAGCTTAAGGATACTCTGACATATGAAGAAGTGTCAGTGCAGATTCTAACTTGGAAGGAACAAGAATTATGCACAAAAAGGATTTCACTGGTAAAAGTGTTATGGCACAATCATGCAATTGAGGAGGCTTCATGGGAACTGGAGGATGAGATGCGCCAGAGATATCCACAACTATTCAGTGGAGCCTAGAGTTGAGCTAGTAAGAGTAAAAGTAAATGACAATGTATGTTAATTGACTTGTACAATGTAGAGTAGTTAGTATTTTCTTTGGTTTTAGTTATGAATGGTTTTGGGAGAGTTTTTTTTTTTTTTTTTATGTGAATGATTGTAATCTCCCAGTACCCTCCCTTGTAACCATGGTATTCCTCCGCCATAAGTGAGGGTAATTAATAAAATTGCAGTGTTCTTCCTTAAAATTGAAAAATGTGATAGATAGAAAATTTAAAGGATGAAATTTTTATAAGGAGGGAAGGATGTAGAGACCCAAAAATTTAAATAATAAGAAAAACAAAGAACACAAGGAAATTTGGTTTGGTGTAGACCAAACCATCGAAGGTTTGGAGGGAGGCTAGAAAACCATTGACAGTTTTGTCTAACTGCAACCCAGTTCCTTAAAAAGGTGAAAAATGGAAGGGTTAAAAATCCAAACCATCGACGGTTTGGGAAACCATTGACGATTTCGTCTGGTAGTGCTAAATAAAGGATATCCTGAGCGCTCATTTCATGTAAACCTAATTTAAAGTCCCTCTATCTCTCTTTCTCTCTCTCTCTCTCTCTCTCTCTCTCTCTCTCTCTCTCTCTCTAAAAGCCTGTGGAAACCCTCTCCCTTATCTCTTCGATTTCTCTTTGATTTCAGTCCGATTTGACGATCAGACATCACCACAAGGTCCTAGGAGCGACCCTTAGCAAGGTAATCAAAGCGGTTTTGTGTTTTGGGGTTTCTAGGCACCACTCCAAAGTTTAGGTAAGAGTGATGAATGTGTTAAATTTTTGGAATTTAATTGATTAAATGGAATGTATAGGCTTAGTGATGTTTAAACGATTATAATTCTAGGGTTCAGTTGATTGAACTGAGAAAGTATGATTTTAGAGTTTTGAGCTCTGAACGCCGCAGACGTGGGTTTAGCAATCTTAGTAGGCACCCTCTTGGTAAGCAAGTAAGGGGAATAAATTATAATACATGTTTCTGGGAAATGAACTGGTTGATTTAAAGTATATGAAAATGAGAATATGGTATATAGTTTTGGAAAACTATGAAATGAATATTTTCCCTGTGATTACTATATTATGATTATCAGTTAAAAATTGTGTGGCATAAGGAATATGAAATAATAGTTTTATACTAGGAATGTGATTTGTTAATTTAGGTGTAATCCAAAGAGGGGGGTGAATTGGGTATTTTTAAAAAACCTTTAATATTACTTACCACTAAATCCCTATTTCTATATTTAACAAATTAATTGCAAGGGTTTAAGACTGATTTAAATTATTATATCAATGAATTCTTTTCACCCAATTAATTATCAAGTGCGTGTGAGGTTATTCAACATACACATGCAAGATAGATATTGAAATGCATTGCACAAAATAAAAGGAGTAAAGGAAAAGAGAAGGCAAACACAGTTTTTACAAGGTTCAACCAACCTGGCCTACGTCCTTGCCTTGAGTAACCTACTCAAGGATTCCACTAAATCCCTACTCCTTTAACTGGGATGGAGCTTCCCTTACATCCGCTCCTTACAAGAGGCACAACTTCCTCCTCACCCAGTTCACAACCCAAACCAAGATTACAATTTAGAATTTCAAATCTACAAAACAACTCAATATTGCTTCTAACAAAGCTAGTAAGTACAACTGAAATCCTAACACATATCCATATGATGAAACTTGGAACTCAGTATGTATGTAACGATATAATCGTTATATGAATGATATGCTTGAACACAAATTCCCTTTTATCAAATCCACCAAGTAATGATATATGTAGAAGCTTTGGAGAAATTAGGGTTCTAGTTCAACTTACTAGATGCACGAATACCAAACGTGATCTTATTAAAAAATTTGTCTTAAATATTATAAAGATCTAAATCAATAAGTTTTCTTCCAAGTATCCAAACACAATATGCTCTTTGTACTTTGCAAATATATATATATGATATGATATGAGTTCCAAAGATCAACAAACCTAATATAATATTTTTCAGAAAATATCCCTCAATAATATATATAGTTATGAACACTAAGGATATTCAATCAAGTAGGTTTCTAAAATCGAAAATATTGAGTCTTTAACTGAATACACACTTGAATCAAAACCGTTTAACCAATGGCGAAAACTTTTCTCAAATAGTGATCTTGTCAAAACAATTTATATAAGCACACTCAAAATCAATCTCTCAACTAATATTCAATAATGGATTTTGAGATTAAAACTCTTTGAGAATAAATATTAACAAGTAAATCGATTTAGATGAAGAGCTCTATGAGAATAAATATTAACAAGCAAATCAATTTAACAAACCTCAATACCAAAATGAAAGCACAATGATTGCTAGATTGCCTTTTGAAGATCAAGATAGCCTTACCTTAGATTTGACGTATAAACTTTGAAATCCCAAGCAAAAACTTTAGCAGTGCGTTCAAAGTTCTCCCAAGTTGTGCTAAACGTACAATATCCTCAATTGTATGCCAAAGGTTCATTCTCTTTTCACTTGTTGGGGGCACAAGGGTTTAGATGTTGATTATATAGGTAACCATGCCCTTAGGATGATTTCTAACCGTTGGATCAACTTGATTGTGAAAATAACTTACGTGTTCTCTCATTAAAAATCAAATTTTTAATCTTCCCGTAAGTTCAGACGATTGAGGATTAGAGCTCAGACGACTTAAGTTCCTTAGAGTTTCAAAAAATTAATCTGGACATAGGGTCAGACGTCTGAAGTTTGGGTTCAAACTTCTGAAGCTGCGGGTTCAGATGACTAAAGTCAAGGTTTCGGCTTTCTGGTGTCCTCCTGCCTGTTTCTGTGTTTCTCTAATAATTCTCCAGACGACTGAACTCAATCTTCGTTCTTCTGAAGAAATTCTTCAGACGATTGAGCTTAACTTCGGTCTTCTAAAGTTGACGCTTCAGACGACTAGTAAGGGAGTTCGGTCTTCTGAACTAGACATTTTCTGGATTTTCCTTTTTATTTTCAAAAATATGTTTTTGCTCCCTTTCTTTGCTCTTTTATAAAATATTTTCTGGGGTTTTAAAAACTCTCTAAGTCCATAAATATCCCTTAAAGATGTTCATGAGATGCATGAGTCCTAAGGTCAGTCTAGTGTATATTCTAAGCCTCAAGTTAAATTATATGAAATATGTAAATACATTCAGTTCTAAATACCCATTCTCATGACAATCTTGAACTTACCGCTTGCATCTTCATTCTTCAACTCTTTTAGTTCCATGGATTTTGCTAAGATATATATACTTTAGTCTTCATGTCTTTCCATGACTTTCTATCCTTCCGTGCATGCTAAATATTGTTCCTATTCACAATCTCAATGCACAGATCAAATACCAAGTAATTTGTCATTATCAAAATAGGATTGGACTCATAGAGTCAACATGATTGATACTAAAATATATTTTTTGCCTTGAGAAATGATGTATGAGAAACACAAATATGATTTTATACAGTAATAAAGTTATGAGATATATCGATATATTTTAATAGAGATATGATAATATAAGATATACTGATATGTTTTATACAAATATAAAGATATGAGAAACCCATATATGTTTTATATAGATATGATGATATGAGAGATACATATATCTATATGTTTTATACTGAAATGATAATACGTGATATACACAGATGTGTTTATATATAAATGATGATATGTGATATACAAAAAGATGTTTTATACAGAAATAATGAAATAAGATATATTCAGACATGAGATGAGATATATACAGATATGATGAGAAATACAGACATGATGAAAAATGAATACAGAAATGTGGAAATGAGAACCCTAATGGACCAAATATATATAGAGAGCATAATACCGTTGCTAGCATATGTGTTTGTGCAACCACACGTCTTGCATAGAGTGTGGCAAGACAGTCGATTGGGCCTGTGAAGAGTAGATTTACCCCCTAGGGTCCGGACCATGATTGAGTAGGCCAATCGTACCATAGACGCATTTAGTTTTGATCTAACCTGGTAGGCCAGTCACGGTTATGTCCTGCCTACAGGCTACACAACCTGATCATGTGGGGTGAATACATGACGATGTGACATGAATATCCTCAAGATGGCTCCTCATTATAGATGCGATGATTGTATGTTACAATATGATGAACAACCATGAGTTACAGATGCGTTGTGCTATATACCGGTGGATACTCATGGCCTAAAATATAAATATGAGAAATGAAATGAAAAATGAACAACCATGAGTTACAAACGCGTTGTGTTATATACTAGTGGATACTCATGAGCTAGAACATGATTATGAGAAATGAAAGCTTATGAAAACATGTTCATATATGATTATGAGAAATGAAAGCTTATGAAAACATGTTGATAGATGATGACGAGAAATGAAAGCTTATGAAACGATGTATATATATATATATATACTATGAGTACAAATCTATATGTTTTTCTCGATTGATATAATTATTTAAATGAATGAATTATAATATGACAAAACTTATGTTGCCACACACTGTCAATAATTTATTCTGTCTTACTGAGAGGTGTCTCACCTAGAATTTAAACATTTCAAGAAATCAAAACAGACAGGTGGAACAAGCTCCTGAGATAGAGGAGATCTAGTACCCTAGTATTCAAGGTAAGTGTTTTAGAGTTGGGGATATGTTTTTTATAAACCCTAGAGTATTTTGTGAATTTTTGGGGGTTCATATGTATATGTGTGGAAATTATAGCACTCTGGTATTGTATATGGGACTCAAACACTTTTTGCATTCCACTGCATAGATAGTATGTTTGGATGGACAGATTTGTTGGTACCCCACCTCGGGTTGGGTTATGTTGATATATGGTATCGGAGATGCTTTTTAGATGATTGCTTATTATTTTTTATTGTATGAAAAAAAGTGGTAAAAAAATTGGGTCATCACACCTAGGTTGTAGTAAATCCAAACTAGTAGTTACATAAATGTCTCTATGGCAAACATAGGTGTATCCCCTTTTAGTGAAGGTCAATCTTCGTCTACACTTCCTAACTTCTGTGGAATGAACTATACCTTTTGGAAACAATGCATAAGGATATTTTTTCAAACCATGGATTTGAAAGTCTGGAAAGTAGTTACCCAAGGCAATTATGTGCCTTCCAAGACCACTAATAATAAAGTAGTTCCCAAGTGTTGGCCTTACAAGGCTTAACATCTTATTTTATTTCTAATAAATAAATAGAACTTAACATATTTGGTTGAGTAGGTATCATATTTCCATTTGTGACAACATTCCACGCCTTCGAGACCATTATTTGAAGGTAGATTCTCATTCGTTGCTTCCAAAAGGTGTAATTGAGTCCACAAAAAATGGGTGTTCTAGTTTAGGATTGACCCTCACCAAAGGGAGCTACTCCTATTTGTACTATCTAGATCTTTATATAGCTACTTGTTAGGATTTGCTATAACCGCACTTTAATACCAATTGAAACCTAAGGTGTAGTCCCAAGAAGGGGATGAATTGGGTTATTTAAAATTCCTTAGAGTCTTTTTAAGAGTTCTTGACTTTTTACAATCTTTTAAAGACTTATTATATTATTGTTGATTAGGCAATCCACATAAACACTTCTTCTTCTATTCAATTCGTAACCACAACATACACAACCAATTGATTAACTATTCAAACCAAACAAACACCAATATATGTTGTTTTTATGATTGAAAGAATTACAACATCCACACAATTTATATTTTCCTGGAATTTAAAGTGAGTAAGAGAAAGAGAGTGACACCACTGCTTTTACGAGGTTCGACTTACCCTAACCTACGTCCTTGCCTTAGGTAAACCACCTAAGGATTTCACTATACCTTGTTCCTTTCGGGTAGAACAAAAACCTTTACAATAACCAACCTCTTTTTCAGGAAAAGAAACCTCTCCAAGCAACAACCTATGCTTGGTCCAACAATCCAACTATACCTTGAACCGTCAAAGATCTAGTAGAAAGGAATGGATATTTGCGTACAAAAACACTCTCAAACACAGAGCGAGTTGTATAAGTTAAATCACTAATCATACTTCAAAACCAAAACTAAATAGAAAATATGAAGCTCAAGGCTTAGAAGTCACCAATGGTTCTTTCTTATTGATATAAAGATTTTGTTACAAATCAGAACCAAAGCCCTTTTTTTATCCAACAATTTCGTAGAGTTTTCCCCCAGCAAGAATGTGAGCCAGTATGAACTTTAGGAGAACTTTAGTGTAGAAAGCTTGTATTGCTTGAGTTTATTTTTTCATTGAGCAAGGTAGGTATTTATAGAATTTTTAAAGAAAAGTTTCCTCATCTAACATGGACCATTTAGGTAACTTTTCAAAAGATATTAAATCATACAATCAATTTTAAAAATCATCCCGTAAGTTTGAAATTCAAAAATTCTCCACAGAGTTAGTCGACTGACTCACTCAACTGGGTCATTTTTGTACTAGTTAGTTGGCTAGACAGACTATAATAACCCAAATAATTATTGGAATTAAATAATAAAAGAAGAGGGAAAGGAAAATTTCAAAAAGGATTTAAAAGGTCTCATCGATGAATGCAGGACTTCGTCGACGAGTATTCTACTGGGAATCGTCGATGTAGACACGTGTCTTGTCAAAAAAAAGTTACCAAGAGGGGGTTTGGTAGTCTAAAATTCATTGACGAGGGGTTCATGTTCGGCAAAGAAATTCCTTCATGGACTCATCGACGAGATGATGTGTCTCATCGATGAGATGACGTGTCTCGTCGACGAATTTAGGTATATAAGTAAGCCAAAAATCGGATTTTTCGCAGAAAATTGCACAAGAACTCTCTCCTTCTCTCTCTCTCTCTCTCTCTCTCTCTCTCTCTCTCTCTCTCTCTCTCTCTCTCTCTAAAAACCGACCCTTTCCCCTTCTCTCTTCGATTTCGGCTTCATTTCTTACCGATTCGATGATCCGAGGCCACCACGACACTCCTGGGAAAGTTCTCTTCAAGTCTGCCGGAGTGGATCGTTGGTGGGGCTGACTTGAACTCCATCCCAATTTCAGGGTAAGACTTTTTATTTAGTATTTACCTTTCCTACAGTTGTAGAAAATGTAGTACTCGAAGAAATACTGAAGTTTTGATTAGGGAGATGTTGTTTTCAGGGCTTTGAACGGGGAAATTTGTGAGTGTAGGACCAGTCATTTTAGGGGCTTTCTAGTAGTCGGGTAAGGGAAATATGTTATGCCAGTTAAAATATAGATTTTTACTGGTAAAATATAGTATATGTTTATGGGTTTTTAGAGTAGGAAATTATACAGTTTTATAAATTATATTTAATGAGTTTTAATTATTGTGTGGCATGAGAATATTGATATAGTACAAAATTCTACACAGCTTTTTATAGAATTATGATTATATAGTTTCTACAGAATCATGATATACAGATTATACAATTTTATTACAAAACTATGGCTACAAAGTACTTACAAAATCATGATTTACAATATATATACAGAAAGATGTTTTTACAGTATTTTTAGGATCATGATTTATAGTATATACAAACAGGAAGATGTTTTACAGTTTTCATAGTACCATGATTATACAGTTTAAAGAACCATGATATACAGATCATAGAACAATGACATACAGAAATATAGTTGATGCAGAAATACAGTTTATTACAGCGTCGTGGTTAATATAGTTGATACAAGATCATGACAAAATAGATAGATTTTATATAGAAATGTATTATATAGTACAGACCTTAATGGACCAGTATAGATCAGTTTACAAAGCACGGTACCGTAGCTATTTACAGTTCAAAGTGCAACCACATAACTCAAATAGTATGTGGATTTACAGCAGTTGATCATGCTTATGTAGTGGACAGGCTCCCCGTCAGTTAGGGTTGAGAAGGTTGATCTAAATTTTGGAGTATAATGACTTATCCTAGTAGGCCAGCCAGTGATAGGTCTTGCCTACAGGCCACACAACCCTATCATGAGTGGTTAAATCATGACATACAGTTATCCATCCAGGGAAATTTTCTCAGTTATTATATGTATATTCAGAAATACAGAAACATTAGATGTATCTATGAATATTAGAAGTATTATGAATAGAAATTCCTAAAGACAGTTATGTTAAGTAATATAGGTATGAGCTATACTATATGTTATCTATACATGTTTTCTCAAATTTAGTTATCTATGGTATTTCTAGTTTAGATTTTACAAATATATAACTCATTTGCCACACACTAGCAATAGCATATTTTGTCTTACTGAATGTTGTCTCATCCTAGTGATTTAACATTTTTTCTGGTGATCTAGTTAGGCGAGCAGATCAGGCTCGTAGATAGAGGGGCTACAATACTACCCTATCTGTAGGGTGAGTATTTTAGGAGGTTATTTTTGTATAGCCCTAGTTTCAGTTGAGGATATTTTTGGGAATAGTTGTATGTATATTTTTGGAAATATCCTGACACTCTGGTATTGTATATATATGGTTATGGTTTTATGAATTCAACTTCTCGCTGCTTAGGTTGTTTGTTGTGTCTCAGATTCCATGGGTCCTATCTAGACCATGATGAGAGTTTGATTTATATTAAAAGGTATTAGAGTAGTGAAATTTAATAGTATATAATTATATATTTATAAAAAAAATCAGGTCGTTACATAGGCGGCTAACACCATTCTGTCTCTTCAAAAAATAGTTGTCAGTCGGCTGACTGAACCACGTTCAAAATGGTCAGTTAGCTGGGTATTGTCGTTCAACTGGGTGTTTTCAGTTCATCGAGTCAGTTGGTTAGATAGTTAACTTTGCTGTAGGTTTCCTATCAATCGGCTAACTGAACCACATTAAAAAATGGTTAGTCGGCTAGGCATTGTCAGTCGGTTGGGTGTTTTCGATTCATCTGGTCAGTCGGTTGGGTAGTCCTCTCTTTTCAAATATTTTTTATTTCTAATTTTTAAAATCTAGTTTACTTGAAAAACTCAATTATAACTTTTCAAAAACATTTTCAAGAGTTTTTCAAGTGCTGGTCTCTAAGTCTTTGTATCTAAAGGAGTTTCACATATCTAAATAATAATGACTTAAAGTACTTACAAATATCCTTCTAAGCATGATCTCCTAAATCACTAAGTCTTGCAGTCTCTTGAGGTTCAGTCTTTACTTCAAGATCTACTTTGTCTTTAAGTTCTTCATTTGTTGTTCATTGCTTCAATATACTGAGAAGCTTTCACTTGATTAATATCCTAAAGATACATCCTTTGAGATGATCAACTACTTGGATGCAAATTACGCTGGATGTAAAATAGACCGAAAAAGTACAAATGGTACTTACCACTTCTTAGGACAATCTCCGGTATCTTGGTTTTCCAATAAACAGAATTCCATGGCATTATCTACTATTAAGGCTGATTACATGGCAGCGGGTAGTTGTTATGCACAAGCACTGTATATGAAACAATAGCTCAAGGATTTCAATTTGGAATATTCGGTTGTGCTTGTTAAATGTGATAATACCAGCACCATTAATATTTCAAAAAATCCTATATCTCACTCTAGAACCAAACATATTGACATTAGACATCATTTTCTTAGAAATTATGTGCAAAAGGAATATATTATTCTTGAATTCGTAAACACGGATGAAGAATGGGAAGATATTTTCACAAAACCTCTTTCAGAGGATAGGTTCATCTCAATATGATGAGAATTAGGTTTATTATACTATAGAGAGGTGATTTGAGAAAGGAAAAGTGCATAAGAATGAGTGGTTGAGTCAATAGAGCAAGTAAGTCAAACTTATTGAAGGATAGGCGACTCACCATTAGCCCTCAGTCGACCATACTTACACTAACTTGCGAATATCTCAAGTTCAAGCACATCAAGCGACTGACTCTTCGAGATTAGTCGGACTGACTCACTATTGACTTGTAGGTTAGTCGACTGAGAGTATTAGGTCAGTCGACTAACCTATGGAGATATAAATAGTTTATGTTTATAAAAACCCTAATTTTTCGAACCTCAGTCTACCAACTCTCGTCTTATCCTCTCCCGAAGTCTTCTCCTTCACTTCCAAGTGCTCTCCCATGAAGATTTCTCTGTTTAATCTTCAAAATACCTCCCCATCTTTCTTCCTAGACTCATTTTAGAAGTTTCTACTGAACATTTTCTTCCAGAACAATGCCAAAGACCAAAACATAGGCAAACCAAGGTTCTACCTTAGGGAACGATGATACCCAAGACATTGAGAAGTGATTGATCACTTCATAAGCCAGGAGAATGTAAGGGGAACATATTATATATACCGAACCTATTCTCAGTAAGATTTTAGATGTTTCATTTATTAGAGAGGATTTTCCCTATATCTTGACATTATTTGATGCTTTGGGTTGGGAGAGATTTATCACATATCAAGCTAGGTGTGTTTACCCAAATTTAGTTAGGCAATTCTATGTAAAATTGACAAAGGGTGAAAATGTGTATTCCACAGTGGTCATGAATAAGACATTCGTTGTAACACCTCAAACACTGACCATTACACTTAGAATCCAAGAAGGCGAGTTTGAATGTCAACAACTTGGACAATCTTGGATTATAGTCCAAGACTTCACTCTTGAGGAATTTTTACCGTTTACAATGATCGAAGAACCTATTTATTTTGGTCACCCTCCGCTATACAGGCAACCAAATTGAAAAATTAGGATAATACATAGCCTCATTACCTATAACATATTTCCTAGGGTAGGGTCCCGTGACCATCTATTCTACTTAGATTGTTTCATAATGTCGTGTTCGTATAAGGGAAAATGCCTTGATTTTCCAAGTTTGATTCTGAAATGGATGATATCAAGAGAAGAAGCAAGAAGGGTAATTCTTCCATATGGTGGAATTTTAACCTTGATTTTTGAACATTTAGGAGTCACTACCTGATTCACCTTGTTCATTAAACAAAACCATTATGATTACTTTACATCTACTACTATTAAGCAAATGGGAAATGAAAAGTATCAAGAACATATATGGTTGCCTAAAGGTGGTAAGGCACATAGATCTAATGTGGGATTTCAGGCTGCCCAACAGCAGGCTCTAGAACCACAACAAGATGTACCATAAGCAACCAATGCTCCTTCGTGGTTTGTAGATTATCTTTAGCACATGGATTCACAATTGAGTGCATTTCGTGGTGAAATGATTACAAATTCTAGTGCACTTCAGTCCATTTTCCCTTCCAACTTCATTGCTTTTGATCAAAGGCTCAAACACCTTGAGAGCAATATAGGCGGCTCTTCTTCGTCAAGAGGGAAGGCTCCCATAGAGACAACCTCAGGTGGTGATGATGATGCTGATGATGATGAGGAGGAGGGTACTGCATCGATGGTGGTGACTAAAATGCTGAAGACTAAATTTTCTTAATCTCTTTTCTTAGAAACAATTGGATTGTAATATTTTTTTTTGCTACAGACCTTGACAATACTCTTTTATCTTTTGCTACTTCCTCTTACTGTTTATTTTGGATATTTTGTAATCCATGCTGCTTATGATTTTTTTTGCGTACTTTTTGCATGTTGATTATTAGATATCCTGATTGGACATTTTGAAAGATGTTTAACTTAAGAATTGCATGCTGAATTTTCGACCATATATTTGTGAACTCATAGTTGATTTTTGGTCCTAAGATGATATGCATGTCATTTTTCTGAATTCATTCTTTTTGTTGATGTCAAAAAGGGGAGAAGTGTGTGGCAAAATGATAAGTCATGTTAGGAGAAATGAGTAGGCAAAATGATTTTGATACAATGACATGAGTTAACATCTTAGATTTCCATGGTACATGCTATACATTTTGATGAGATGTTCATGTTGAATATGTTTCCCTTGTTAATGTACTAAATAATGAATAGTGACTAAAGGAGATATTAGATTCAAGGGGAGTAATGTGTGATAGTTTGTTACATGTTATTCTAAAATTCTAACATAATCTTTGAATTGTTAATATTCATGTAATGACTTGTTAAGGGAAATCTTAATGTAAGGGGGAGCCTTATTAAGGTTTTTTCATTTTGCTCCTTATTTGTCATCATAAAAAGCAAGGAGATTGTTGGCCTAACAAGGCTTAATCTCGTTTTGGTGACAACAAATAAATGAAGTCAAGTGATTCTACTTGAAAAAATATGCTGAAACTTGGACTTAAAGTTACAAGTCATGAGGAATATGAAAAATATTGAAGTATTGATCAAAGCTCAAATGGATATTGAAAGCTTTACTATTGGATTTTTGAGTCCAATCTTTGTTTTGATGATGACAAACCAGTAGTATCTTATGTGTGTGTTTTTTAGTGCGTGAACAGGTATTATTCAGGTCATACATAAGATCAAGAGAACATGGAAGCCAAGGCAGATCTAAAAGCACAAATCTATCATATTCCATGGAGTCAAAAAGCAAAGAAGGAAGAAGAAGACATAATGTTTTAGTTTTGTATGCATTTATTTTTCTATATGGTCTGTAATATATTGCATCTACATGCATGATATGAATGTAAGCTCAAACAGAACCGTAGACAGACAGACACTAGGTTTTTTAGGGCAAATTAAAATGCCTAGACCTTAGAGAGATCCTAGGACCCTACACTTCACTTAAGGAAAATAACATAGGTAAAATATAACCTAGGTTGAAAATTGAAGGGGATTCAGGTGACAAAACTTGGTAGTACATTTAGCCTCAGTGGAACAAATGTTGGACAAAGTCAATAAGTTGACGTAAGTTCAGGCGATCGAACCGAATTGGTCGTAGTGCCTTCAGTCAACCAAACATATACTAAGACTTGGTTCAACAACTTGGGCGCCAAAACTTCTGCTTTGAAAATACCCTTGGGCAATCGAATTGGCAAGTTCGGGCTACCGAACATACGAATGGGCTACCGAACCTCGAGCGTTTGGAAAATCGCCCAATTCAGCCAACCGAATGTATTTTTTGTCCCTTGAACATTGAAAAATTGCTTTTTCTTATGTGTTTGTTCGGGCAACCGAACCTTGGGCTGGGTTAATCAAAACTCTAGGCTTGGGGTATTTTTAAATGCTAAAATGGGTTTAAAATTTAATTAAACTTTTCAAATAATACCCAGCGTGTCCCCAACGGTCAAAAATTTCCCAGACTCTATATATACCCCTTCAAAAGAAGAGATTAGTAACTTTGATTAACTCCAAAATCTTCTCAAATTATTTTGTTAATCAAAGTTCCTCCAACTAATTTTTAATGCAAAAATCTTTTCTTTGGGGCAAAATGTTTTAATCTCTCCAACTATCTTTCATTCTTTCTTTGAAAATCATTTTTACAAGAGAGTATTTATTTGGGCATTTAGTTTACATTCAAAGCATCAATACTCTCATTTACTCTTTACTTTGAAAATTTCTTTGAGAGTAAACTTTGCGATTTCTCCACATATTTCCACAGTAAATATGTTGTTGAAGAAATATATTTTTGCAACCATGCCTTCATTGGAAATAATATTTATATTACAAAAATCATTTTGAGAAACACACCCTTTCTCTTCTAAGCATTAATTTCATATCATATTAGAGAGTGCATGTTTTATTGAGCTTTATTGTGTACATTTTTGCTTGTATGAAGAAGCATCTTTATATGTATTAAAAATTTTTCTAGTGTAATGTTTGGGTTCAGCCCATAATTAAACTAGGGAGTCTCAACCTCATAAGTGAGACCGGTTCGGTTCAGCATGAAAATTGAACTTGGGAATCTCAGCCCCATAAGTGAGATCAGTTCGGTTCAACCCGAAAATTGAACTAGGGTTTTCCTTGCCCAACAAGGAGATGATGTAAATGGCTTCTACTCCGCCAGTTTAAGTGGGCAGGTTTAGTGGAATCCTTGGCAAGTATGCCCATGGAGGGGATGTAGGCTAGTTTGGCTAAACCTTGATAACAAATATGTGTGTCACTCTCTCTCTCTCTCTCTCTCTCTCTCTCTCTCTCTCTCTCTCTCTCTCCCTCTCTCTCTCTCTCTATCTATCTATCTATCTATCTATCTATCTATCTATCTCTATCTTATTTAAATTCCTGCACTCTAATTTTAGCATGTGTGAAAACTAAGGTGTAGTTCCAAGAGGGGGGTGAATTAGGTTATTTAAATTTTCTTTTAATTTTTTTAAGATTCTTAACCTCTTATTGATTTAACAATCACAAAGCAAAGTGTTTACTTATTCAATCCTCAAACCAAAAACCCATTTATTAAAACTTAATCTCTCAATCAAACAATTGATTTACCAAGCACAAGTCAATATATGCACTGCAGTACTATCAAGATTAATTTAACCTTTAATACTTAGTTAGCTCAACAACTTTGGAATATCAACACACCCTAATCAATATCAAACTTTAAACCATTCAACCACAATATATTCAATCACTATATAAGCTTTAGCTTTTAGATAAGTTTCAGCCTTTGTAGCACTGTGTATATGAAATTTGATTCAAGCCCTGCAAAGAATGAATTTGATAATCAATATAAGATCCACACTCTTCCCAAAAGTCATATTTCAAATAAACCTTCCGTTAATAGGTTTTGGGTTATTAACTAATCAATGTACTCCCTTAAGGTTTCTGCAAATTATTGATTAACCAACGTACTCCCTTTTGATTTCTGCAATTCGAGAAGTAAATTAAATTCAACTTATTTAAAATCCAATCCATGTAGTTTTTATGATTAAGAAATATAAATCATCCACACAATTAATCTATGCTGAAAATAAAGAGAGTAAGGGAAAGAGAGTGACACTGGGTTTTTACGAGGTTTGGCTTATCCCCAACCAATGTCATCCCCTTTGGCGAACTGCCTAAGGATTCCACTATACCAGTTCCTTTCCAGGCAGAACAAAACTGTTACACACTCTTTTAGTAGGTTAGAGTAATCACCTCTCCAAGTGATACCCCATGCTTAGGCACTCCCTCAATAAGCTAGAGTAGTCACCTCTCTAAGCGATACCCCGTGCTTGGTCAATGATTCAACAACCTGGAATAATCAAAAACAAGAAACAAGAGTTGCGTACAATAATGCTTTCGCACAAAGCAGATTAGTACAATTTCAATCACTATGCACTTCAAAATTTAAATATCAAAGTGAAATAAGATGAAGCTCAAGATTAGATTTCACCAAGGTTCCTTCTTAGATGATGATCAGCAGTAAAGACCAGAGTATGATGGATTCATCACTTCATACTATCTCAACAAATCAGTTTTACGATGAGTGAGCAAGAGAAGATTTAAATAAAAGAGCTTGAATGTTGATATTATGCTTGGGTAACTATTTCCTTGGGTTAAAGGAGTATTTGTAGAGTTCTTAGAGTGAGTTTCCTTATTTCCTAAGTTGCTTGGAGTGTCCCCAAAGTTTTTATAACGTTCACATTTGAAAAAAATATTTTTAGAATTTTCCCGTTGAAGTTCAAAATTTAAATTTCCGTAGGGTCAATCGGCTAGACAGGCGACTGGATAAGTGTTTTATAGAGGGTCAGTCGGCTAGATAGGCGACTGAGACCTTCCTGTCTGCCAAAAATTAATTCCATTAAATTATTAGTTGGCTTACTGAACACAGTTCAAAAGTATCAGTTGGCTAGGCAGACCCTCTTGTCAGTTGGCTGACTGATCATAGGTCAAAATGGTCAATCGACTGGGCAGTTATTCAACTATTATATTTGTCAGTGGGTTGAGAAATTTCAGAGCATTCTGGTCAGTTAGCTGACCAATCAACTTTTTCCAAAACTTCTATTTTTTAAGATTTTAAACCTTTTGTTATTTGAAAAACTTAAATGTGATTTTTCAAAAACATTTTCCAAGGTTTTTAAAAACTGGTCTCTAAGTCTTTGTTGTATCCTAATGAGTTTCAAAGTATTTCATAAGATATTTAAAATATGAAGTACTTACATAAAGATTTCTAGGACTTTTGAAATTCTTGGCACTTAAGTCTTCATGTTTTTTCTTTGGCTCTCTTGACTTCAAGTTTTGTTAGATCATCTTTGCATCCGTGCTTTGATTCTTTAAGCTTTATATGAAGATTTCTTTGAACATAAGCTTTGAATCATCCTTATGAGTATTTGACCTTGCGTTCTCATACTTGAATCCTGAAATGTCATCACTTAACCAAATATGTTATGTTCCACTTGTTTGTTAGCATCAAAACAGGACGTTAAGTCGTGTAAGGCCAGCAATCTCCCCCTTTTTGATGATGACAAGCAAGGAGCAAAAATTTGAGTAAGCCTTAAAAAGCCCCCCCCCCCCCCTTACAATAAGCATCATCTTAACAAACTTAGTTAGATCAAGATCAATTTCAAAAACTCTTTTACTATCATACTCATTACATCATTCAAGTTCAAGATCTTTCAATATCAAATACTTCTCCCCCTTTTTGATACATATATCATGTTTCAATACCATGCTCAAATTTTGCTTAAAACTTCTCCCCCTTTTGACATCAATCAAAAAGAGTAAGATATAAAAAATGATTAGGTTGAAATAAAATCATGTTTTAAGCATATGAACATATGAACACACACTTCCTAATATATTGTAATATAGTATATGTAGTGTGCTTCAATAGTCAAATAGTCATGCATATTTCATATTTGTCATTCATATTGCATATGTGTTGTGACATCTTTAAATTCACAATCAAGCATATGTTGCACAACATTCATATTAGCTAAAAATACTTCAAAAGTCATATTTTTCATTCATAATTCATCATTCTTTCAAAATTCTTTCCCTCTTTGACATTAATTCATGATACCAATTGAAAATTAAGGAAAAATCATAATACAAGCAATGAGTCATAATACTCCTCCAATTATGCTTTTAAGTTTATCATCCCATGCTTCAAATATTGATTCATATCATATATGTGCTCATGGATACTAATATCAAATACCAGTATCATGTCAATATCATCAATATCATAACATGCTCATGGATATAACTATGTTTTCTTACTCAAATACCAATTGATATATTCATGGATACCAATATACTTCATAGATACCAATGCTAATGTCACATCATGCATTGCTTATGGATACGTAATTATTTAGATGCCAATTTTTCAATTTAATTTTCTCTCCTTTTTGACATTAGTTAACATAAAGAAGATTATCAATAAGCACATGCAGTCTAGTACAAGGAGCAGCATAAGACAAATAAGTGTATCTATGTGATCCATCATTAGCATGTATGGTCAAGAATTAATTTCATATTCATATATCATCAAAATCATGCTCAAATTTTCAATACATAGTGAGCCATAAATCATTAATATAAGTCAAATCCTTTTCATGTCATTGGCACTATCAAGATATCATCATGTAAGCATGTAGCATAACATATAAGCAGGGAGTTTATCATTGTTATTCGCATTGTACTACAATTTTGCTCAAGTGTTTCTTATTCTCAAATATATTTTCTTAATCAAAAACTCATGCAATAAGTTCATACTTTCTTACTCTTGATTTCATATAAATTCCTAAAATTCATATTGTTTTCCACATCTTTAATACTTTCTAAGTTAAGCCTTGTATGATTCATTCATTAATTGAGGCTAACAATTTTCATTAATCAAAAACTCATCTTTGAGATTTTTTTCTTATTTCATCTTGTTACCCATACTTTCTTGTGTTTGGATGGTTTAACAAAGGATGTTCCTTTTACTTTCCATACTTGTTTAGTTCTCACACCCTTTCTTTTTAATGGACATTCGAACTTAATATGCCCCTTCTTCTTACATAGAAAGCATGTGGTGTGAATATAGGCATTAGAAGAGGTTCTAGCATAATTTTTAAAGGCTTTTGCAAAGTATCCCATGTAAAGATTCTTTTTTCTTTTATTTTCAATTCCATTGAATCCTATGCCTTCTTTATTTGAGGACATTCTTCGTGATCCAATCATTTTGCCAATGTTTTATTTTCCTCTTGTAAAATTGTAAATGATTTTGGCTTAATCCTCATTTTTCTTCTTAATATCATTTATTTCAGAATTTTCTACGTTTTTACCCTTTTCTATCACCTTTTCTTGGTTTTGAGACATCTTAGTAATTTTATTCTCTAATTCAGAAATATATAAGTCTTGTTTCATTTTCCATGGAAGTTTTGGACTTTAAATCCTCTAGTTCTTTTATTACCTTCTTATTCTTGCTTGCTTTCTAGTCTATGAATTTTTAAATCTTTTTCACTTTCAACAAGCTTTAAAGATTCCAGCTCTTTCGTAACTCCTTCATTCTTGTTCTTCAATGATGTGTATCGTTTAGTTACATTAACTAACATCTTATGTACTTTGAATAGATCATTTTGTAACTCTTCATAAGATGGCATGCTCTCATTATTGGATTTATTAGATGAAACACTACTATATTCATTAACCGATTTGGATGAAAAACTTTTTTCTTCATCATTGTCCTATGCCATAAAGCAAGTATAAGCAACTTCTTGGTCACTTGATTCACTTTGTAAACTACTTGTACTCATGTTGTCCCAAGTAGTGGCTTTCATTGCCTTTTTCTTTTTCTCTCTGGAGTCCTTCTTAAGTTGTGGACACTCCAATTTTATGTGTCCATCTTTCTTACAATTATAACATGTTGGGGGATCAACCTTTGATTTGGAGTTCCGAATTTTTCTTCATTGAATCCTATGTCTTCTTCATTTGATTTGGATTTTGAGTTCCGAATTTTTCTTGTGAATTTATTCTTCCTTCTAAGAATTCTTGCTAGCTTCTTGGACATGTAGGCTAATTCATTTTCATTCATCTCATCTTCATCTTCATCACTATAGATTTTGTTTGATATTTTAAAAGCAATAGATTTTTGGGCTTTAGATTTTCCACTTCTTTCATTCATTGCCATTTCATATATGAGGAGAGAACCTGTTAATTCATCTAGGGAAGTGTTTTTCAAATTTTTTCCTTCAGTTATTGTTGTGGCTTTTGGTTCCCATATGCGTGGCAGCTCTTTAAGAATTTTATGGATCATCTCATAGGTTGAGTATGTTTTTTCCTAAAGCATTAAGGGAGTTTATAATATGTGTGAACCTAGTATACATGTTTGTAATTGATTCATCCGGGTTCACTTGAAGGCTTCGTATTCACTAGTTAACATATCGATCCTATTATCCCCTACATCAATAGTACCTTCACAGGTTACTTCTAATTTATCTCATATTTCTTTGGCTGATTTGCAAGCCATGACCCTATTGAATTCATTTATATCAAGAGCACAATATAAAGCATTCATAGCACTTGAATTTACTTGCAACATCTTATGGTCATTGTCATCCATGTCTTTTTCTTCTTTGGGTACTTCTTTTCCATCTACTAGGTTAGTAGGGATTAAGTCACCATGTGTGACTACCTTCGATGCCTTCCAATCCATTGTTTGAAAATAGATTCTCATACATTGTTTCCAAAATGTATAGTTTAAACCACAAAAGATGGGAGGCCTAATTGAGGATTGACCCTCTCCAAAGAGAGCTACGCCTAAGTGGGCCATATAGAACTTTATGTAGCTTCTAGTTAGGATTTGCTACAACCCTGCTCTGATACCAATTGAAAACTAAGGTGTAGTCCCAAGAGTGGGGGTGAATTAGGTTATTTAAATTTTCTTTAATTATTTTTAAGATTCTTAACCTCTCGTTGATTTTACAATCACACAACAAAGTGTTTACTTACTTATTCAATCTTCAAACCAAAACACAATTTTTTAAAACTTAATCACCCAATCAAACAATTGATTTACCAAACACAAGTCAATATATGCACTGCAGTACTATCAAGATTAATTTAACCTTTAATAATTAGCTTAACCACAACTTTGGAATATCAACACACCCTAATCAATATCAAACTTTAAACCATTCAACCACAATATATTCAATCAATATATAACTTTTAGCCTTTGTAGCCCTATGTATATGAAATTTGATTCAAGCCCTATAGAGAATGAATTTGATCTTTCTTTATGATAATCAATATAAGATCCACACTCTTCCCAAAATTTAGATTTCAAATAAACCTTCCATTAATAGGTTTTGGGTTGTTAACCAATCAACGTACTCCCTTAAGGTTTCCGCAAATTATTGATCAGCCAACGTAATCCCTTTTACTTTTCGCAATCCCAAAAATAAATTAAACTTCAACTTATTTAAAATCCAATCCACATAGTTTTTATGATTAATAAATATAAATTATCCACACAGTTAATCTATGTTGAAAATAAAGAGAGTAAGGGAAACAGAGTGAGACTAGGTTTTTACAAGGTTTTATCCCTAGCCTACGTCCTCGCCTTAGGTGAACCACCTAAGGATTCCACTATACCAGTTCCTTTCTAGGGGGAACAAAACTGTTACACTCCTTTAGTAGGCTAGAGCAATCACCTCTCCAAGCAATACCCCACGCTTGGTCAACGATCTAACAACCTAGAATCGTCAAAAAAAAGAAACAAGAGTTGCATATAATAATTCTTTCACACAAAGTAGATTAGTACAATTTTAATCACTATGCACTTCAGAATTTAAATATCAAAATTAAATAAGATGAAGCTCAAGATTAGATTTCACCAAGGTTCCTTCTTAGATGAAGATCAGTAGTAAAGACTAGAGTAGGATGGACTCAGCACTTCATATTATCTCAGCAAATCAATTTTTCAAAGAGTGAGCAAGAGAAGATTGAAAATAGAGAGCTTGAATAATGATATTATGTTTGGGTAATTATTTCCTTGGGTTAAAGGAGTATTTATAGAGTTTTTAGAGTGAGTTTAGTTGTTTCCCAAGTTGCTTGGAGTGTCTCCCAAGTTTTTATAATGTTCACATTTGAAAAATTAATTTTTAGAATTTTCCTGCTGAAGTTCAAATTTTAAATTCCCATAGGATCAGTTGGCTGGACAGACGACTACGTAAGTGTCTTATATAGGGTCAATCGGTTGGACAGGCGGCTAAGACTTTTCTGTCTGTTATAAATCAATTCCATTAAATTGTCAGTCGGCTAATTGAACACAGTTCAAAAGTGTCAGTCAGCTGGACAAACCCTCTTCTCAGTTAGCTGACTGATCATAGGTTAAAATGGTCAGTCGGCTGAGAAATTACTAAGCATTCTAGTCATTCAGCTGACCAGTCAAATTTTTCCAAAACTTCTTTTTTTTTAAGATTTTAAACCTTTTGTTATTTGAAAAACTTAAATGTGACTTTTCAAAAAAAAATTCCAGGGTTTTTAAAAAATGGTCTCTAAGCCTTTGTTGCATCCTAATGAGTTTCAAAGTATTTTATAAGATATTTAAAATATGAAGTACTTACATAAAGACTTCTAGGACTTTTGACATTAAGTTTTCATACTTTTCTTTGGCTCTCTTCCTTTGCTTTTCTTTGGCTCTCTTTACTTCAAGCTTTGTTAGGTCATCTTTGCATCCATGCTTTGATTCTTTAAGCTTTATATGATCATCTTTCTTTGAATATAAGCTTTAAATCATCCTTACGAGTATTTGACCTTTTATTCTCATACTTGAATCCTAAAATGTCATCACTTAATCAAATATGTTAATTTCCACTTGTTTATCAACATCAAAACAGGAAGTTAAGCCTTGTAAGGCCAACAATGTGTATGAATGTTTATTTGATGTCATAATTATTTACATACACACATTTGATTTAAATAAGATACACTGCATACGTGTATGTCTTCATTTATTGTTTTATTATTTTTTATACACGCGTGTATATTGGATGACATATGATTTGTTGTGAATCGGTGAAATGCTTAATTTAGCCAAAAGTTTTTAAAACCCAATTCACCTCCCCTCTTTAGATCACACCAATTCCAATATTTACAACATGAACACTTAGGAACTTAGATAGTTTTATTTTGATTAAGTCTCATATAGCTACTTCTATACTCGAAATTGAATTTGAAGGTCTTAGGATTCATTCTGGACCTAGAAACCTGTTTTTAAAACATGGAAAATATTTTCATAAAGTCTAAAATAAGTTTTTCAAGTTACAAATTTAAGTTTTGGAATTAAGAATTTGAAAAACACTAACTAGTTAGTGGCCAAGCGACTAATGACTTTGCATCAGGCTATAGATATGATACTAACTTTGTTAAATAGAAGAATAAAATGGGATTAGGCAATTGAACCATCGGGGTTAGGCAACTGACCTGCTACTCACTGTGTATCTAGCAACTAGGTTTCTACCCTAGATAACTCGATATACCCCCATGACACGAAAGAGTGTGTGGCCCCTGAATCAAATAAAACAACGGCTTTATATGATAAAATAGTAATAGTACCTATCACGAGATTGCCCATAGCCTCAACATCTCCCGACGTCAACGCATAGACCATCGTCGGGGCTATGTTCCTCTTCTGGCCTCCTTGGGGTGCCTGGTTATTCCACTATAATGGTCTAGGAGCTGGTGCATTGATCAACAGCCCATGACATAACCATGCAATGTGTTCGGGTCTCCCACACCAATAGTAAACATTCTCTCCCACACGGCATTCCCCCACATGTCTCCTACCACACTCCTGCCGCATCTAGGACACATGGGATAAGTCTACTCGCCCTGATACCCATGGTTCCCCATCACCTACCTATAACCTCCTCCATAACGGTCCCCTCTCCATGGGCCTTGACTAGAACCCATTTGAAATCCAAGGGGTGTGGGCCTCTTTCTCTAGCTCTATATCCCAGCACACTTTTTCCTGCTCACCCATGCTACAGTGGCCCTATCTACCAATTCTGAGAAATCCTACTCTTTTAGAACTGTCACCTATTCATAGACTTCTTCTCCTAAGCCTCTCTCAAACTTCTTTTCCTTCTTAGCCTCATCTAGGACAATATATGGGGAAAAACGCGACAGCTCAACAAATTTTGCCTCGTATTGGCTAAACTGTAAGATGCCCCTGGGTCAAATTCAAGAACTCTTTCACCTTGGTTTCTCTAATGGTGGCAATAAAGTAGTGATCAAATAAAATTTCTTTAAAACGGCCCCATGTTGTGACTATTAGCACTAGCCTCTACTGCTCAAGCAATTTCACTATTGTCCACCACTTCTCAGCCTCTCCTGTCAACCTATACGTGGCATATAAGACCCTCTGTTCATCAGTGCAGTGCAGCACCGTCAGTATTTTCTCAATTTCTTGTATCCAGTTTTTCGCAACTGTGGGGTTAACTCCCTCTGAGAATGCCAGAGGATGCATGCCCATGAATTGCTGGATTGTGCATCCCTAATCTCCTAACGGGCATCCCTGCTCCCTAGAAGTTCGTTCTATCTCAGCCATAACCTACTGAGCTACATTGTGCAACACTGCTTCTAAATCACTGCTGCTTATACTAGAGGTCCTTGCACCATCATCACCACTAGCATAAGCACTGCTATTTCCAGGGTCCATCCTGAAAATTAAAAAAAAAACATAAACATAACTTGAGGACACTATCTTCATAACATAAAAAATATATTTGCCTAACTAAAATCTCATATCGTCAATTAACCTAACACCCTTATTCTCAATTTAAGATTCAATCATGTAATTTAGAAACAAACCCGACGATAGTTTACCATGGTTTTCCTAAAATCATCATTCCAAGAAAATCAAAGAAACCACCACGAAGTTTCTGCCCCTAGACTGCAGAACCAAAATCCTAAATTCTTATTTTAATTCCCAAGATAGACTCACTAAAATCCTAATCTTCTCATTTCCTATCCTCTTCAAGATCTATTCCTATACTCTGGTATTGTTTTTCACTGTGCTCTAAAGTCTACAGAACCTAAAAACCTAGGATCTGATACCAAGATTGTGACGACCCCTAAATTACTACAATTTTTTTTACATTTATATATTCTTTTTTTTTTGCAACAACGTTTATTACTCTTATACCCATAATGATCTTAACTATAACGTCTCGGAACCAAAGTGGTACCAAGAATACTTGTTCATAAACCATACCATCTATGCAGTGGAAAACATAAAATACTTAAACCTTATTTACAATACCATAGTTTTAGTATTTCCCAAAAATATACATATACATCTCCCAAAAATCCATAAGAACTCCTAAGGACTACTCAAAATACAACTCCGAATAAAACACTTACCCTGCAACTAGGGCAATACTAAAGTCCCCTCTATCTCGTAGCTCGCTCCGCACATCGGTCTGGATTTCCTGGAATGTTTGAATTTCTAGGGTGAGACACCTCTCAATAAGATGAATATGTTATTATCAGTGTGTGGAAAATGAGTTCACATGAATAATACATTTACTAATCAAGCCGTAATTGAGATAACATTTTAAGGTAAGACATATCATAACTCACACCTATGTCACTTAAAAATACAAGTATTTCTGAATTTTCTATTTAATCATATACTTTTAGCTATAATATTTATAGTTTCTATTTTTTGTAAATCTACATACATATATATAGCTGTAAAATTTTCCCTAGATGGATAACTATATATCATGAATTAACCCCACATGATTCGAGTTGTGTGGCCCGTGGGCTAGACTTAGCTTTGGTTGGCCTACCACGCTAAGTCAAATTGTAAACCTTTATAGTACGATTTGCTTACTCAACCTCGTCTTGACTATCAGGGAGCTCTTCGTCTCTCCTCTAGGGCACAATCGACTGTCATACCACACTCTATCTGAGATGTGTGGTTGCACTATCTATACTGTATTAGCTATGGTACCACGCTCTATAATCTATTCTGGTCCATCAGGGATCTAATATTATATAATACTATGTCTATATATTACTATTTTACCATGATTTTGAATAAACTAAAATAACCATGATTCTATATAAGCTGAAATATCATGATTCTATAATATCTGTATTACCATGATTCTGTAATATCTGTATTTCATGGTTCTGTAATATCTGAGTAATCATGGTTCTGTAAAAACTGTATGATCATGGTTCTGTAAACTGTATAATCATGACACTATAAAAGTTGTGTAAAACTCTATAATAAACTGATATATCTCATGCCACATAATTAAATAAAACTCATATACTATAATTTGTATTTTTTCGCTGTATCAGTGAAAATATATAATATATAGCATTTTTCCTAAAATCTAGATTTCTTAATTTTTCTGAAAATACATAACTTCATACCCATAATGTCATACTTCTAAATTATCCAAAAATCATATTCTGAAAGCACATAACTATATATATATATATATATATATATATATATATATATAAAATATTTTACTAGTAAAAATTTCTAAAATAACTGGCACAACATATTTCCCTTACTTGATTCTAGAAACTAAGCTCGCAAGGGTCCTAATCTACGTCTGTGGCATACGCGTAAAAACCTCTGTATTTATAAACCCTAAACCATGCCCACGACATTCAAAACTCCAAACCTTGAAATCGCATCATCCCCAATTCAATCAACTCAACCCCAATATATTTATTATTTAACACATTTCATAGGTCTACATATTCCAAATAATCATTTAAACCCTAAAATAACTTCCTTACCCTGATTTTCAAGTGGTGCCCAAGGACTCCAAATCAATAATCCGCTCCAATCAACTTGCAAAGAATCCCTCTAGATCATTGTGGCGGTTCCTGATAGTTGAAACAGGCTAAAACGGAGCCGAAATCAAAAAGAGAAGGGGGAGGAGCCATAACCTAGGGAGAGACAAAGTGAAGAGAGAAATTTTCTCTCACTGAAATGTGATTCTAGCATATATATATATATATATATATATATATATATATATATATATAGACTGCTAGCCACGTGTCCTCATCGATGAGACACATGTACTCATCAACGAGTCACAGAAGGGCATTTGTCGATGAAGATAATGGGTTCGTCAACGAATCCTTAATGACCTAAAATTCCTACTCTCAAGATCTCCTCTTCGACAATCGCAGGGCGATTATGGACGAGTCCCTACTGTGTACCCCTTCAAATTTACTTTTCCTTTCTTTTTTCCTTTTCCTTTATTATTTTCATAAAATAAATGCTCTGGGTCTCTACATTCTCCTCTCCTTATAAAATTTCATCCTTGAAATTTGTTATCTATCACATTTCCAACTTTAAGGGAAAACATTGTAATTTTATTAATTACGTTCACTTATGGCGAAGGAATATCGTGGTTACAAGGGATGGTTCTGAGAGATTACAATCATTCAAAGCAAATTCTCCCAAAACCATTCATAACCTAAAACCAAAAACACTACCTATCCTACCTTACACTGTACAAGTCAAAATACATACACTATCATTTACTTTTCCTTTTACTAGCTCATCTCTGAACTCAACTGAATATATGTGGATATCTCTGGTGCATCTGTTCCTCTAATTCCCATGAAACTTCCTCAATTGCATGGTTGCACCATAGTACTTTTACCAATGGAATCCTCTTTGTATGCAATCTTGTTCTTTCCTATACAAAATCTGTACTAGCGTTTTTTGGTAAGACAATGCACCACTAAGCTCCAGTGCTTCATAATTGATCACATAAGATGGATTTGGGACATATTTTCTCAACATGGATACATGGAATACATCATGGATTCTAAATAAAACCAGTGGTAAAGCTAACCTATAGGCAGCTGGACCTACTCTCTCAAGAATCTCAAATGGCATAATATACCTAGGGCTCAGCTTATCCTTCCTCCCAAATCTTATAACCCCTTTCATTGGTGCAACTTTAAGGAATACATGATCCCCTATATCAAACTTCAACTCTCGTCGGCGAGTGTCTGCATAGCTCTTCTATTGACTTTGTGCCATCCTGATTCTTTCTCTAATAAGTCTGACTTTATCATGAGTCTATGGTACCAGCTCTGACCCCAAAATCTATATTTCCCCAATCCCAATATAATAGGGATCGACACCTCCTGCCATATAACGCCTCATATAGTGTCATCCCAATGCTGGCCTGATAGTTGTTATTATAAGAAAACTCTAGCAGTGGCATAAACTGTATCGAACTGCCCCCGAAGTCTAGCACACATGCTCGTAGCATATCCTCCATAATATGTATTGTCCTTTCCGTCTGCCCATCCTTATGAGGATGAAATGTTGTGATAAATGTCAACTTAGAACTCATGGCCCTTTGCAAACTCCTCCAAAATTGTAATGTGAACTATGGGTCTCTATCCGATACAATGGACACTTGCACACCATGCAGCCTAACTATCTCATGTATGTACAACTCCGCCAGTCAACTCAAGGAGTAGTTAACTTTGATGGGAAGGAAATGGGTAGTTTTCATTAATCGATCCTCGACCACCCAGATGGTGTCCTATCCATGTAATGTGGGAAGTAACCCTATAACAAAATCCATAAAAATATGTTACCAGTTCCACTAAGGAATGTGGAAGGGCTGCAATTGTCCCGCCAGTCTTTAGTGCTTAGTCTTTACCTATTGACATGTCAAACACTACTCTACATACTCAACTATCTCTTTCTTCATATTGCTCCACCAAAGGAACTCCCAAAGATCCATGTACATTTTAGTACTTCCAGGGTGTACGACATACAAGGATCAATGCGCCTTCTCCAAGATGGTTCTTTTAATTACAACATCTGTAGGTATGCACAACCTAGTATCAAACCTCAGAGCACCATCATCAGAAATAGTAAAATCGGTTCTCTATCCACTCTCTATCCTATTCGTGATCTTTACTGTTTCTTTGTATTGCATCTAAGCAGTTTTGATTTTCTCCAGTAGCATCGGCTAAAGTATCAGGTTGGCAATAATTGCCTAGTGATCTCCCTCTACCAGCTCTAAACAAAATATTTCCATATCCATTATGGCCTGATTTCGCATCACCACTGCTGACATAAAGGCATTCCTCTATTTCTGAATCAACGCATCAACTACCACATTTGTTTTCCCTGTGTGGTAACTGGTAGTACAGTCGTAATATTGAATTGATTCCAACCATCTCCTCTGCCTCATATTCAACTTTTTTTTGTGTGAAGAAATATTTCAAACTCTTATAATTTGTAAAGATCTCACATTTTCCACCATACAGATAATGTCTCCAAATCTTTAAAGCATACACTACTGTAGCCAACTCTAAATCATGCGTCGAATAGTTCTTTTCATATTCCTTGAGTTGCCAAGAAGCATATGCCATAAATTTTCCTTGCTGCATCAATACACACCCTAGTCCTCCTAGAGATGCGTCATTGTAGATCACAAAATCTTCATCCCCTAATGGAATGGTCAAAACTGGTACGGTGACGAGTCGCTGTTTCAACTCCTAAAAGCTTTGCTCATATTCTTCGGTCCACTCAAACTTCACATTTTTCCTTGTGAGCCACGTCAAAGGACCTGATACCCTCTACAAATCACTGGTAGTATCCTGCTAAACCCAGGAAACTTCTGATCTCCTGAACATTATTTGGTCTCACCCAGTCTACTACAGCTTCTATTTTTCATAAATCTACTGAAATACCATCCCCGGAGATCACATGTCCAACGAATGTAACCTCCTTCAACCAGAATTCACATTTCTTAAACTTAGCGTATAACTTATTTTCTCTCAACACCTTTAGCACCATTCTTAGATGATCTTCGTGCTCCTCAGATTTCTTTGAATATACCATAATATCATCAATGAAAATAATAACAAACTGGTCCAAATACTGGTGGAATACCATGTTCATTAGATCCATAAACGTTGCCGGCGCATTGGTCAATTCAAAGGGCATAACCAAAAACTCATAGTGGCCATACCTATTTTGGAAGGCTATCTTTGGAACATCTTCTGCTTTAATTTTTACCTGATGGTACCCAGACCTAAGATCAATCTTGGAGTATACCAGGATTCCCTGGAACTGATTAAATAAGTCATCAATACGGGGAAGAGGATACTTATTCTTAACTGTCACTGTATTTATCTCTCTATAATCGATGCACATGCTCATTATCCCATCCTTCTTCGTAACAAATAAAATTGGCGCTCCCTAGGGCAATACACTAGGCCTGATAAATCCCTTATCTAATAATTCCTACAACTGATCTTTCAGTTCTTTCAATTTGGCTAGAGCCATTCTGTAAGGTGATTTAGAAATTGGCGTTGTCTCTAAAAGTAAATCTATAACAAACTCAATTTCACGATCCAGTGGCAAACCAAGTAACTCCTCTGTAAAAACATCTAAAATTTCCCTGACTACTGGAATATCATCAAGTTTCAATTCTCCCTTTGGCATTTCTTTTATACAAGTTATATACCCCTGGCAACTATCCCAGAGTGGTCTCTTAGCTTGTATGGCTGACACTAAGTGTGGTGAGGAACGCACGCGCGACCCCACAAAACTGAACTCATGCTTTCTTGGAGGCCTAAATATCACCTCTTTCTTATGACAATCCATACTGGCATAATTTGCTGCTAGCCAATCCATACCCAAAATCATATCAAACCCCTGCGTATCTAATACTATGAGATTAGCTGGTAACACTCTTCCCTGAAATTCTACTGGATAACTTCTAAGCACCCTTCTACACCTCACTATTGATCCCATCGGTGTGGCTACTGATAGTTCAATATCTAGCAATTGTGTTTCAACTCCACATAGCTTGATATACTCGATCGATACAAAAGAGTGTGTGGCCCCTAAGTCAAATAAAACAATAGTTTTATATGATAAAACAGTAATAGTACTTGTCACAATGTCGCCCACAGCCTCAGCATCTCCCAACGTCAACACATAGATCCTCGTCGGGGATATGTTCCTCTACTCCTTTAGGCGCCTGGTTATTCCTCTGGCTAGGAGCTAGTGCGTTGATTAACAGCCCATGACATACCCGTCTAACATTTCTAAGTCTCTCACAGCAATAACAAATATTTTCTCCCACGCAGCATTCTCCCACATGTCTCCTCCTACATATAGGACAGATGGGATAAGTCTGCTTGCCTTGATACCCACGGTTCCTCACCACCTACCTCTGACCTCCACTGTAATGGTATCCTCTCCATGGGCCTCGACTAGAACCCATTTGAAATCCAAGGGACATGGGCCTCTTTCTCTAGCTTTGTATCCAAGCACCCCTTTGCCTGCTCACCCTTGCTACAGCGGCCCTGTCTACCAATTCTAAGAAATCCTGCTCCTTTATAACTACCACCTATTCATAGACTTCTTGTCTCAAGCCTCTCTTAAACTTCCTTGCCTTCTTAGCATCATCTGGGACAATATATGGGGCAAAATGTGACAGCTCGACAAATTTCATCGCGTACTGCTAAACCGTAAGATACCCCTCAGAAAAATTCAGGAACTCTTCCACCTTGGCTTCAATGATGGTGGCAAAAAAGTAGTGATCAAAGAAAATTTCTTTAAATTGGCCCCATATCATGACTACTGGCACCAGCCTCCGCTCCTCAAGTAATTTCAAAGTTGTCCACCACCTCTCAACCTCTCCTGTCAACCTATACATGGCATATAAGACCCTTTGTTCATTAGTGAAGTGTAGCATCGTCAGTATTTTCTCAATTTTTTGTATCCAGTTTTTCGCAACTATGGGGTCAGCTCCCCTTGAGAACGCTGGAGGACGCATGCCCGTGAATTGCTAGATTTTACATCCTTAATCCCCTAACGGGCATCCCTGCTCCCTAGAAGTTCATGCTATCTCAGTCATTACCTGCTAAGCTACACTGCACAGCACTACATCTGAATCACTGCCACCCATACTAGAGGGCCTTGCACCATCATCACCACTAGCATGAGCACTGCTATTCCCAGTGTCCATCCTGAAAAGAAAAAAAGCAAAACATAATCTAAGGACCCTATCTTCATAACATAACTAATATATTTATCTAACTAAAATGTCATATCATCATTTAACCGAACTTCCTTAACCTCAATTTAAGATTCAATCCTGCAATTAAGAAACAAACCCGACAATAGTTTACCATGGTTTTCCTTAAATTGCCATTACAGGAAAATCACATAAACCACCACGAAGCTTCTGCCTCCACACTACAGAACCAAAACCCTAATTTCTCATCTTAATTCCCAACATAGACTCACTAAAATCCTGATCTTCTCATTTCCTATCCTCTTCAAGATCTATTCCTATACTCTGGTATTGTCTTCCACTGTGCTCTAAAGTCTACAGAACCTAGCAACCTAGACTCTAATATTATTTTTTTTGCAACAACATTTATTCCTCTGATACCCATAATGATCTTCACTATAACATCCCGGACCCAAAGTGGTACCGAGAATACCTGTTTATAAATCATACCATCTATGTAGCGGAAAACATAAAATACTTAAACCTTATTTACATTACCAGAGTTTCAGTATTTCCCAAAAATATACATATACATCTCCCAAAAATCCATAAGAACTCTTAGGGACTACTCAAAATACATCTCCCAATAAAACACTTACCTTGCGGCTAGGGCAGTACTAAAGTCCCCTTTATCTCAGAGCTCGCTCCGCACGTCGGTTTGGATTTCCTGAAATGTTTGAATTTCTGGGGTAAGACACCTCTCAGTAAGACGAAATATGTTATTACCAATGTGTCACAAATGAGTTTACATGAATAATACATTTAATAATCAAACTATAACTGAGATAACATTTTAGGGTAAGACATATGATAACTCACACCTATGTCACTTAAAATACAAGTATTTCTGAATTTTCAACTTAATCATAAATTTAGCAATAATATTTATAGTTTCTATTTGCTGTAAATCTACATAAATATAAATAACTATAAAAATTTACTCTGGATGGGTAACTATATATCATAAATTAACCCCACATGATTCCGGTTATGCTGCCCGTGGGCTGGACTTAGCTCTGGTTGGCCTACCAGGCTAAGTGAAAATGTAAACCTCTATAGTATGATTGGCTTGCTCAACCTGGTCCTGACTGCTAGGGCGCACTTCGTCTCTCCTCTGGGGCACAATCTACTATCATTCCTCACTCTATTTGAGATGTATGGTTGCACTATCTATACTGTGTTAGCTACAATATGGTGCTCTATAATCTATTCTGGTCCATTAGGGATCCGATACTATATAATACTATGTCTATATATTACTGTTTTACTATGATTCTATATAAACTGAAATAATCATGATTCTATATAAGCTAAAATATCATGATTCTATCATATCTGTAATATCATGATTCTATAATATATGTATTTCATGGTTATGTAATATATGAGTAATCAAGGTTATGTAAAAATTGTATAATCATGGTTCCATAAAAACTGTATAATCATGGTATTATAAAAGCTATGTAAAACTCTATACTAAACTGATATTTCTCATGCCACACAATTAAATAAAACTCATATACCATAATCTGTATTTTTCCATTATATAAGAAATATATATAATTTGTGGCATTTTTCCTAAAATCCAGATTTCTGAATTGTTCTGAAAATACATAATTTCATACCCACAATGTCATACTTCTAAATTATCCAAAAATCATATTCTGAAAGCACACACACACACACACACTATATATATATATATATATATATATATAATATTTTATTGGTAAAAATTTCTAAAATAAATGGCATAACATATTTCCCTTGCCTGATTCTTGAAAATAAGCCTACAGGGATCTTAATCTGCACCTGCGTCGTACTCGCAAAAACCCCTTGTATTAATAAACCCTAAACCACACCTGCGGCATTCAGAACTCCAAACCCTAAAATCACATTATCCCAGTTCAATCAACTAGACCACAATATGTTTATCATCTAACACATTTCCTAGGTCCACATATTCCAAATAATCATTGAAACCCTAAAATAACTTACTTACTCTAATCTAGAGTGGTACCCAAGGACCCCAAATCAACAATCCACTCTGATCAACTTGCAAAGAATCACGCCTAGATAATTGTGGTGGTTCCTGATCGTTGAAATGGGCTAAAATGGAGTCGAAATCGAAGATAAAAGGGGGAGGAGCCGTAAACTAGAGAAAGAAAGTCAAGAGAGAAATTTTCTCTCTCTAAAATGTGCTTCTAGCATATATATATATATATATATACATATAGACTACTTGCCTTGTGTCCTCATCGACAAGACACGTGTACTCATCGACGAGTCACAAAAGGGTGTTCATCGACGAAGATAATGGGTGTGTCGACGAATTGCTGTGTACCCCTTCAAATTTTCTTTTCCTTTACTATTTTCATAAATTAAATTCTCTGGGTCTCTACATTAGGAGTGACAAAGATAGAGAATTCAAAAATAAAGAGGTTGAGAAGTTTTGTGATGAACATGGTATATCTCACAACTTCTCAACACCTTGTACACCTCAACAAAATGGAGTTGTTGAAAGGAAGAATAAGACACTCCAGGAAATGGCTAGGATCATGCTTAATGAGCATAACCTACCTAAGTACTTTTGGGCTCAAGCGGTGGACATCGCGTGTTATGTGATGAACAGAGTTTCCCTTAAGACCATCCTAGAGAAGACCCCATATGAACTCTGCAAAGGGAAAAGACCGAATATATCTTACTTCCATGTATTTGGATGTAAGTGCTTTGTTTGAAAGATAAAGAGAACCTAGGAAAATTTGATGCTAAATCTGATGAAAGAATCTTCCTAGGATATGTTGTGAATAGCAAAGCCTTTAGAGTCTATAACAAAATGACCCTTTCAATTATAGAGTCTATTCATGTAGCATTTGATGATGCCAATCCATTTTATTCTAAACCTATTAATGTTGATGAAGTAGAAGTTAGAAAAAGCTTAGAAGACCTAGAAGTTCAAGAGATAAAGGACGAGAGTAATGAAATCGGCACATATTTGAATGATAACTCTCACGGTCAGCCTAAATTGCCTAAGGAGTGGAAGTTTGTAAGGAATCACCCTAAGGACCAAATTATAGGTGAACCTTCACGAGGAGTGTCCACTAGATCATTATTAAAGAATCTATGCAATCATTGTGCCTCCCTATCTCCAAAGGAACTCAAGAATATAAATGAGGCAATTAATGATGAATCATGGATAGTAGCCACGCAATAGGAGTTAAATCAATTTAAAAGAAATGTGGTTTGGAAGTTAGTTCCTAAAACCACTAATCACTTGAAAAACAGCACCAAATGGGTATTTAGGAATAAGAAGGATCAAAACGGCATTGTTGTAGTAACCCGAACTCAAAAAATAAAATAAAAATGAATGAAGGAGAAAAGGGAGAATAAAAGAAAGGGAAAATAAAAGTTGAAAGGACATCAAGTAGGGTCTCGTCAATGAACTAGTTCTCCTCATCGACGAGCGTCCTTCTGGTCTTCGTCAACATGTTTACGTGTCTCATTGACGAAGATTCACCAAGAGAGGTTTCAAATATTTCTAAAATTCGTCGACAAACTCACGGCTTCGTCAACGAACGGTATTCTTGGGCTCGTCGACGAATCTACGTGTCTCGTCGATGAATCCCTACCTATAAAAAAGGGTTGCTTTCATTTTAAGCAACATTTTCTCTCTCCTCACCCCTCTCTCTCTCTCTCTCTCTCTCTCTCTACCCTACGGTTCCCTCACTCTCTCTCTCTCTTCAATTCTGTCTCCATTAAAGCCTGAATTGACGATCAAGAACCACCATGAGATTCCTGGGAAGATTCTTTGCAATTTAAAAGGAGCATATTTTCAGTTTGGGGTTCCAAGGGACAATCCCAAAATCAAGGTAAGTGAGATATTTTAGGGTTTATATGTGTATTTAGAGTATTCTAGCCTAGGAAAGGTAGTAAATGATTTTTATACTGGGTATGAGTTGATTTTATTGGGGATAATGTAATTTCAGGGTTTGGAGTTTTGAACGCCTCAGGTGTGGTTAGGATTTTAGCAGGCTTTTCAGGAAGCAGGTAAGGGGAATTAATTATAGAAGATTTTACTAAGTTTGAACTTGTTAAATTCGATTATACAAATTAATATACTTAGGTATAACTTATTTAAATAGTTAGACATTTGGAAAATAATGACTTTTTATATATATTATATATAGGAAAAATTGTGTGGCATGAATATAACTTTCATAATTTAACTATTTGCGATTACTAGCTGTTGTGAATCTTAATTAGTAATAAATACTGATTTCTTGTGAATATCGAATGGTTGTGGATACAGTTTATTTGGGATTATAGATTGATTGTGAATACTAGCTATTTGTGAGTACTGTGTGCTGATTAAATTTGATGTGTGTAAATGGGTCATTTGGGTGGTTATCCGTGTGTATCACAATATAACGTTGGTAGACCTAAGGAATTCGTTATATTGCCTAGATATAATCACAATATAACATTGGCAGACCTGAGAAGTTTGTTATATTGTCATTATATTGGGGTAAGGCATTGGCAGGCCTGAGGAGGTTGTTCTACTAATATACTATGGGTAGGTCATGGGGATTGGAAACAGGTGAATAGTGGTGTCTGTGTGAGCCACGTGTGGTGGAAGCCGGAGTGGTGCCTATGTGGGCCACGTTATATCCTGTGTGGATGTGAGTCCTGTGTGGACAGTAAATTCTTGTGTGGATAATTTTCGTGGAATATGTTTGGATAAGATATATGGTATGTGAATTTAATTGAATGTATATTAATGGTAAAGTAAAACTCTCCGCGAGCTTGCTGAGAAAGGCGAGTGCCTTGGTAATTTTCTGTTGGTGCTAAAGTAAAGGGAAACTACTTGTATGGGCGGGTAATCTTCCCTATTCTCAGGGACTTTGCCTATATACATAACCCGAGGGCTTACTAAGTAAGGTGAGTGCTCTGATATTAGTATTAGAGCAGATGGAAGCTACTTGTATGGGCAGGTAATTTTCCTTATTCTTGGGAATTATCACTAAAAATAAATATGTATGTGTGAGTTTAAATTGTATGTGCTTCCATTACTGATGTAGAATAAGAAATGATTATATTTTGTGTTTATCAAACCACACAATGCTATAGTTTACTTGTAATAACCCGAAAAAAATTATAAAAAAAATTAAGTAATTAAAATTATCAATCAATTAATTAATTAAGTATTATTAAATTTGATTTTTTTGATTAAACAAAATGATATATATATATATATATATATACATGTATATAATATAATATTATTATCATATATAATAAAGTAAGGGGAAAAAAAAGAAAGAAAAAGGAAGCTAGAAGCTTCCTGGCAAATTTCAAAATTGAATCCACAATTTCAATTTGAAGATTTCAAATACAGAGGCTTCCTTTAGCTACTCTCCAGTAGTCCCTCAGTTTGTTTTTCACTCTCCTCCGTCTTCATCTCTCTCTCCCCTTATTTCTCGACAAATATTTGGTCGATCGGGAAACGAAAGGTATCATTGGATTCCTAACTCCGCCACCGACATTTCTATTGGAGTGAATTTGTCGTGGGAGCGGCATAGGCACCACTCCTAGGGAAAGGTATATTTCCTCTAAATCCTTAATTTCTCCTTAAATTTTTCGTTAAATCGACGATCAAGTACCACCATGGGGTCCTAGTCGTGATCGTCGTCATTTTGGCGTGAGTAAATTTCCAATTGGGATTTTCTAGGCCCCACTCCAAAGTGAGAGTGAGATTTGGTAAATTAGGTAAATTGGTTATATTTGAGGGTATAACTATTTATTAGGAATTTATGGGCCTAGGAAATATTAAAATAGTATTTTATTTAGGGTTGATTTAATGGAATTAGGATTTTTGATTCAGGGTTCAGGTAAGCGCCGCAACTATTTTTTGGGGTCCCTGTTGGCGTAGTTTAAGAAACAATGTAAAGGAAAAAATATATATTAAACCATAATTTTTATGAATTTAATGAAAAATGAATTGTGTTATATATACGTGTATATGTTTCGGTATGGGTTTAAAATGCCAACCATTTAAATTATGCTTTTCCGAGTTTAGGTTTCTTTATTAGATACATATATTCGAAAATGAACTAATGAAAGTAGAAAATATTTTCAGGATAATTATGTAAGAAATTAAAGGTATTTTCAATATATAAACGTTAAATGTTGGTTGGTTTATTTTACACGCAATGTACAAATTTATTGCTAAATTGTGTGGCATGAGTAAATGTAAGTTCTGTGCAAATATATGTTAAATGTATGAGATATAGGCTAAGTAAAGCATTAAGAATGAAATATGATACGAACCATGCTACTTGTGTATGTTAATGTAACCATGTAAATGTATGACAGCTAAAAGCCGTGTTAGCAGATTTTAGCTCATTTTTATGTGGACTAACTGATGATGGCTAAAGAGCAGCTATAGTATGAATGAATGAAATGAAAATGGAATGAAATGTGAAATGTGAACGATGTAAATGGGAAAGAGTCACTTAAAGTGAAATGCAATGCAATGTTTAAGGTATGAACATGAACAGATATGAATGGTTGAATAATGACAGAAAGAACAATGTATTATGATATTAGAAGTATTTATGCTTATAGAACATGTTACGATTGGGCGGGGCGTACTTTTCGCCTAAGGGCTTGCCGAGAAAGGTGAGTGCACTAGTAACTTCATATGTGGCAATAGCTACATAACGTACTAGGGCATAGGGAACCTACTTGTATGGGTGGGTAGATTTTCCTATCCTTGAGGTCTTTGCTGGTAAACCTTTGTTTGAACTATGTAAGTACGAGATCAATCTTATACTTGAGGGCTTACTAAGTAAGGTGAGTGCCCTGGTATGCTTCAGCAGCAACCCTAGGGTTGCCTAAGTATCAGAGCAGAGGGATGCTACTTGTATGCGCGGGTAATCACCCCTATCCTTGGGTAATCTCATGGGTTAAGCCTTTTGCATGTGTTTGGTTAGGCTTAGAGAATGATTTCAGTGTTTATGATAACGTTTTACAAATGTTATTAAAATGATATTTATAAACCTCATATTAGCCACACGCTATTTTAATATAATGTTTCTTCCCTTACTGAGATATGTCTCGCCCAAATATGAATTCATCATTTTCAGCTCTTCCACGTGATCGAGCTTAGCGAGCTCAAGGTTATTATAGCATTTTTAAGTTATAGAAATAAAAGCTATAATGTTGATGATACTTTGGGATGTATAAAATTTATGTTTTATGTTTTAAGCCTTCTAAGGAAATGGTTAGTTGTGAATACTGGAAAAGTGGTTTGTGATTTTCGAGTCATGTAAATTTATGAATACAGGTAGATGAATAGTTAGTATGGATTATAGATAGAAATAGTAAACTCTGGTGTTATATTGTTTGAGGATTGTAGATTATGTTTTCTGCTGCATAAGTGATATTAGAATGTCGGTTAGCAGGTAAATGAATGGATTAGTATCACTGCGGGCCTACGTAGAGGGTCGGGTCGTTACAAATGGTATCAAAGCAATGTCCAACCGGAAGTGTGATTAATTTCACATTGCCTGGATATGGAAATGTTAGAGTATTAGGTTATGAATGATTTATACCAGAGTATAGGATTGAAGTGCGATAAGGATAGGGATGGGTAGATTAAGATACCGTTAGGAATTATGAGTTGTGTTTCGTAAGCTTGGGGGCAAAAATCCCTTGATGGTCTTCTATTTTTTTCTGAATAAGTCGCTTTCTTCAGAAAATCATGGTAAATCCATTGATGGTGATGTTTCCGAGTAAAGAAATTAGAACTTGGAATTTGAACTCGAAGGTTAGGTTAGTTGATTTGTGGAGAAAAAAAAATTCTTTGAAGGATAATAATTTAGGTGATGTGATTAATTGGTTTGTGGTCAAGTTGGGTGTTTGATATTCAAATTGGAGTATATGAAAATGTGTGGTATGAGGCTAGTTAGTTGATTTCAAAGGTTAGGGTATCAGAGGAAACCAGCAAGTACCTCTAAGTAAAGGTGGACCAGCACGAGTGTACTCGTTGATCCCGACTAAGGCAAATAATGCAGGGGCGCAGGTATATGTTTATGATTAAGATGATAATAATTTAATTTGGCTATGGATGATTGAGAAGTTTATATGATGATTTTAATTCATTGTGGATAATGTAGGAATTCATTTTATATAAATATTGGGATATAGTGAGTTAATGAATGTCTAAAATTAGGAAATGATTCATTAGCTAACAAATATTCAAGGACAAAATTTCTTAAATGAGGGAAGAATGTAATAACCCGAAAAAAAAAATTTAAAAATTAATTAATTAAAATTATCAATCAATTAATTAATTAAGTATTATTAAATTTGATTTGTTGAGTAAATAATGTGATATATATATATATATATATGTAATGGTTAAAGTATAGATATATATATATATATATATGTATGTATTTATATAATATAATATTATTATCATACATGATAAAGTAAGTAAGGGAAAAAAAAAAAGGAAGCTACAAGCTTCCGGGTAGATTTCAAAATTGAATCCACAATTTCAATTTGAAGATTTCAAATACAGAGGCTTCCTTCAGCACCTCTCCAGTACTCTCTAAGTTCGTCTGTCACTCTCCTTTGCCTTTGTCTCTCTCTCCCCTCATTTCTCGACAGATATTCGGCCAATTCGGAAATGGAAGGTATCGTTAGGTTCCTAATTCTGCCACCGACATTTCTATTGGAGTAGATTTGTCATGGGAGCGGCATAGGCACCGCTCTTGGGGAAAGATATATTTCCTCTAAATCCTTAATTTCTCCTTAAATTTTCCATTAAATCAACGATCAGGCACCACCACGGGGTCCTAGTCGTGACGTTTTCATCTTGGCGGGAGTAAATTTCCAATCGGGGTTTTCTAGGCCTCACTTTAAAGCGAGAGTGGGATTTGAGAAATTAGGTAAATTGGTTATATTTGAGGGTATAATTATTTATTTAGAATTTATGGGCCTAGGAAATAATAAAATAGTATTTTATTTAGGGTTGATTTAATGGAATTAGGATGTTTGATTGAGGGTTTGGGTGAACGTCGTAGGTATTTTTCGAGTCCCCTACTGGCGTAGTTCAAGAAACTAGGTAAGGGGAAAAATATATATTAAATCAAAATTTTTATGAATTTAATGGAAAAAGAATTGTGTTATATATGTGTGTGTATGTTTCGGTATGGGTTTAAAATGTCAACCATTTAAATTATGCTTTTCCGAGTTTAGGGTTGTTTATTAGATACGTATATGCAAAAATGAATTGATGAAAATGGAAAATATTTTCAGGATAATTATGTAAGAAATGAAAGGTATTTTCAGAATATAAACGTTAAATATTGGTTGACTTATTTTACACGCAATGTATGAATTTTATTACTAAATTGTGTGGCATGAGTAAATGTAAGTTCTATGAAAATATATGTTAAATGAATGAGATGCATGCTAAGTAAAACATTAAGAATGAAATATGACATGAACCATGCTACTTGTATATGTTAATACAACCATGTAAATGTATGATAGCTGAAAGCCTTGTTAGCAGATTCTAACTCATTTCTATGTGAACTAACTGATTACGGCTAAAGAGCGGCTGTAGTAAGAATGAATGAAAATAAAATGGAATGAAATGGCAATGAAATGACAATGGAATGAAATGTGAAATGTGAACGATGTAAATGGGAAAGAGTCACTTAAAGTGAAATGTAATACAATGTTTAAGCTATGAACATGAATAGATGTGAATGGTTAAATAATGACAGAAAGAATAATGTATTATGATATTAGAAGTATCTATACTCATAGAACATATTACGATTGGGCAGGGCGTACTCTTCGCCTGAGGGCTTGCTGAGAAAGGGGAGTGCGCTAGCAACTTCATATGTGGCAGTAGCTACATAACGTATTAAGGCATAGGGAACCTACTTGTATGGGTGGGTAGATTTCCTTATCCTTGGGGCCTTCACTGGTAAATCTTTATTTGAACTTTGTGAGTACGAGATCAATCTAATACTTGAGGGCTTACTGAGTAAGGTGAGTGCCCTGGTATGCTTCAGCAACAATCCTAGGGTTGCCTAAGTATTGGAGCAGAGGGGTGCTACTTGTATGAGCGGGTATTCACCCCTATATTTGGGTAATCTCGTGGGTTAAGTCTTTTGCATATGTTTGGTTAGCCTCAGAGAATGATTTCATTTTTTTTTATAACGTTTTGCAAATGTTATTAAAATGATATTTATAAACCTCATGTTAGTCACACGCTGTTTTAATATAATGTTTCTTCCCTTACTAAGATGTGTCTCACCCGAATATGAATTCATATTTTTCAGGTCTTCCACGTGATCGAGCTTAGAAAGCTCAAGGTTATTATAGCATTTTTGAATTATAGAAATAAAGGGTATAATGTTGATGATATTTTGGGATGTATAAAATTTATGTTTTATGTTTTATGTTTTAAGTCTTCTGAGGAAATGGTTAGTTGTGAATACTGGAAAAGTGGTTTGTGTTTCTGGAGTTATGTAAATTTATGAATACAAGTGGATGAATAGTTAGTATGGATTATAGATAGAAATAGTAAACTCTGGTATTATATTGTTTGAAAATTTTAGATTATGTTTTTCGCTGCATAAGTCTTATTATAATGATGGTTAGCAGGTAAATGAATGGATTAGTAGCACTGCGGGCCCACGTAAAGGGTCAGGGTGTTACATTACTTTTCTTTACTAAGATGTATCTCATCCTAGCAAATGATTATATTTTTAGGTCCATCAGGTGATCGAGCTTAGAGCTCCAGGCAGGGTAGTAATTTTGGGTAAACTTTGGGGCGACTATAAGAACAGTTTATGTGTGGTTTATGTTTTAAAATACTGGGTTGTAATATAAACAGATGGATGCTGCTATTTTTTTGGGGATTTATAGATAGACTTTTATATGTAAATTGAGAATGTTTATTTATTTTCGCTGCAATATTGTAGTTTATGGTATTAGAAATAGGCAAATGAAACACGTAACCTTCGGGCCCCACCTGGTGGGTTCGGGGCATTACAAGTTGGTATCAGAGCCTAACGGTTCTGCAGACTTTAAGGATGATTAATACCAAAGTATGGGTTTGAGTTAGGATAAGGATAAGAGTGGGTAGATTAGGTGGAATATTGGTCTTGAAACTTGGAGGCGGAGATCCTTTGATGTTCTTCTTTATTTTTCTAGGAATGACGATTTTTGGAAAACTATGGTAAATCCATTAATGGTTTTGTTTATGAGTTGAGAGTCTAAAATTTTGGCACATAAGTCTGAACGTTAGGTCGATTGTGTATGTTTATCGTGTTAGTGTTACGATTTTGTGGTAAGACGATATGAACGAATCGTAGATTAGAACTTCTATGCTAAAGTAGCTTTTCGTTTCAAATTTGTTTTAGTTACTATAAATGAGGAGATTTTAAGCTTGTTCCTATCCTATCTTCAGGATGGATCCTAGGGGGAAGGATGTTGACATCTAAGGAGATAAACACATGGATACTCCAGTAAGGATGACGTTGATGTCTCGATGGTGTTGTGTTGCATAGCACGTCAGGCTAAGAAAGAAGCTCAGATAGAGTAGGATCAGCCACTGAATGAAAGGGTTGCACATTTCAGTAGTTCAGTTGGACAAGTCCATCAACTTTTGAATGAGGTGCAGACCCGATCGTAGCTGAGGACTAGATTCGGGAGATGAAGAGCTTCTGACTGTTCTGCACTGTACTAAGGAGCAGAAGGTACAATACGCCACCTTTAAACTGGTTAAAGAGGCCAAGTGGTGGTGTATGGCAATGAAACTGGTAGAGGAGCAGTGACTAGGACTTGTGGTCATCACCTAGAGTCACTTTAGGGAGGTGTTCTTTGACTAGTATCTCCCCGTTGCCACACAAGCAGGTAAAGCAAAGGAGTTCCTGTATTTGACCCTGGGGTCCATGACTATGCAGTAGTATGCGGCAAAGTGTGTGGAGTTATCTCGTTTCGCTCCACACATGGTCCTAGATGAGCCACTGAAAGCCAAGATATTTGAGAAAGAACTAAGGGAAGGGATATGCACGCAGGTGGTGGCATAGATGACTTAGAGTTTCTCTAAGCTAGTGGACAGGGCCATGACAGTTGAGGCAAGTATATAGGAAAGTGAGACAGAAGCAAAACAGAAGAAGAGATCCATACCTTCCAGCTCATATACCGATGTACGATAGGATTCCTGGAGGGGAGATCGAGATGGTGGGGGTCAGAGGTCAGATAGGGCTGATCAAGACTGTCGGAAGAATTCATTCCGCCCCCTTTATGCCAGATGTAATCGAAGGCATTGGGGAGAATGCTAGGGAATACGGTCGTGCTCCACTGAGCAATGCACCTGCTCCTGATCCGAATAGGAGGAACAACTTGGTACCTTGCAGTGGCAGAGGCCCAGCGCGTGTCTACATGCTTACCTAGACTAAGGGGGATAATGCTAAAGGCGCAGGTAATATGCTTACATTTGGATAAGCAATAGTCTTGTTTGATTTTAAATGATTCGATGATTCACATGTTAAGATTGATTGAACTTTGTGAATGTGGTTAGTTAGCTTTTAAGTTGAGGAAAATGATAGAATAACGAGTTTTGAGGACAAAATTTTTTAAAGGGGGAAGAATGTAGCAACCAAAACCTGAAAAATAAAATAAAAATGAATAAAGGAAAAAGGGAGAATAAAAGAAAGGGAAAATAAAATTTGAAAAGGACATCTTGCAGGGACTTATCGACGAACTAGTTCTCCTCGTTGACGAGCGTCCTTCTAGATTTCGTCGACGAGTTTACATGTCTCATCGAAGAAGATTTATCGATAGTGGTTTCAGATATTTTTTAGATTCGTCGATGAACTCACAACTTTGTCGACGGATGGTCTTCTTGGGCTCGTCGACAAATCCATATGTCTCGTCGACAAAGCCCTGTCTATAAAAAGGGTTGCTTTCATTTTAAGCAACATTTTCTCTCTCCTCACGCCTCTTTCACTCTCTCTCTCTCTCTCTCTCTCTCTCTCTCTACCTTACGATTCCCTCACTCTCTCTCTTCGATTACAGCTCCGTTAAAGCCTAAATTGATGATTAGGAACCACTATGAGATTCCTAGAAAGATTCTTTGCAATTTAGGTGGCACAGATTTTCAGTTTTGGGTTCTAGAGCACCATCCCAAAATCAGGGTAAGTGATATATTTTAGGGTTTATCTACGTATTTGGAGTATGCTAGCCTAGGAAAGGTAGTAAATGATTTTTATACTGGGGTTAAGTTGATTTTATTGGGGATAATGTAATTTCAAGGTTTAAAGTTTTGAATGCCTCGGGTGTGGTTAGGATTTTAGCAGGCTTTTAAGGAAGCAAGTGAGGGGAATTAATAATAGCATATTTTACTAAGTTTGAACCGATTAAATTTGATTCTACAAATTAATATACTTAGGTATAACTTATCTGAATAGTTAGAAATATATATTATATATGGTAAAATTGTGTGGCATGAATATAACTTTCATAATTTAACTAGTTGCGATTACTGGCTATCGTGAATCTTGATTAGAAATAAATACTGACTGCTTTTGAATATTGGTCGGTTGTGGATACAGTTTATTTGGCATTATAGATTGGTTGTGAATACTGGTTATTTGTGAGTATTGTGTGGTGATTAAATTTGAGGTGTGTAAATGGGTCATTTGTGTGGTTATCCGTGTGTATCACAATATAACATTGGCAGGCCTGAGGAGTTTATTATATTGCCTAGATATAATCATGATATAATGTTGGCAGGCCTGAGGAGTTCGTTATATTGTCATTATATATTGGGGCAGAGCATTGGCAGGCCTTAGGAGGTTGTTATACTGATATACTATGGGTAGGTCATAGGGATTGGATGTTGGTGAATAGTGGTGTCTGTGTGAGCCACGTGTCATGGAAGCTGGAGTGGTGCCTGTGCAGGCCATGTTATATCCTGTGTGGATTTGAGTCCTATGTGGACAGTAAGTTCCTGTGTGGATAAATGACGTGGTATATGTTTTGATAAGATATATGGTATGTGAATTTAATTATATTTATATTAATGGTAAAGTAAAACTCTCTGCCAAGGGCTTGCTGAGAAAGGCGAGTGCCCTGGTAATTTTTTGTTGGTGCCAGAGCAGAGGGAAGCAACTTGTATGGGTGGGTAATCTTACCTATTCTCAAAGACTTTGCCTATATACATAACCCGAGGGCTTACTGAGTAAGGTTAGTGCCCTAATATTAGTATTAGAGCAAAGGGAAGCTATTTGTATGGGCGGGTAATTTCCCCTATTCTCGGGAACTATCACTAAAAATAAATATGTATATGTGAGTATAGTTTGTATGTGCTACCTTTACTGATGTGGAATAACAAATGATTATATTTTGTGTTTATTAAACTCTCTGTCATACATTGTTATAGTTTATTCTTCCTTACTAGATGTGTCTTACCCTAGCAAATGATTATATTTTCAGGTCCATAAGGTGATCGAGCTTAGAACTCCAGGCAGGGTAGTAATTTTGGGTAAATTTTGGGGCGAGTGTAAGAACAGTTTATGTATGGTTTATGTTTTAAAATACTAGGTTGTAATATAAACAGGTGGATGCTGCTGTTTTATTTGGGATATATAGATAGACTCTGGTATATAAATTGAGAATGTTTATTTATTTCCACTGCAAGATTGTAGTTTATGGTATCAAAAACAGGTAAATGAAACACGTAACCTTCGAGACCCACATGGTGGGTTCGGGGCATTACAATTGTAGTCTATAACAAGGCTAGACTGATAGTGGTAGGCTTGCCAAGGCTTGGGTCCTTAACTACCAAAGATAAAATTTATAAACCTAACTACTCCTAAGTTCAGTAGAATAGTGAGTAAGTCAAGTGTCGATCCTCAGGGACTGATGTGCAGTTGTTAACCACTTCTAACCTAGTTTACTATACTTTGTGTAAAAGGAAAAAGGAGAGATTTTGATGGGTTTTTTTTTCTAACAACTACTAAAAGTAGTAAATCTATATTAACTGTAGAAACATGAATAATTATAGTAATTTAATAATAGGAGGAGGAGATAGAAGGAATTGAATTTGGATTTAAACAAGGTCTCGTTGACGAACACAGCACGTTCGTCGACGAAGAGGCCTATTGGGATCATCTATGGGGACGTGTCTCGTCGACAAGAAATAACCTAGAGGCTATTTTTGTAGCTCTAAATTTTGTCGACAAGGAATAAGTGCTTATCGACGAACTTCCTTTGTGGTCATGTCAACAAAGTGACGTGGCTCGTCGACGAGTGTAGGTGTATAAATAGGCTAAACTCAATTTCTCTTTGCAGAAACCACGCGCAAACCCTCCTCTCTCTCTCTCTCTCTCTCTCTCTCTCTCTCTCTCTCTCTCTCTCTCTCTCTCTCTCTCATGTTTGTCCCCTTCCCCTTCCCTCTAAGATTTTGGGCCGGATTCTTGCTGGTTCGACGATCCAAGGCCACTACAACACTCATGAGAAAGTTCTCTTCAAATCTGCTTGAGTGGATCACTACTGGGATTAACTTGGATTTCATACCAAATTCAAGGTAAGACTTTTTACTCAATATTTCGCTTTCTTACAGTTGTAAGAAATGTAGTACTCGAAGAAATGTTAAAGTTTTATTCAGGGAGATATTATTTTCAGGGTGTTGAACAGGGAACCCTGCGGGTGTAGGACTAGATACTGTAGGGGCTTTTCAGTAGTTAGGTAAGGGAGTAAGCTAAAATAGTAATTTTTCATGAAAATTATTATTATTTATTACCAGATATATGTTCAGAAAGCATGTATTGTATATGAGTACTATTGAGAAAATGTATATTTGGAAAAATATTGTTGTTATACAGGAATGTATATTTTTGGTATGAAATGTCTGGAAATATGATTTCAAAACAGAATGTATGATTTTATTTAGCATTGTGTTGCATGAATATTATTTTACGCATGTTGTAATATGTTAAGTCAATTTGATAGATAAAGCATGTTTCGGTGATTTTAAAAAATAACAGGATAATGCAGTACATTATGATTTCAGAATACATGATAATAATACATATACTCATATCAGTATGTATGTTATGTTCGGCACAAGGCCGTGATTAATAGCCAGCGCAAGGCCATGTGTTGCGACGTCCCGGGGGCACGTGTGCCCCGGGCGGCGAAATTAAAATCATTTTTAAATTTTTCATGGAAAAACATGGAATATCGGAGTCGCCACTAACCTTTAGTGCGGTTAGAACACATGATTACTACCCCGTTAACGGTAGAATCGGTCTATGTTACCAGAGTTAGGCTCGGGAGTTCGGTTACGCGAGGGGAAGGTACGAGCACCCCCTACGCGCCCGTTGTTACGAACGGTACCTAATTAATTTGAAACTATCCCCAAGTTAATCTAATAAATCTTTAAATTACTCCTTTTTGTGAATTTATAAATACCTATGGAAAATAAATAAATAAATAAATATATACATATATTCCCTCAGAGCTTAGGGTACGTAATGCCCGAAGGCTCATACCCTCGCAATAAAATCATAGGGATTAAAATCAATAAAATACTTAGGAAAGTACACTCCCAAATTTTGGAAACCTTATAGGATTTTTTTATAGGAAAATACTAATATGGGAGGTTTTAATGTATGGTAATAGGGTAATAAGTGACACATACCTATTAAAATACTATGAATGTCAAAATAAGTAACAAGATACCATAATACTATATATATTAATATACAAAAGATACTATAAAAAAGTAATACCTTATATATTAAAAGACTAAAAATACCCTAATAGGTAATATTAGATGTCCTAAAAATACCATATTAAATAGTTCCCTATATGTTAAAATTCTAAAAATGCCCTAATAAGTGATACTAAATGTAAACGTAATAATAATACCATATATATACCTAAAATACCATAATGAGTTACGTATACTAAAATATCAATAATATATATATATATATATATATATACATATATAATTATCATAATAACTACTATCATGTGAGCATACCAAATATATAACGTAATACATAATACTAAGAATACCATAATAATATCTTATATATACACTAAAATACTAAAACACAACCAAATACCATAGTAATATAATATCATACTGATAATAAGAACCCTAACACAATGATAAACTGGAACCCTACATGGATATACAGGACTTGAATATTGCGCATTAAAAATACGACAACAAAAAAAATTATTACATCTAGATATTAAACAATGGAAATCTTACCTCCGTAATAAAAATAAAAATCCTACAATAATGAAAACAAACCAATTAGTATTTATAAATATGGACATTAATTATTAAAAACAATAACCAAGAAAAATTTAAACTTTACAATAAAAAGGTGTGTGCTGTGTGTGTTTTACCGTGTGTGTGTTGTGTGCGTGAGTTTGTGTGTGTTATTGTGTGTGTTTGCAGTGTAAGTGCTGGGTGTGCACAGTGAGTGTTTGTGTGCTGCTGTGTGCGTGAGTTTGTGTGTGTTGCTGTGTGTGTTGGCAGTGTAAGTGCTGGGTGTGTGCAATGTGTATTTGTGTGCTGTTGTGTGCGTGAGTTTGTGTGTGTTGCTGTGTGTGCCGGCAGTGTAAGCGCTGGGTGTGTGCAGTGTGTGATTGTGTGCGCAGGTATAAGGAGGCAGGCGACTCACCGGGGACTTACCATGGGGGGTACCGTCGGAGTTAATGGGCGGCGACAGCGACGGCGTCGGTGGCTGGCAGTGAGGTGTAACGATGGCTGGCTGCGATGAGCAACCTTCTCCTCTGGCGATGCTTGGCTGGAGTTGCACGCTGCTGTGGAAGATGGAGAGACTCTCGGGTCCTGCTTGGGCTGCTGTGGGTGACGCCGGAGCTGGGTGGAGGGCTGACGGTGACGACGGCAGATGGGTGGTGCTGACGGTGACGACGGCGGATGGGTGGTGCTACGGTGGCGAGGAAGGGTGGCCGGGGTTTGCTGGAGCAGAGGAGGCTGGGCTGGGTTGAGAGTATAAGAGAGATGGAAGGATGAGATGAATGATGGTGGTGGATGAGGGAAGAAGAAGAACACCAAGAAGAAGAAAAAAAAAAAATTTCCGGCTGCGCTGCTGCTGTGCGCTTTGTGTTTTTTTTTTTTGCTGTTTTGGCCTCTGCACTCCCGACTGTATTGTGCAGCGCCTCCTCTGTTATATAAAAAAATAAAAAAAAAATTTGAAAACCTAAGAAACTTTCCTTTTTCTTTTTTTTTTTTTTTGATTTCATTTTATTTTATTTTTTAGGCTTTTGGTAATAATGAAATGGGAAATAATAATAATAGTAATTATCATAATAAGGTAATACTACTAAATAGTAAACAATAATAAATGATAAAAAAAATAAAAAATAAAAATGAAGATACTATCAATAATAATAATAATAATTAAAATAAAGTAATAATAACAATAAATAATAATAATAATAATGATAAAATTACCAAAAACAATAAAAATAATAATAACCAAAATAAGATACTAATGCTAATAGTAATAAGAATAATAAAAATAATAATAATAATAATAATAATAATAATAAGTATAGTAAAGTAAAAATAAAATAAAGATAATAAAAGTACTAGTAAAATAATAGTAAAGTACTAATAATATAG